>NC_141873.1:385168542-385471572 GCF_056163025.1 Triticum urartu | reverse complement strand
TCATATATTAGGATTTTTGACGATTCAATACTTACAAATTAGCATCACGGAGTTCTTTTTCTTCAAAATATATGAGCAAATTTCATGAGGTGAGTAAAATATTTCCAAAAAAGGCTTTTCATATAAAATGATAATGTCCATAGAAAGACACTTTTCAAGTTTTTTTCTAAGGTCAACTTTTAGAAGTTGCATGAATCATTTCTCTAAAAGGTGTGTACATGTTTTTACAAGGAAATCAATGAGGGAGGCCGACAAATCGGGTTTTTAAATATAAGAAACCAAGCTCGTGTCCATGAGGATTTGGATGGCTCAATTGTACATCCACTCCCTAATCAAGTGAGCTAGGATCACTTCTTCCGGTATGAACAATTTTATTTGACATAATTGAATACTTTTATATGAGTTGAGACATATTTCAATAGAAAAACTTACAATAGATTTGTTTTATGTGGTTAAACAATTCTTATAAGTTGTATAACCTTTTATTTGACATGAACTTTTGTTAGAAATGGTGGAAAATATTTCAAATATATATTTAGTTTTATTCTTCAAAATACTCTTATTACATAGTAGATTATATTTATTTTAAAAGTTAGTATAAATTATTATTTGTTTGTTCTCTATTTTTTTTTTCAAAATACTAACAAACCGGCCCATTTGACTTCTCTAGCTCCCAGAGGCGGCAGGAGCTAGGTAAAGCCCAGTTATATCAGCACAGGTGGGGGCCTATTAAACTAAAATATCTGGCCCATATGTCAGCGCAGGCACGGAAGAGCCCGTGAGAAATCAAACCAGCAAAAAGCACACCCAGATCTCGTGCGCCTCCTCCTCATCCCCTTCCTTCCACTTGACAGGTCTCTCCACACCCGCGGCTGCAGTCCACACCCAAACCCTAGCCGTCGCGTCGGCAGCTTCCACCGCCATGGACGACCCCGCCGCCGCAGCCACCGCCTCCGCCACGGAGGTTGGTGCGCCCGCATCACCGCCCCCGCCGGCCGCCGAGGAGGCCGATCCCTCGGCGGAGGCGGAGGCCGTCCCGGAGGCGAAGAGGTGGCCCGGGTGGCCGGGGGACAACGTGTTCCGGATGGTTGTGCCCGTGCTGAAGGTCGGGAGCATCATCGGGCGGAAGGGCGAGCTCATCAAGCGTCTCGTGGAGGAGACCAAGGCCAGGGTCCGCGTCCTCGAGGGCCCTGTCGGCGCCACCGAGCGCATTGTGAGTACCCACAAACTTTAGCCAGCGTTTGCTCTTTCCTGCCAGGATTCCGTTATTGACTAGTTGGGGATTGAAATACCTGATGGTTAGATTGATTGGCACTTTGGAATTACAATTTTCTCTGTTCTACATGTCCAATTGGTGCTGCATGTTAGCAATGGTCGCTGGAATCCTGGTAAATAGGTTGGTGGTTAATGTGCTTTGACATAGCTCGTAGTGTCTGAGCCTACAGTGCTTCAAGTGCGATTTCGATTCGCTGATGCATGAAATAGACATAAGGGGATGTGGGAGGCTGGAGGCATCGAACCAAATTGACATGCTTGGGTCATTTTTTGATTGCACGTCAATTTCATCTAATATACGACTGCCATTTATTGTGGTGAACCGTACATGTACTTGCTAGGGTGGTGTGTTATATCTTAGAGAAGGGGAGATGTGAAAAAAAATTTATAGCCACTAACATCTATACTACTATACAGTGTACCAGTTTTGAATGAGAGCTAGCCATCAATCCTAACAATTTATGTCCTAAATCCAAAGGTTGAAAGTAGTGGGATTCGCAGTGAACAGTGCATGGTTGTTGCATCCACCATGTTCTAGAATGTATGCTAATCCTTCTCAAGGGACGTGGCCCATACTGATTCCTCTTGGGCCAGCCATGTTGCAGCTTATGGTTGGCAGTGAGTTGAGCCCAAAAAAGTTGGTTTTGGGGGAGAAACATAAAGTAAAATTAAATTTCATTTTTTAATTTTTTTCTTTATTAACATTTTTTGCGGGATTCTTTGTTAACAAATTGTGGAGATTGCATATGTTAATTCCGATTTTCTTTATAATACAATTTATTTCTGCATCTATAAATCAAGATGTTTTTTTGCTTCGAATCTATTAGCAAGTTTATGTTTTTTCCTACCAATAATCTCCCATAATGTTAAAATGTGCATTGCATGTGCATACATACTTGTATTTATAGGTGGCCCTCATAATATGTTCCTGAAAAGTCAGTCTTTTTTTTGCTCAGTGTTGTGCACAGAGAATTGTTTTGTATACCCATTCCATCTATCTATTACTCCATATTCCCACAAAATAGATTCCCTAAGTTTTGTCTTAGAAAGTTTGACCAAGTTTATAGAAAAAATATCAAACATCTATAACCAAATAAATCTGCTAGGAATACATATTTCTTGATGAATATATTGATATTGATTTTGTATTGTAAATGTTAAAATGTTTTCTATAATCTTGGTCAAATTTAAGAAAGCTTGACTTATGACAAAACTTAGGGGATCTATTTTGTGGGAAGGAGGGAGTATTGTGTGAATTGATTGCCGTTCTTTTGGTCGGATAAAGTTGAATAGCGAACTACTCCCTCCGTCCCATATTAATTGCCACTCAAACTGCTGGATACATCCGTTTGAGCGTCAATTAATATGGGACGGAGGGAGTATTTAACTATTTATGTACTTGATGGTGTAAATCATTTGTATTATATTCTTCTGTTAGTGGGTACGTTTTATTACTCTTGCATGCCTGATGATCTCCTTTGGATTCACTGAGTAAACCATGGCTCTTGGACATTCCAGGTTTTGGTGTCTGCAAAAGAAGATCCGGGCTTGGAGCTGCCTCCAGCTGTGGACGCTCTGATTAGAGTTTTTAAACGTGTCAATGGAATAACAGATGGAGCTGCTGAAGGTACCCAGACAGCTGCTGCACCTGGTGTATGTGCTGCCCGGTTGGTGGTTCCTGGAGCTCAAGCAATTAACCTCATTGGGAAGCAAGGTGCTTCAATTAAGGCAATCCAGGAGGGCACGGGTGCTACAATAAGGGTTATATCAGTAGGTAATATGTCCTTGGCTGATGTATCTATATTGATACACAAATGCTTTTGTACATCAGTTGATTGTCTTGCCGTTGGATTTCTGCTCTAGCATTTCTATTAGGTGTTCCATGTCCCTCCCAGCACAAAAAGAAATGTTTATCATACTCCCTCTAATCCATAATGTAGTGCATTTTTTTTGAAAAGTCAAACTTTGCAATCTGACCAGGTTTCTAGAGAAAACTATTTGTACCTACAGTACAAAATATATATAATATGAAAATATGTCTTATGATGTATCTAACGATATGTATTTGGGTTCATGATGTAGATACGTTTATCTAAAAACTTGATCAAAGTTCGCAATGAGGTTAATTTGAACTAAAACCATGACAAGAATTATGGAACAGAGGGAGTACATGTTAAGAATGGACTGTATTATAGGTCACGGAAGATATGGAAATTGGAATGAATTTAAACAAGGAAAGAACATCATTGCATAGAATGGTGAAAGTTCATATTTCTACACGTGTGAAGTGTGCACACATTATGCACTTTAAAAAGCATATGCTTATTTGTGATATTATTTAATAGCTTAATATCCATTATTTTTTCTGTTGTGTTGTGCGAAGCTATGCATAATATATACTATATGACTCATCGTGGGTATAAATTTGTGTAGATGAGCGAGATCGGCCTTTCTATGTAACTGACGATGAGAGGATAGTTGAGATACAGGGTGAAACAGAGAAAGTTCTAAAAGCACTGCAAGCAGTTTCTAATCATCTCCGGAAGTTTTTGGTTGACCATAGTGTACTTCCATTGTTTGAGAAGACTGTAAGCACATATATTTTAATGCATGCTATGCTTCGCCATATTGTTTCTAATACATATCATTTCCTATTCTTTAATCAGAATGCCCCAGTAAGTCAAGATCGCAGTGCTGAAACTTGGAATGATATGCCACATCATTCAATTGTTTCTACACAAGTAAATCAACAACCTGAAGTGCGTGATGAATATGTTCTTCCAATGAAAAGGGACCATTTGTATCTTGAACGGGAACCGCTGGTAGAACATAACATTCATCGCTCAGGTGTGTCATTATATGGGCGAGATCCTGCCTTGTCAGCATTACGACCTTCTGGAATGCATGGTGCTGGCCCTCTACTTACACAGGTATGTCTTTGCCTATGTTTCTGCATGTACTCTCTTTTCTTCCTATAATCTTCCTATAAGATATTTTGTTTAATAATAATCCGTGGGCTTTCTTTTTTTTAGTCAGAGTGTCCAACTTCCATTCATGTTCAGTGTGCATCACATCCATCAATCTATTCTTTTTAGGAAATAACACAATGAGTTGTTTGCAAATAGAGCCTAACGTTTGTTTACATTGAACTGTTGCTGATAAGAACAAATGACATGCAGATAACACAAACCATGCAAATCCCACTTACCTATGCAGAAGATATCATAGGAGTCAAAGGAGCAAACATTGCATACATACGGGCTAACAGTGGTGCTGTTGTCACAATTCAAGAGAGTTTGGGAAGCCCTGATGATATAACTGTTGAAATAAAGGGGACATCGTCCCAGGTACAATCTGCTCAACAGCTTATCCAGGTAATAGACATCGCACATTTTTTTTCTTGTTCAAAATGCCATCTTTTAGCAAGATCGAAACTCTCATATACTGTCCTCTTCATTCAGGACTCCCTGGCTACGCACAGAGAACCTGTGAGGAGCAGTTACCCAGGAGGATTAGATCCGTTATATAGGTCCAGCTACCCGTATGGCAGCTCGGCCTACCCGTCATCATCGCTGCCATCTTATTCTAACATGGACGGGAGTGGATATTCATCGTCAGGTCTTGGTGGTTATGGTTCCACTTACCGCTACTAAGATGGTTGCTGTTTGCCATCAAGCTTGAGGCCACCCTGTCTCCACTCCTGGGTCATCGTTGTGTATGTCAGCAATAGTTGCTCTGCTGGCTTCATGTTCCTCAGGGTGGTACTATTATAGTCGTATCGAATCGGGGTGTGTGATTTAGTGTCTACTTGATTTGTAGATGTTCTTATTTCGAGGAAGTCTGTTCTAGTCTTTTTGTGTGCTGACTGATTTGATGATAATCTGCCTGTGCCGAAAGGAATGTAATTCAACGTGTGTTCATCGGTGGGTGCAATGTTTTTCAGTAGCGCCACTTGGTGAAAAAGAGCAGTATAACAGCCTCGTCCTATGGCGACATTGTGGCTTGCTACAACAATAATCACTTCTTTTAAATTGCCCCCAGGATCGAATTGCACATTGCATGCCCTTAAATTACATTTAGTTTTGCTTGATTTTTTTTGTAAATCTAACTCCATTTCAAGACATAATTTCCATTATGGTTGGCCAAGACAAGGCTTTTTAACCAACAATTATTCTATCAATACGTAATTTATGTGACATAAATTTGATGTCACTAAGATTCACATCATATCTTATGTGGTATAATATGTTTGGTCAAAGCTTTGTCTCAACAAACATATTACACCGCATACCGGCATACGTACTATACATAAGATCAGTACGTACAAGTATCTATTTTAAGAATGGTGGCAGTACGAATTTAGCATGGATATGAGAGAGAATCAGTTTTTCGTTTCCCACAAGTTTTTTTTGCCCATTAACCTCAAAGATAGAAAAGAGAGCCATCAATGAGAGCCTTCTTTGAGAGCAGTTTTTGCTACATAGACATCGATCAAGTAGACGGCTGCAATTTGTTAGTATATCAAACATTGACTGCCGGTGCATATCTCGTCATATCTTCGCTGCAAGCGGTGGGTTTCTATGGAGGGGAGGAAATCGGAAACTGTAAGATAGACAAATTTATTAACTGAAAACACTTGCAACCTAAACAACCAACAGTCCAATTCATCCAAACACAACCATACAACATGCTCAAACATAACAATTATCAATTACTCCCTCCGTTACAAATACAAGTCTTTTAGAGATTTTAGTAAAGACTACATACAAATGTATGTAGACGTATTTTAGAGTGTAGATTTTTTCATTTTACTCCGTATGTAGTCCATATTGGAACCTTTAAAAAGACTTATGTTTAGGAACGGAGGGAGTAGATCGTATGATTCTCACTTTAGATCATTGGTATTGGGTAATATGCAAAAGAACGACAATATTGTCTCCAGTGACACCTTGCGGTCAATATCGGTGACAAACGGCATAACATCTCATTGGGGACTACAATCTTTGCGCTAAGTTCTCACCAACCTGGCAACCTCCATGCTAAGGATGTGTTTGTTACCGTCGCCAAGGGCTCCCTGCATCCGCAACCCTAATGCCTACCTTAAGCAACTACCACCCTCCGCAGTCGCTTGGGCGCCAAGAGAACCATGTCACAAGTATCTTCCTATGATGATCTATTGAATACCCCTCTCAAGATTTTGCCTAGCGCGACAACACTAGAGAAAAGATTGATGGATGACCAATCCATTTGCTCCCACAACATCGTCGATGTTGGAAGCTTGGGGACGATGTCGATGTTAGGGAATAGGGGCAACCATCAGAGATGTGAGGATAACTATTATGATTTTTGTGCAGATGGATTGACATGGAGCTTGTTAGGGGTTGTTAAAGCAGATGAGGGTGGTACATCAAGAGGTCACTTGTCGGCGCACACGAGCAAAGGTGATGGTAGTGCGCAGATGGCTGGGCGTAACTCTTGCACACGATCACAAATTTTGCTTTAATAGTAAAAATAAACACCCCCCTAAAAAGTATAAATAAACTATAACCAATGCCCTTATAATAGTAAAGACGCGTAACACGTATCAAAGTATCTTTGTTATTTTTTTACTTATCGTCATACTTTAATTACTCTCTTCATCCCGCAATATAATACGTTTTTGCAAGCTATATTATGGGACGGAGGGAGTATTTCATTTATTATTCGTATGAGGTGGCAGAGACTAGAGACTGTGTGAATATTTTTTCCCATGTGCCCGCATCCTTTATTAATTTAGGAAAGACAAATGTCCAATTTCAAAGTTTCAGATAAACCTTAAAAGTTTCAGGCGTGAACATATATGGTACAAAAGTGAATTCGTGGCCAAATGTTGGGCACAAGCCGGAGCACAGTGGCTTAGGGCATCTCCACTAGTCCCCCCAAGAAGCCCTCCCCAGGCACTTTTTCACCGCCGGCGAGGAAAATTCCTCCCACTCGTCACCCCAAGGGCACAGATTTCGCCGGATTCGAGGAAAAATACTGCCGGCACGCGCAGGCGAAACCCAGCCCCCCGGGAGGCAGCTGGGGACGCCGGCGCTCTCATTTTGCATGCAAATGGCCCACTTTCAGTGTCCCAACACCCTCTCTCCTCTCTCTCTCCCTCTCTTTTCTGCAGGCCCCACCCACGTGCTCACACTCCTCCATCCCCCACCCACCGAAGCAGGCGCGCACGGGACGGGACGGGCGCGGCGAGCAGGGCGCCGGAGTTGGGGCACGGGCGAGGCGTCACGGCGGGCGGGCGCCGGAGCTCGCGGGGAGGGAGGGCGTCGGAGCTGGGGCACGGGCGAGGCGTCACGGCGGGCGGGCGCCGGAGCAGGGAGGCGGGGAGCTCGCGGGGAGGGAGCCAGAGCAAGGAGGCAGAGAGCTCGCGGGGAGGGCACCGGGCGCGGAGGCCACGGAGATGCAGCCGCGGAGCCGGGGCGGTGCTGCAGCCGGAGGTACGCGGCCACCTCCCGCAGCACGGCGTGCTCGCCGCGGGCAGCCTCCTCCGCTCCCCTGTCCGCGCTGCCGACGGGTCGAGCTCCAGCCCCACGCGCGCGGGGCGTGGTCTTCCTCCTCGTCGCCCGGCCAGAGCAGCGGCATGATCGTGGTCTTCCTCCTCGTCGCCCGGCCAGAGCAGCACGGGGCAGGCCGTGGAGCAGAGCGGGGCCGGCCGGGAGGATGCGGCCGTCCGGGCCCGAGGCGGCGAAGTCGATGGCGTTGGCGGAGTGGGTCGGCGGCGAAGAGCGCGGCCAGCTCGGCGAGTTTGAGGTCGGCGTGGAGGGTGTAGGAGAGCAGCGCGGGGCAGGCCGTGGAGCAGAGCAGGTCGGCGGTGTAGGAGAGCAGCGCGAGGCGCATGGCTCAAGCATCGCGGGCTTGGACACGGCGTCGGGCGGCCCCGTGCAGGCGACCGCGGCGAGGAGGAGCAGAAGGAGGAGGCGGGTCGGGGAACGCGCCGTCGCCGTCGCCGGCCAACCTGCCTGAGCCGTGGCCGCGCTTCATCGCCATCCGCTAGCCAGGGCGGTTCACGTGGTGGTGGTGGCTGGGTACGGCAACGAGTGGATAAATATCCACCCCCAAGGCTTAGTTTTTCGCCGGCAGCCCCTCAGGCAGTGGAAAAAATGCCTCCTGGGGAGGCCAACGGCTGGAGATACCCTTAGGGTTGTTCTGCCCACATCCTGGGACGTCCACTGATTGAGAGCGTGACCCATGTAACAACAGCCTCCTAGGAGGATTGTACTTTCCCCATCTTTTCAATGAAATGAGGCGCAAAGATCCTTTGCGTTTTCCCCAAAAAAAAGTGAATTCGTCATCGAGATCACTGGAGCCATGAAAAATATAGATTGAAACAAAAAATGCAGCAAGGGAGGCGGCCTAATACTGGCGCTGCCCCTGATCCGGAATCGTACGCATGAGAAATGCAATGCAAGCCCTCCATTACCAGACACAAACTGTGCAGCAAAATAACATGAACGAGCAATGGAGCGTTTCATGGAGCTGCGTATGCAAATGTTGCGGCTCCATCTAAGAATTTGTGATAAATGTTAGCTTTTACGGCTGCCACTGTTGGCACAAAGTTTCAGCAAGTAAAGATTAAATTCAACTACAACAAAGGCCAGGATAAGATAAATGATCAAGTCAACCAAGGGCCAAGTGTGCATGCCACGTTGAGAACTCCAGCTGCTCGAAAGCAGGAGCTGCTTCGAACTTGTCTGCTACTTAAAAGGTCTACCAACAGGCAACAGGGAGGTGAGTTTCCACTTCTCTGGGATGCCGTTAGCCGTGAAGTTGATCAATATGTTTCACTAGCCCATCCTGCAGCCAAGACACACAGTACAATCAGTCATTGTAAACCATTTTATTGAACATAATGCAACATACTTGCATGCTCAAACTATACATCACAAGAGGAAAAAGAAATAACCTGTCAAAACTCAAACTACCATGCACACATTTAAAACTGACTAACAAGCACACAGGCATAACAACACTACTGTGAAACTTGCATTTTTCATAAAATCTCGGATGATTCATGAGATGGACCAAGAAAAAAAGGAACAAATAGAACAGATTCCTCCACAACTTCATTGCAGGACTAATTCAGTTCTCCTAAGAAGCATCTTGAGAGCAACAATAATCTTTACTGAATCAGCGAAGAGGTACTTCATAATCTAGATTGGCAGAATGTCCATAACACATTTCAAGTTGGATCATCCTCGAATATAATAACACCTGTTAACTATGGCACACAGGAACTTTAAGAAAAAAAAACTGTATTTACAACTAATAACTTCATAATGACACTGTATGGAGAACTAATATTAACTGCATAAGAGATGCTATTGATTGATTGCAAGATAGGGAGGTACATACTTTCTCTTTCTACCACCCATAACATTTCTCATCTCATTCTTTGGGTTGTTGGTGCCAGGAGTTCCTATAAACTGCATGGGGGGCATTGCAGAAGCACCAACAGCTGACATAGTTGGCAAAGACGATGGTGGTGCAGAAACAGGTGGAGGTGTCGGCACTGGTGCTGGTGCTGGTGCAGGCGCAGGAGTTGGTTCGGGAGGAAGACGTGGCAGGATGTGCTTCAGTCTATTGTTCCTGTAGTTTTTCCAGAAGAAATATTGCTGCCTATGAGCAACTTCCTGTCAAGAAATTTGCAGGTAAGAGTTAGTTGCATACAAATGATTCAATGTCCTACATAAATAAACAATTTTTTTCAAATACTAAGAAAAAATATTATGCGGATAAAACAGTGAACATTTAGAAGTGTGCATGAAGCTTAATACGCTTACATAGCATTTGACTGCTTTAACTAATTCCTCAGGAAATAAACATATCCACTCAATATATTTGTAAGCGCATTCATAGCAACATTTTATCATTTCCAAGATCCTTTATGTCCATAACCAATCAACCGTAAAAGTAATAATCTCCAAATAGACAATTCCAAAGAAACGGTTTGAAAAGAAAGAAGAAGCTTGTAAACAGTAAAGGGTGAGAATGGTGCTCGAGTGCAATTCTAGCCAAATGGGGTTAAAGGTCACCTTGTTTGCTGGATGTGCCATTGCGTTTCGGAAATTTGCATTTTGGAGAAGCTCAAGAAAGAAAAGGCAGTGCGGATACCTGTACCATAACAGTACGACCATATTAGTTTGTCTGTGAGCAACCTATTTGCGCAAATCAAAAGTATAAGGTGACTCACATTATGTATTTGATGTACTCCGGACGCTGCCAATACTTGAGGTACTTGAGATACCCGATGAACGCCTCATCCTCAAAGTACCGGTTCTGCGCTAGATCTGCTTGAACAAAACAAATACTATAAACGCCATCTCCCAAGCAGAATCGTGTTTAATACTCATACAAAATATTGACCCCGAATACATCAGAAGTACAGGAAGCAACAAAGCATAAGCAATACATAATTCAATCTCTCTTGCCTTATCACATTATGCGGTCTTACCAAAACAAAATCATATCATGTGAATTTGTTACTCCAGAGGTCAGTCACTGACTAACACAATCAACAACAAGAAAAATTCTCTTTGATTAGCTAGTTACTCGCTCCCGCAGCAGGACTCAACCCACAAATAGGCCATGATGAAACTCAATTGCACTGTGGTACCCAATAAGCTAATCTCTAACCAACCAGTTTGAAACAGAGGCTGTGAGGAGAGTTACTGTACAGTTGATGTAGATGGGGTTGGCGAGGCACTGGATGAACTCCAGCTCCAGGAGGAACCGCTGCCTCCCGTCGTCAGGATCCTTGTACGGCGGCTGCTTCGCGCCCCTGCAACCCACACGACGCCCCGATCAGGGAGATATGTGAGCTTGCTTCCGCGTGACCTAAACACGGAGGTGAGAGAAGCGGGCAAACAAGGGAGGCGCCCACTGACGTCGTATGCGGTGGTGGTGGCGCGGGAGGCGTATCCTCCTCCATAGCATCCATGCTCCCCGCGGACCGCCAACAGCGCCGACGAGATGGGTAGGGCGACGGCGAGGACGACTGACCGGCGAGGAGACTGTTTTCCTAGGTTTTTTAGGGGGGCAGTATTCTTTTCTGAGGGGGCAACGGAGCGTACCTGAGATTTGCATATGGGCTTTTGGGGGCCTGTGGCGGACCTCTTCGACGGACCGTGCAGGGTCTTATTGGGCTGGACATCTGAAATTAATTTTGCGTTGGGGCTTTCATCCCCAAATGCTATTTGGCGCCTTGAGCGTAAGGCGCTATTTTTTTTAAACATGGGCGTGCCAAATCTCTATTCCTAATCTCTACTCCTAACTAGAAGAACGCCTGTGCGTTGCGACGGGGCCACATTAAATTTAAGAGTTCAATATCAGTTATGTTAATATTACATTTAATATTCTTATACATAACAAATGACATTGATGACATTTTTTACCATCAAATTCTCACACACACACTCTCTCCCTCCCTCTTCCTCCCTCTCTCTCCCCCTCTCCCTCTCTCTCTAACACACACACATCCATCTTATTGGGTACGGGATCATAATCCATCTATATCACACGCACACGCGCTAGTGCGTAACAATACGGATTATGTGTATTATATTTGCCACCACAACTTATATTTTCTCGAGCCGCGTCGCTACAGAGCCGAGCTCCCGCCCGACCACCTCGCCGGCATTGAAGGGGAATGGATAAGGGTGACGCCTTGCCTCCCCTGCCCCATGGCCTCACTCCTCGACGCCCCCTCCCAGATCCACTTCTCCTCCTCGCTCGCTCAATCCCGTCGATCTGGACGAAGTCAAACGCCACGACCACCATGACCGACCCCGTCCACACAGCCACTGCTTTCCCTGCAGGCTAGGAGCTTGTCGAGGAGCTCTGAACTCCTCCGCTACATTGTCTGCGCCAACGAGATCAAGTCCAGCACCCCCGCATCGACGTCGCTGCCGTCTTCCTCAACCTTCGGCCACCGTAACATTGCCGTTTGATCCGCGTCGCCCCAAGCTCCCCTGTCTTCCCCTAGGGTGCCATTGACACTGTCGTGATCTCCTCTTGCCTTTCCCCTATTTTCCCTCTCGTTTGCTCTCGTTAGGTATTTCGCCGTGGCCGAGAGCCGCCGTTCGCCATGTCCATTGCAAGGGTAGCCACCGAGCTCCTCGGATTGACCCCGTGGCACATGCCCGCTCCTAGCGCGCCCATGCCCGAGCTTGTTGCTCTTCTTCCGCGCCCGCGGGGCCACTCCCTCTCCATGCCCACGCATGTGCCGCACCGCGTCGATCGCGCCCGCCACTGCCACTGCGCTCGCTGCAGCCACCGCACCACTGTGACCCGCGCGACGCACACCCTGGCCACGCGCCACACCCTCACTAGCTGCGCTCGCCCCGTCTGCTGCCGCCTATCCCTTCGCTCGCCCCGCAGTCGCGCCCCTGCCTCGCGCCCCTCCTGTCACGACCATCTTCTGTCGGCTGCCCCCTCAGCCACGCCGGCCGCTTGCCTCGCCTGCTACGTGCTGCTTCCTGCTGCTATGCGCTGCTCTACCGCTGGTACGCTGCTGCGCCATGTCCTCGACACCGCCGTGGACAAACATGTCGGAGGGATTGTCAATGGAGTACGAGGAGGAGGTGGCGGAGAAGGTGTGGAGAGGCAGGAGGTCTGGGGTGGCATCAGCTGACTATGATGGAGGTGTTTATGCGAGAAGGAGCCGGAGCGGAAAGAGATGTCACAATTGGAAAGAATCGCAAAAAAACATAACCTGTAGATCTCATTCCAAAAAAATGCTAATATCGATGGAGGGGTGATTTCCTTGTATAGGTGTAAAACATAGGAAATATTGGTAGTTATGAAGGAAATGTAAAAAATTAGGAAAGTTATGATTTTGAACTGATTTCTATGCAAATGAAGTTTTTATTGTTTGGTAACGTGATATCAGTACCTGCCCGTTTGTGACGTGTCTGATTAGGAAAGTTTGCAAATGTTAAGAAACTATTTATTGGGAGGAAAGTTTGTGACGTGTCTATTATTTGTTTCTTAAAACAAATTTCACTAATGAGAAAAATCGATTGATTTAAATAAGTTAGATTAAAATATATTATTTGTTTCCCAAAAATCTGTTATTTGTTTCCTAAGACAAATTAAACCAATAAAAAGAATCGATTGATTTGTATAATTTAAGGAAGTTAGATCCGTGATTTGTTATACGTTAGGAAAGTTCTGGTTGTAATAAAGAGTGGAGAGAAAAATAAATCGATGGACCAGGGTGGGAGGGGGTGGTGGGAGGAGAGACGAAAAAACCCAGCGAAAATAAACCAGTGAAAATAAACCGTGAAGACTATTCATCAACTGCTCCATTTAAAATAGAGATGTCTGAGTTGATAGTCTCGCCTCACGGTTTATTTTCGCCTCCACATTCCACCACCCCTGATTTTTCGTCCTATCGATTTTTTCTATAGAAACCGATACCCCACACCGCACACAGAAAAGAACGAGAGCCTTCCCCACAGATTTTTATCTATCGCGGGAATCCCGCACCGGTTTTCTAGCACGCTAGCCTTCCTCACCGTTTTTTCTAATCAACAATTTCCTTCTACTAGTAAGCGTGCACGTGCAACGCACGTTTCATAGTCTATAATAAAACATTTTTAATCTTATTTCTTGTATGGCGAGTTCTTTCCCGAACCATTTAAGTGTGTGCCCATGAAGTGAATCCGAACACATGTCTTCACATGAAATTCACAGTCACATAAATGTATTATAATTAATTACAAAAATATTTAGAAAAAAAATTAAGAAACAATATCTATTATTTGTTCTTTGACGATGATTCTCTCTTAAAGTTTCATGTATTGATG
The DNA here is from genome assembly GCF_056163025.1 of Triticum urartu. Classification (NCBI taxonomy): domain Eukaryota; kingdom Viridiplantae; phylum Streptophyta; class Magnoliopsida; order Poales; family Poaceae; genus Triticum; species Triticum urartu. The sequence continues at coordinate 385,457,452 of NC_141873.1, read as the reverse complement.
CAATCTGAATGCTTCGTTCCATGGCTGAGATATTGTTTAGAGCTTTATTCCCTTATTTCAAAACATGACCAAAATTTGCCTCCTCAGTCAAATATAATCCTACATATGCATTATACATCATTGTTATTTAAAAAATACCATGTGCAACGTATATAGAAATGACTATGGTGTAAATAATCACCCTGTGTACTGGAAAATGTAGCCCACCATCACACCATGAGTGCATGAAATTAGAAACCAAATAACCATGTAGTGAACCGGAATGTCTCCAACAAATTAGACGCCGTGCTACGCTAATATATGCACAACAATATTAAAGCAATCATCATCCATGTATTCATCATTCTTTAATTTGTTCCTATTTGTCTCAAATTTAACCTAATAATATGATAATGATTATAGCTTTTCCCCCATTCACTTATGTGAAATCGTAGTTATGTCAATTTTAATAACACAAGAGTATATTAGCTAGAGCTCAAAATGATCTGAAAAAATGTGGCTTACTACAACAAAGGGACATCATCAAGCATGTTGGTGCACAAGATGGTGAAAGAAGAAACGATTGCCAAGTTAAGCTCAAGTTTTGATGATGTGTTTGATGTAGGTAAATTCTTAGGGAGTCTATCCAGAATCATATAATCTGTGGGATCAGTACCGATTTCTTACATTATCATCATTCAGTTTCGAGTCCACTAAATGACAACTAATTTTGTTCTGAAATATGTCATATGATCATAATAAATTAGAGTCAGAATTCAAATAGTAATACAACATAGAATAAATATAATGTTAAGATATTATAAAACCTTCAGGCCAACTTCAACGCTAGACCCCATCCTGTCCGTCCGCATCTTTTGAGGACAAACGGACACATGCAACGTCCCAACATGCGCAAGCATCCCCATTTTTTGTCCCGGACGCGTTCGTTCTACTCCATTCGCAGACTGGGCACGGTCGGGGCTCTACAGGTGCGGGACGTGGCCGGAGCAAGGCGAGGAGGTTGCGGGCGGGCCGGTGCTCTGGCGAGGCGCGACAGGGTGACGGCGTGCGCTGCGGGCGGCAGGGTGGCGCAGCTGCGGGCTCTGCGGGGCACAACAACGGTGCTTCTGCGGGCGTCGCGACATGGCCACTGGCGACGACGGTGCGACTACGAGCGGCGAGGCGCGACTGCGTGTGCTACATGAGTTGTGGGCCCAAGCTGTCTGTTTGGAATGCGTCCTGCGTTGGGTGCCTGGCCGGCGCAAACACAAATTCAGACGGACATGACCTTATTGCCATCTCAAACGGACAAAATTCAGACAAAACGGATGTCCGTTTGAGGTTGTGCGTTGGAGTTGGCCTCGAGATCAACCATTGATATATGACCGAACCAGATTTGTAAACACTTGCCGTAAAAAAAAGAAATCGGACAACCGGAGCAAACACTCAACTCCCTCACTACACAGGTGGATAAGCTCCTCTCTCCCTCACAGAACATGTTCGCCCCTCTTCCACTACATCCCCATCGGCGGCGAGACGAACACCCACCCCTGCCTGGTCCATGGCGGCCGCCCTTCCCCTGCCGCTGATCTATGTCCCCTCCCCCACCCCCCTGCCGCTGCGCCGGTCCATGGCGGTCTCTTCACGCAGCCCGGATCTGCCGCCTACGGCTTCCACCTCGCTTCCCTTTTCCCCATCGCTCTCCAGCCCCGCGACGAACGCGTTCGCGGCCACCAGCCTAGTCCGCAGCCACGGCTCCGCTCCAGCCGCCATGGATGAGTTTTGCCTCCAACGGGTCGTCGGCACCGACCATCGGGCAGCCTTGGAGGGATCCGGCAGAGGCTCCCCACCTCTACTACGGCCGGAGGAGGCCATCGATGCCCCCTACTTCACGCCGTCCCAGCAACAACGAGCGCCGCCGCGTCCGTTCGTGGGTACCCCCTGCTCAGCGTACTTCGTAGACGGTCAGGAATCCGAGATCCCCATTAGGATATGTATATGTGACTGCTTTTTGTCTAAATCTTGCGTGAACTGAACATAGTTGTGTGCATACTGAACTTTGACTGAAATAATTGCTTGAGAGAATTAGCTATCATCAAATTGTCTACTTTGTTAAATTTAATGTGTTTGTTCAAAGTCTGCCTATTGTAGGTTGACATGATGGATGAGTAGTCTGCTGATGATATCATCTACTCTCATTTGGTACTACACAATTCTTAATTGCGGACACTTCCTTTGTAATATGATTAATGGGGACATACAAAAAACATAGGTAGGAAGGTGTACCCATATGTCTCCACTTATTAGATATTAGTTCCATGTGAAGCGATGCAAATTGGAATACATTTTCCAGTACTTTCAGCTATTGCATGAATAAATGACAAAGCAACAAAGCATTAGCATCACAAGCAAAAAACAACATAAATCGTCTTATCAAAAGATGAGGCAGTGGGGCTAATAACTAACCATAGCAGTGAGGTCTTCACGATTAATTCCCGTGCCGGATGAGTGTTGCTATTTACCTGATGAGTGTTTTTGTAGTTAAAAACAGCATAACAATTGCAACTTACTGTTTGTTATCTCGGAGCTGCACTGAGCATTCTTACATCGTTCGGCTTGTAATACTGTATAATTTCCTAAACACCATCAAGTTTCCAGAAAGCTCATTGTTAGATGCATTGGATAATGTGACTAGTGCAACATATGCACGAAAGGGCTCTTAAGGCCCTTTTCTTCATCTATTTAGATAACAGAGGTCCTGGTCTTCTAGGATTTACACTTGTTTCAGTCATAAACCTGTTGTTGCCTTTTTAGTGTGCTGAAAATCATGACTATTGTTTGGATCATTTGAACGCTGCCTTGTTTCAGTTACCACCATATTTTCCTGAGAGACGTTATTCTGTCCTTTTCAGATGTTCTACAAGCAGTCTTGCCCGGGAAGAAAATGCACATCATGGGGAACTTGAGAGTGGAGAAGAAAAACCCAATCCAGGTATTTCACTTCCTTGACCAAAATCCTCCAAGAACTATCAACAAGAGAATGACTGTGTCCTTAATAGATCATTTACATGCTAAGTTTGACTATGTCCTGAATAGGTTCATTTACATGCCAAGTGGACACAGATTCATCATCCATAGAGCCTGAATGTTAAAACAAAATACTATATTGTTAAAACAAATGAGTTGGTTTCATATTCTTGGACTGGGACTTTCTTCTTCTCTCTCTTGGACTGGGTTATAAATAGATCATACAGGGTTTTATTCATTCAGTCATACATATTCGAATATAAAACAACATGATGGAGGGCTCCAGTTTGATGCATCGTTAAAATTCATGCTGAAGTCACAAGAGGTAGATCTATTATGGTTTGCCCAAAAGTTATGCATTGATCAGCACACTGTTGTAAATATGCAAAACAGTGAAGAACATTGTTATAAAGATGCAAATTTGACAGGGATTAGGGAAGCAATGAAGTACACACATATTTGCTAAATAGAATTTCCCTTGTGCAGGCAGGTGCGTTGGCTGAGGACTTGGTTGGCACCGACGTCGTCGGCTGCGGAAGGCAGTGATGGCCAACACTCGCTGGACGGCGATGGCGCAACAGTGGCTTGGCGGCGCCGACGTCTCACTGCAATGTGCGTTTGAACTTCGACATCGAAGAAAGACATCGAGATTAACTGGGATGGAACTGGCCACATACTGCGCACAAGAGGATAGTCTGCATCTGCGTTGGCTAGAAGCTCGTCGGCGCGGGCGTCGTCCGCTGCGCATGGCGGCGATGGCGCAGGACAGGCTGGGCGGCTGCGACGTACGTCCGGGCGGGCAAAGGCAGGAAGATCGAGTTGATTCCCGTAAGTTTAGCCGTTTGTTGTGAGGCAGACGTATCAATTGCCGTAATTGTGGCTGTTTTTCTGTAATTGATTGGCTTGAATTTTTTTTGCGGGGAGGTAGAACTGTTCGATCGATGGCAGAGTTTTGTCCGCTATTCTAAATTGCTAAACGCACACAGGTGGGGCCTGACTTTAATCTGGACGGTTAGATGCCTAATCTTGGGGTGGTAGTTTGTCTTGTTTTTCCCTGTGTACGTTTACCTGGGTGGGTATAGTGAAGAATATGTTTGCTTGTTTAATAGTAAGTAGAGAAGAGATTGATTGGCTTGAATTTTTTTTGCGGGGATGTAGAACTGTTCGATCGATGGCAGAGTTTTGTCCGCTATTCTAAATTGCTAAACGCACACAGGTGAGGCCTGACTTTAATCTGGACGGTTAGATGCCTAATCTTGGGGTGGTAGTTTGTCTTGTTTTTCCTTGTGTATGTTTACCTGGGTGGGCATAATGAAAAATATGTTTGCTTGTTTAATAGTAGTAGAGATAAAGATCAGCGAACGATCAAAGATCAAAACTCTTTCCTTCTAATCAACACTTTCCTTCTAATCAGCGAACACCAATCAACGAAGGAAATGACAAAATATCAATACTTTCCGTCTAATATAACACTTTCCTTCTAATCAAACTCTCCGTATACAACTCTCCATATGCGCCAGTCTTTCCTTTCGGTCGCTGCGATTTTATGGCCGCGGCATTTGGGTGTCTCGCTGATTTGGTGTGTGGATTTGTTGGTGGTGTGCCAGGACGGCTGGGGATTTGGATGCCGGCGATGTTTTTCACGAAGGGCCTGGACCAGGTCGCGCTCAAGTTGGTGCGGAAGGTGAGCAGGCAGCGACGGCCTCATGACACCGCCGGAGAAGTTCAGGAGCGGCCACGTGCTACGCGCGTCGGTGCCGCTGCGCGCCGCATACGGGAGCACCTCCACAGCCTCCGACGTGGACAAGTCCTCGAACGCCGAGGAGGTCGAGCTCTGCAGCTGCGGCAGTTACTCCGTCGTAGGCCTCGCCCCGCCGCCGCATGGCCGTGCCCCGTACCGGTACGGCAACATGCCCGCCGCCGCCACGGATCCCCACAGGCGACGCAGACGCCGCCAACCAGTGCAGAGCGTGGTCGCGTTCCCCGCGGGCTATACGGACGATCGCTTCGCCTGAGGTCGCCTTTCATGGCTGCCACCAGCGTCGGCGGGAATGACTCTCCGATGACACCCGAGGACTCCATAGTGGTTTGTACCTCTTTTATGATTGACGAACTCACCGCTGTTCAGCTTCCCTACTAGCTATCTCTTACTGTTCAATGTTTTCAGTATCGTCTAGGCTGGGAAAGGTCAAGAGGGTAACTAAGGAGACAAATGTACATGTCAAGATCAACCTCGACGGCACTTGTCACTAGTAGAAAACGGAGTTTTAAAACCGATTTGTAAGGGCCTTTAGTGCCGGTTATGGAACCGGCACTAAAGTGTGGGCACTAAAGGCCCCCCCCCCCCCTTTTAGTACCGGTTCGGCACGAACCGGCGCTAAAGTGCCACCACGTGATGTGAGCTCACGCCCTGGTATGGGGGACCTTTAGTACCGGTTGGTGGGTGTTACCAACCGGTACTAAAGATTTTTTTTGAAAATTTTGGAATTTTTTTAATTTTTTTTTTTGATTTTTAATTTTTCTGAATTATTTGATGATTTAGTCTCTAATCACCTCTCTTAACTGCTCAAATGTGGATCACTCATTCCAAATCATCTAACTTCCCGACCGGTCACTCATCCCTCTCACTACTCCAGCCTGAGCACGTTTAACTTTCGGGTTCTATTCTCCTTCGTTTCCAAGTCTGCACTTGTTGTTTTCCTGACAATAGTAAGATGTTAATCCTATTAACCCTCAGGAGTTTAGTTTGAGCATGAAGTCACACATTTCACCGTTTGAGTTTGAAACTATTATTCTAAAAAACAGTAATTATTTAGTAACGCTAATATTTCTTGAATAAGTTTGACCATAGTTTGACCAGATTTGACCAAAATTCAAAAAATTGAAATAATTATTTAGTAATACTAATATTCTTGAATAATTATGTAGTAACATTAATACTTCTTGAATAAGTAGTTTGACCAGATTTAATCAATTTTTTTTTTAAAAACTGAAATTTGACCATATCGTTTTTTCCTTTTGGAATTTGAGAATTCTAAAAAATTCCAAACAGGCCATAGGTTGTCTCCATCGGATGCGGATTTTCGTGCTGAATTTTTTAATATATTATACGTTTTTTTCTGACATCGTATGGAAAAGTTATAGCCGTTTTATATTTTCCCTACACTTTTTGCAAAACATGTCCAAATTTAAGTTTTTAAATTTTCCTAACTAGTAGATGTAGTAATATAACTACCTCTCGAAGGATTTTATTTTTTGAAGTTTTTATCATTTTTTTTTGATTTTTTCAGAACTGAAATGGCGACACACGAGGGGGGGGGGGGGGTAGAGTTTGAAAATTGCCCTATAGTGTCGGTTTGTGTCACAAACCGGTACTATAGGTCAGCCCCCTTTAGTACCGGTTCGTGCCACGAACCGGTACTAAAGGTGATCGTGGGGCCCCGGCCTGACGCCAGCCTGCCACCACCCCTTTAGTATCGGTTTGTGCCACGAACCGGTACTAAAAGTTCAACACGAACCGGCATTAATGCAAATCCGTTCGAACCGGCACTAATGGTACCATTAGTACCGGGCCTAAATCAAACCGGCACTAATGTGCTTCACGTTTGACCCTTTTTCTACTAGTGTGTGTTGCAAACTACAGCACAAGGATACCGTTCTTGGATCACATGCTTGATCCTTGATGTGAGTATGGTTTACTCCTCATGTCAGTAGTTGTGGATTCAGGATTTTTTTTCTAGACAATATATCTTCCTTTTTTACGACCTAGGTTTTTTTTTTCAAAGCAAGAGTGTGATTTCTGTTGCATTTGTGTGATGAAGATAAAACAAAACAAAATCTTAACTTGAACACACAAAATGGATAAACACACAAAAATGGCAGGCAGTGTTCTGAATTTGTGTTGGTCAAAGCCTTCATATGGAGGGCATTCTAACTTTAGGTGCTTATAAGAGCATAATGAGTACAATCATGTTATTATTTGGAGAAAGTGATGTATACACGACTAAGCCTGAAGGGGCCTGTTGTAGAAAAGTCTACTACCTTTCAAGATGCACGTGTTAGGTGATGTTGAGTAATTGGGATGGGAATTCTTATTTGATTTTTTTTCTTAACTAATTTTTGTAATTGTATGTGTGAACTGTGCATTTGGTTATTCCACAACAATGACAAACTGACAATAATGGCCACAGTGGGTTCCAAACCCTTGAGTCTGAAATTAATACTCCCTCTTTCCATTTATATAGGGCCTAATGCATTTTTTGAGGTTAACTTTGACCAAATACTAGAGCAATAATATATGACATGCAACTTACACAAAGCACACCGTTTAATTCGTGTGTGAAAGGAGCTTTTAATGATATAATTTTCACATTATGCATGTTATGTACTATTAATCTTGTCAATAGTCAAAGACAGTCTTAAAAAACGCATTAGGCTCTATATAGATGGAAGGAGGGAGTAAGTGAAATGAAACTACAGTTAAGTGCTTACGAGTAGCAGAAACCAATGCAAGTAGGAACAAAAATATTGGGATCTCTACTTCTAATGGAGTAGTTGGTAGTCTTCGCCGGTCAATTTTCGTCCCACCTATCATGGTTTTTTTCATCCCATCTTCGCTGGTTTTTTTTCGTAGATTTTTTTCGTCCCCTCCCCCCCACTTCATCAGTTTATATCTCTACTCGTAATGGAGCAGTTGGTAGCCTCGTACGGTTTATTTTCGTCCTCTTCCCACCTCCCCTGGTTTTTTTCGTCCTCCCTTCCACCTCCCAATTTCGTTGGTTTTTTTTGTCGGTTTTTACTCGCCCCCTCCCACCTCCCAACTTCGTCTGGTTTTTATTCGTCCCATCTCCCACCACCCCCTCGTACTGGTTCTTTTTCTCTCCACTCTTTCCCTGCAAACCAATAATTTCTTAACATACAAAAGATCATGAATCTATCTTTCCTTACCCAAATCAATCGCTCCCTACATCAGTGCATTTCTTTATTAAGAAAACTAACACGTAAATCTTAACGCATTGTAAACAAATCCCGTTATGGACCTAATTAATTTATTATGGAATCTATACGTGGTCGCATTGGGAAAAGAATTCTATGATACCAGGTATCACGCGAGACCCATCCTGATGGATGACACGTGGCATTCACAAATCACAAAGCATCCCCCATCCCCCACTTAAAATCAGGAGGGAGAGAGATTAGATGCTTTGTGATTTGTGGATGCCACGTGTCATCCATCAGGACGGGTCTCACCTGCTAACCGTGAGACATGGTCTCATACAATTTTTTTCCGTCGCATTGGTTCTTTTTCTCTCCACTCTTTCCTTGCAAACCACTAATTTGCTAACATACAAAAGATCACGAATCTATATTTCCTTACCCGAATCAATCGCTCCCTACATCAGTGCATTTCTTTATTAAGAAAACTAACATGTAAATCTTAACGCATTGTAAACAAATCCCGTTATGGATCTAATTAATTTATTATGGAATCTATACATGGTCGCATTGGTTCTTTTTCTCTTCACTCTTTCTTTGCAAACCACTAATTTCCTAACATACAAAAGATCACGAATCTATCTTTCCTTACCCGAATCAATCGATCCCTACATCAGTGCATTTCTTTATTGAGAAAACTAACACGTAAATCTTAATACATTATAAACAAATCCTGTTATGGACCTAATTAATTTATTATGGAATCTGTAATGGGATTTTTGTAACATTCAAAAGATCACGAATCTATCTTTCCTTACACGAATCAATCGATCCCTACATCAGTGCATTTCTTTATTAAGAAAACTAACACGTAAATCTTAACGCATTGTAAACAAATCCCGTTATGGACCTAATTAATTTATTATGGAATATATAACGGGATTTTTGTAACGGAATCTGTAACGCATTGTAAACAAATCCCTTTATGGAATATGTAGTTTAGGTTCTGATTCATTTCAATCACGTAAATAAATAGGTAATTAATGTTGGGTTTCGTAGTAATTTCAAAAAATTTCCTACGCACACGCAAGATCATGGTGATGCAAAGCAACGAGAGGGGAGAGTGTTGTCTACGTACCCTCGCAGACCGACTGCGGAAGCGTTGACACAACGTAGAGGAAGTAGTCGTACGTCTTCACGATCCAACCGATCAAGCACCGAAACTATGGCACCTCCGAGTTCGAGCACACGTTCAGCTCGATGACGATCCCCGGACTCCGATCCAGCAAAGTGTCGGGGAAGAGTTCCGTCAGCACGGCGGCGTGGTGACGATCTTGATGCACTACAGCAGCAGGGCTTCGCCTAAACTCCGCTACAGTATTATCGAGGAATATGGTGGCTGGGGCACCGCACACGGCTAAGGAATAGATCACGTGGATCAACTTGTGTGTTCTAGGGTGCCTCTGCCTCAGTATATAAAGGACTAGAGGGGGGAGGCTGGCCGGCCAAGGTGTGGCGCGCCAGGAGAGTCCTACTCCCTCTGGGAGTAGGATTCCCCCCCCCCCCAATCCTAGTTGGAATAGGATTCGCGGAGGGGGAAAAGAGAGAGAGGGGGCCGGCCACCTCTCCTAGTCCTAATAGGACTAGGGGAAGGGGGAGGCGCGCAGCCCATGTAGGGCTGCCTCTTCTCTTTTCCACTAAGGCCCATCATGGCCCATTTAGCTCCCGGGGGGTTCCGGTAACCTTCCCGGTACTCCGGTAAAATCCCGATTTCACCTGGAACACTTCCAATATCCAAACATAGGCTTCCAATATATCAATCTTTACGTCTCGACCATTTCAAGACTCCTCGTCATGTCCGTGATCACATCCGGGACTCCGAACAACCTTCGGTACATCAAAATGCCTAAACTCATAATATAACTGTCATCGTAACCTTAAGCGTGCGGACCCTACGGGTTCGAGAACAATGTAGACATGACCGAGACATGTCTCCGGTCAATAACCAATAGCGGGACCTGGATGCCCATATTGGCTCCTACATATTCTACGAAGATCTTTATCGGTCAGACCGCATAACAACATACGTTGTTCCCTTTGTCATCGGTATGTTACTTGCCCGAGATTCGATCGTCGGTATCCCATACCTAGTTCAATCTCGTTGCCGGCAAGTCTCTTTACTCGTTCCGTAATACATCATCTCGCAACTAACTCATTAGTTGCAATGCTTGCAAGGCTTATGTGATGTGCATTACCGAGAGGGCCCAGAGATACCTCTCCGACAATCGGAGTGACAAAACCTAATCTCGAAATATGCCAACCCAACATGTACCTTTGGAGACACCTGTAGTACTCCTTTATAATCACCCAGTTACGTTGTGACGTTTGGTAGTACCCAAAGTGTTCCTCCGGTAAACGGGAGTTGCATAATCTCATAGTTACAGGAACATGTATAAGTCATGAAGAAAGCAATAGCAACATACTAAACGATCGGGTGCTAAGCTAATGGAATGGGTCATGTCAATCAGATCATTCTCTTAATGATGTGATCCCGTTAATCAAATAACAACTCATTGTTCATGGTTAGGAAACATAACCATCTTTGATTAACGAGCTAGTCAAGTAGAGGCATACTAGTGACACTTTGTTTGTCTATGTATTCACACATGTATTATGTTTCCGGTTAATACAATTCTAGCATGAATAATAAACCTTTTATCATGATTATAAGGAAATAAATAATAACTTTATTATTGCCTCTAGGGCATATTTCCTTCAGTCTCCCACTTGCACTAGAGTCAATAATCTAGATTACACCGTAATGATTCTAACACCCATGGAGCCTTGGTGTTGATCATGTTTTGCTCGTGGTAGAGGCTTAGTCAATGGGTCTGCAACATTCAGATCCGTATGTATCTTGCAAATATCTATGTCTCCCACCTGGACTAGATCCCGGATGGAATTGAAGCGTCTCTTGATGTGCTTGGTTCTCTTGTGAAATCTGGATTCCTTTGCCAAGGCAATTGCACCAGTATTGTCACAAAAGATTTTCATTGGACCCGATGCACTAGGTATGACACCTAGATCGGATATGAACTCCTTCATCCAGACTCCTTCGTTCGCTGCTTCCGAAGCAGCTATGTACTCCGCTTCACATGTAGATCCTGCTACGACGCTTTGTTTAGAACTGCACCAACTGACAGCTCCACCGTTTAATGTAAACACGTATCCGGTTTGCGATTTAGAATCGTCCGGATCAGTGTCAAAGCTTGCATCAGCGTAACCATTTACGACGAGCTCTTTGTCACCTCCATATACGAGAAACATATCCTTAGTCCTTTTCAGGTATTTCAGGATGTTCTTGACCGCTATCCAGTGATCCACTCCTGGATTACTTTGGTACCTCCCTGCTAGACTTATAGCAAGGCACACATCAGGTCTGGTACACAGCATTGCATACATGATAGATCCTATTGCTGATGCATAGGGAACATCTTTCATATTCTCTCTATCTTCTGCAGTGGTCGGGCATTGAGTCTTACTCAATTTCACACCTTGTAACACAGGCAAGAATCCTTTCTTTGCTTGATCCATTTTGAACTTCTTCAAAATTTTGTCAAGGTATGTTGTTTGTGAAAGTCCAATTAAGCGTTTTGATCTATCTCTATAGATCTTTATGCCTAATATGTAAGCAGCTTCACCGAGGTCTTTCATTGAAAAACTCTTACTCAAGTATCCCTTTATGCTATCCAGAAATTCTATATCATTTCCAATTAGTAATATGTCATTCACATATAATATCAGAAATGCTACAGAGCTCCCACTCACTTTCTTGTAAATACAGGCTTCTCCGAAAGTCTGTATAAAACCAAATGCTTTGATCACACTATCAAAGCGTTTATTCCAACTCCGAGAGGCTTGCACCAGTCCATAAATGGATCGCTGGAGCTTGCACACTTTGTTAGCTCCTTTTGGATCGACAAAACCTTCTGGTTGCATCATCTACAACTCTTCTTCCAGAAATCCATTCAGGAATGCAGTTTTGACATCCATTTGCCAGATTTCATAATCATAAAATGCGGCAATTGCTAACATGATTTAGACGGACTTAAGCATCGCTACGGGTGAGAAGGTCTCATCGTAGTCAATCCCTTGAACTTGCCGAAAACCTTTCGCGACAAGTCGAGCTTTGTAGACAGTAACATTACCATCAGCGTCAGTCTTCTTCTTGAAGATCCATTTATTCTCAATTGCTTGCCGATCATCGGGCAAGTCAACCAAAGTCCATACTTTGTTCTCATACATGGATCCCATCTCAGATTTCATGGCTTCAAGCCACTTTGCGGAATCTGGGCTCACCATCGCTTCTTCATAGTTCGTAGGTTCATCATGATCTAGTAGCATGATTTCCAGAACAGGATTATCGTACCACTCTGGCGCGGATCTTACTCTGGTTGATCTACGAGGTTCAGTAGTATCTTGATCTGAAGTTTCATGACCATCATCATTAGCTTCCTCACTTATTGGTGTAGGTGTCGCAGAAACAGTTTTCTGTGATGTACTACTTTCCAATAAGGGAGCAGGTACAGTTACCTCGTCAAGTTCTACTTTCCTCCCACTCACTTCTTTCGAGAGAAACTCCTTCTCTAGAAAGGATCCATTCTTAGCAACGAATGTCTTGCCTTCGGATCTGTGATAGAAGGTGTACCCAACAGTCTCCTTTGGGTATCCTATGAAGACACATTTCTCCGATTTGGGTTCGAGCTTATCAGGTTGAAGCTTTTCCACATAAGCATCCCAGCCCCAAACTTTAAGAAACGACAACTTTGGTTTCTTGCCAAACCACAGTTCATAAGGCGTCGTCTCAACGGATTTTGATGGTGCCCTATTTAACGTGAATGCGGCCGTCTCTAAAGCATAACCCCAAAACAATAGCGGTAAATCAGTAAGAGACATCATAGATCGCACCATATCTAGTAAAGTACGATTACGACGTTCGGACACACCATTACACTGTGGTGTTCCGGGTGGCGTGAGTTGCGAAACTATTCCACAATTTTTCAAATGTACACCAAATCGTAGAAACTTTATTTTCTTGTTACAATGATTTTCAACTTCACTCTGAAATTCTTTGAACTTTTCAAATGTTTCAGACTTATGTTTCATTAAGTAGATATACCCATGTCTGCTTAAGTCATCTGTGAAGGTGAGAAAATAACGATATCCGCCACGAGCCTCAATATTCATTGGACCACATACATCGGTATGTATGATTTCCAACAAATCTGTTGCTCTCTCCATAGTACCGGAGAACGGTGTTTTAGTCATCTTGCCCATGAGGCACGGTTCGCAAGTACCAAGTGATTCATAATCAAGTGGTTCCAAAAGTCCATCAGTATGGAGTTTCTTCATGCGCTTTACACCGATATGACCTAAACGACAGTGCCACAAATAAGTTGCACTTTCATTATCAACTCTGCATCTTTTGGTTTCAACATTATGAATATGTGTATCACTACTATCGAGATTCATAAAAAATAGACCACTCTTCAAAGGTGCATGACCATAAAAGATATTACTCATATAAATAGAACAACCATTATTCTCTGATTTAAATGAATAACCGTCTCGCATCAAACAAGATCCAGATATAATGTTCATGATCAACGCTGGCACCAAATAACAATTATTTAGGTCTAATATTAATCCCGAAGGTAGATGTAGAGGTAGCGTGCCAACCGCGATCACATCGACTTTGGAACCGTTTCCCACGCGCATCATCACCTCGTCCTTTGCCAGTGCCCGCTTATTCCGTAGTCCCTGTTTCGAGTTGCAAATATTAGCAACAGAACCAGTATCAAATACCCAGGTGCTACTGCGAGCTCTAGTAAGGTACACATCAATAACATGTATATCACATATACCTTTGTTCACCTTGCCATCCTTCTTATCTGCCAAATACTTGGGGCAGTTCCGCTTCCAGTGACCAGTCTGCTTGCAGTAGAAGCACTCAGTTTCAGGCTTAGGTCCAGACTTGGGTTTCTTCTCCTGAGCAGCAACTTGCTTGCTGTTCTTCTTGAAGTTCCCCTTCTTCTTCCCTTTGCCTTTTTTCTTGAAATCAGTGGTCTTGTTAACCATCAACACTTGATGCTCCTTCTTGATTTCTACCTCCGCAGCTTTCAGCATTGCGAAGAGCTCGGGAATAGTCTTGTTCATCCCTTGCATATTATAGTTCATCACGAAGCTCTTGTATCTTGGTGGCAGTGATTGGAGAATTCTGTCAATGACGCAATCATCCGGAAGATTAACTCCCAATTGAATCAAGTGATTATTATACCCAGACATTTTGAGTATATGCTCACTGACAGAACTGTTCTCCTCCATCTTGCAGCTATAGAACTTATTGGAGACTTCATATCTCTCAATCTGGGCATTTGCTTGAAATATTAACTTCAACTCCTGGAACATCTCATATGCTCCATGACGTTCAAAACGTCGTTGAAGTCCCGATTCTAAGCCGTAAAGCATGGCACACTGAACTATCGAGTAGTCATCATCTTTGCTCTGCCAGACGTTCATAACATCTGGTGTTGCTCCAGCAGCAGGCCTGGCACCCAGCGGTGCTTCCAGGACGTAATTCTTCTGAGCAGCAATGAGGATAATCCTCAAGTTACGGACCCAGTCCGTATAATTGCTACCATCATCTTTCAACTTTGCTTTCTCAAGGAACGCATTAAAATTCAACGGAACAACAACACGAGCCATCTATCTACAATCAACATAAACAAGCAAGATACTATCAGGTACTAAGTTCATGATAAGTTTAAGTTCAATTAATCAAATTACTTAAGAACTCCCACTTAGATAGACATCCCTCTAATATTCTAAGTGATTACGTGATCCAAATCAACTAAACCATAACCGATCATCACGTGAGATGGAGTAGTTTTCAATGGTGAACATCGTTATGTTGATCATATCTACTATATGATTCACGCTCGACCTTTTGGTCTCCGTGTTCTGAGGCCATATCTACATATGCTAGGCTCGTCAAGTTTAACCTGAGTATTCTGCGTGTGCAAAACTGGCTTGCACCCGTTGTAGATGGACGTAGAGCTTATCACACCCGATCATCACGTGGTGTCTGGGCACGACGAACTTTGGCAATGGTGCATACTCAGGGAGAACACTTCTTGATAATTTAGTGAGAGATCATCTTATAATGCTACCGTCAATCAAAGCAAGATAAGATGCATAAAAGGATAAACATCTCATGCAATCAATATAAGTGATATGATATGGCCATCATCATCTTGTGCTTGTGATCTCCATCTCCGAAGCACCGTTATGATCACCATCGTCACCGGCGCGACACCTTGATCTCCATCGTAGCATCGTTGTCGTCTCGTCAATCTTATGCTTCCACGACTATCACTACCGTTTAGTAATAGAGTAAAGCATTACATCACGATTGCATTGCATACAATAAAGCGACAACCATATGGCTCCTGCCAGTTGCCGATAACTCGGTTACAAAACATGATCAACTCATACAATAAAATTCAGCATCATGCCTTGACCATATCACATCACAACATGCCCTGCAAAAACAAGTTAGACGTCCTCTACTTTGTTGTTGCAAGTTTTACGTGGCTGCTACGGGCTTAAGCAAGAACCAATCTCACCTACGCATCAGAACCACAACGATAGTTTGTCAAATAGACTCCGTTTTAACCTTCGCAAGGACCGGGCGTAGCCACACTTGGTTCAACTAAAGTTGGAGAGACAGTCGCCCGCAAGCCACCTGTGTGCAAAGCACGTCGGGGGAACCGGTCTCGCGTAAGCGTACGCGTAATGTTGGTCCGGGTTGTCTCGTCCAACAATACCGCCGAACCAAGTATGACATGCTGGTAGGCAGTATGACTTATATCGCCCACAACTCACTTGTGTTCTACTCGTGCAAATAACATCAAACCATAAAACCTAGGCTCGGATGCTACTATTGGGTTTCGTAGTAATTTCAAAAAATTTCCTACGCACACGCAAGATCATGGTGATGCAAAGCAACGAGAGGGGAGAGTGTTGTCTACGTACCCTCGCAGACCGACTGCGGAAGCGTTGACACAACGTAGAGGAAGTAGTCGTACGTCTTCACGATCCAACCGATCAAGCACCGAAACTACGGCACCTCCGAGTTCGAGCACACGTTCAGCTCGATGACGATCCCCAGACTCCGATCCAGCAAAGTGTCGGGGAAGAGTTCCGTTAGCACGACGGCGTGGTGACGATCTTGATGCACTACAGTAGCAGGGCTTCGCCTAAACTCCGCTACAGTATTATCGAGGAATATGGTGGCTGGGGCACCGCACACGGCTAAGGAATAGATCACGTGGATCAACTTGTGTGTTCTAGGGTGCCTCTGCCTCAGTATATAAAGGACTAGAGGGGGGAGGCTGGCCGGCCAAGGTGTGGCGCGCCAGGAGAGTCCTACTCCCTCTGGGAGTAGGATTCCCCCCAATCCTAGTTGGAATAGGATTCGCGGAGGGGGAAAAGAGAGAGAGGGGGCCGGCCACCTCTCCTAGTCCTAATAGGACTAGGGGAAGGGGGAGGCACACAGCCCATGTAGGGCTGCCTCTTCTCTTTTCCACTAAGGCCCATCATGGCCCATTTAGCTCCCGGGGGGTTCCGGTAACCTTCCCGGTACTCCGGTAAAATCCCGATTTCACCTGGAACACTTCCGATATCCAAACATAGGCTTCCAATATATCAATATTTACGTCTCGACCATTTCGAGACTCCTCGTCATGTCCGTGATCACATCCGGGACTCCAAACAACCTTCGGTACATCAAAATGCCTAAACTCATAATATAACTGTCATCGTAACCTTAAGCGTGCGGACCCTACGGGTTCGAGAACAATGTAGACATGACCGAGACATGTCTCCGGTCAATAACCAATAGCGGGACCTGGATGCCCATATTGGCTCCTACATATTCTACGAAGATCTTTATCGGTCAGACCGCATAACAACATACGTTGTTCCCTTTGTCATCGGTATGTTACTTGCCCGAGATTCGATCGTCGGTATCCCATACCTAGTTCAATCTCGTTGCCGGCAAGTCTCTTTACTCGTTCCGTAATACATCATCTCGCAACTAACTCATTAGTTGCAATGCTTGCAAGGCTTATGTGATGTGCATTACCGAGAGGGCCCAGAGATACCTCTCCGACAATCGGAGTGACAAAACCTAATCTCGAAATACGCCAACCCAACATGTACCTTTGGAGACACCTGTAGTACTCCTTTATAATCACCTAGTTACGTTGTGACGTTTGGTAGTACCCAAAGTGTTCCTCCGGTAAACGGGAGTTGCATAATCTCATAGTTACAGGAACATGTATAAGTCATGAAGAAAGCAATAGCAACATACTAAACGATCGGGTGCTAAGCTAATGGAATGGGTCATGTCAATCAGATCATTCTCTTAATGATGTGATCCCGTTAATCAAATAACAACTCATTGTTCATGGTTAGGAAACATAACCATCTCTGATTAACGAGCTAGTCAAGTAGAGGCATACTAGTGACACTTTGTTTGTCTATGTATTCACACATGTATTATGTTTCCGGTTAATACAATTTTAGCATGAATAATAAACCTTTTATCATGATTATAAGGAAATAAATAATAACTTTATTATTGCCTCTAGGGCATATTTCCTTCAATTAAGAATTCAGAACTCGCACCATATATTTGAGATTACCTTCCTAAAATATAGACATAATATTTTCCTCGATAACCTTCCAAAACAAAATGAGATATTCCTAAATAACAAATCATTAATCCTACGTACTATATCATTATTATTATCTCCACTATTAATTGACTATCACAAGTTTCCTAAACAACAAAAGAACATATCTTTTACTTGTGGGCGTACGCATCCGCGTGCCCCTACGGATGACGCCATGCGCGATACCATGTAGGATGTCACGGCTGGGCCTAACACTTGCGTGATACTCGAGAATGCCAAGGCGTGCATCACGATGTCAAGGACGGCCATGACAGGAGGCGTGTCGTCAGACCACCACGTACATGTGTTCATGGACACGGTCATATTATATTTCTTCTCATTAATACACAGAGACAAACATACTATATTCTCAAATCAAGTGTGTCCATTAAAATATCAAGAAATTGGTTAAGGAAATTGAAGGAAATATGCCCTAGAGGCAATAATAAAGTTATTATTTATTTCCTTATATCATGATAAATGTTTATTATTCATGCTAGAATTGTATTAACCGGAAACATAATACATGTGTGAATACATAGACAAACTTAGTGTCAGTAGTATGCCTCTACTTGACTAGCTCGTTAATCAAAGATGGTTATGTTTCCTAACCATGAACAAAGTGTTGTTATTTGATTAACGAGGTCACATCATTAGTTGAATGATCTGATTGACATGACCCATTCCATTAGCTTAGCACCCGATCGTTTAGTATGTTGCTATTGCTTTCTTCATGACTTATACATGTTCCTGTAACTATGAGATTATGCAAATCCCGTTTACCGGAGGAACACTTTGGGTACTACCAAACGTCACAACGTAACTGGGTGATTATAAAGGAGTACTACAGGTGTCTCCAAAGGTACATGTTGGGTTGGCGTATTTCGAGATTAGGTTTTGTCACTCCGATTGTCGGAGAGGTATCTCTGGGCCCTCTCGGTAATGCACATCACATAAGCCTTGCAAGCATTGCAACTAATGAGTTAGTTGCGGGATGATGTATTACAGAACGAGTAAAGAGACTTGCCGGTAACAAGATTGAACTAGGTATTGGATACCGACGATCGAATCTCGGACAAGTAACATACCGATGACAAAGGGAACAACGTATGTTCTTATGCGGTCTGACCGATAAAGATCTTCGTAGAATATGTAGGAGCCAATATGGGCATCCAGGTCCCGCTATTGGTTATTTGACCGGAGACATGTCTCGGTCATGTCTACATTGTTCTCGAACCCGTAGGGTCCGCACGCTTAAGGTTACGATGACATATATATTATGAGTTTATGAATTTTGATGTACCGAAGGTTGTTCGGAGTCCCGGATGTGATCACGGACATGACGAGGAGTCTCGAAATGGTCGAGACGTAAAGATTGATATATTGGAAGCCTATGTTTGGATATCGGAAGTGTTCCGGGTGAAATCGGGATTTTACCGGAGTACCGGGAAGGTTACCGGAACCCCCCGGGAGCTAAATGGGCCATGATGGGCCTTAGTGGAAAATAGAAGAGGCAGCCCTACATGGCCTGCGCGCCTCACCCTTCCCCTAGTCCTATTAGGACTAGGAGAGGTGGTCGGCCCCCTCTCTCTCTTTTCCCCCTTCACGAATCCTATTCCAACTAGGATTGGGGGGGGGGAATCCTACTCCCAGAGGGAGTAGGACTCTCCTGGCGCGCCACACCTTGGCCGGCCAGCCTCCCCCCTCTAGTCCTTTATATACTGAGGCAGAGGCACCCTAGAACACACAAGTTGATCCACGTGATCTATTCCTTAGCCGTGTGCGGTGCCCCCAGCCACCATATTCCTCGATAATACTGTAGCGGAGTTTAGGCGAAGCCCTCCTGCTGTAGTGCATCAAGATCGTCACCACGTCGTCATGCTGACGGAACTCTTCCCCGACACTTTGCTGGATCGGAGTCCGGGGATCGTCATCAAGCTGAACGTGTGCTCGAACTCGGAGGTGCCGTAGTTTCGGTGCTTGATCGGTCGGATCGGGAAGACGTACGACTACTTCCTCTACGTTGTGTCAACGCTTCCGCAGTCGGTCTGCGTGGGTACGTAGACAACACTCTCCCATCTCGTTGCTATGCATCACATGATCTTGCGTGAGCATAGGAAATTTTTTGAAATTACTATGAAAACCAATAGTGGTATCAGAGCCAGGTTATTTATGTTGATGTTATATGCACGAGTAGAACACAAGTGAGTTGTGGGCGATATAAGTCATACTGCCTACCAGCATGTCATACTTTGGTTCGGCGGCATTGTTGGACGAGACGACCCGGACCAACATTACGCGTACGCTTACGCGAGACCGGTTCCCCCGACGTGCTTTGCACATAGGTGGCTTGCGGGCGACTGTCGTGGTTCTAAATCTGACAGTTATGTAGGGGGGTGAGTATGGAGAGGCTAGATCCTAGCTATTGGGAAGTTGTTACACGCGAGGTTTACGAGTTCAGGCCCTTCTCGGAGGAAGTAACAGCCCTACATCTCGGAGCCCGGAGGCGGTCGACTGGATTATGCGTGTATGGATTACAGGGGTGCGAACCCTCCATACTGAGGAGGGGGGTGGCTTATATAGAGTTCGCCGGCTCCCTCCTGCCCTCAGTAATGCAGGGTTTACGGTACATTTAAGGTCGGGCGTTACTGGTAACGCCCCTAATAAAGTGCCATAATGACCATAAAGACTACTTAACAGCTGACCGTTTGCCTGTGGAGTGACTATTGATCTCCTGGCGATCGAGTGGTTGGCTTCATGGTCGAGTGATAGCTTCTTGGTCGAGTGTCTTGAACCCGTCGAGTGGGATGCCTTCAAGTCGATTGAAAGGTGACTCCTCCCAGGGGTGTCCTAGAGCAGGACTCTTCGGTCAGGTCCGTGTCCCTACCCTAGGTACATGTCTTCATCATTAGCCCCCGAATGGATCAAGGTTAGAGTGGGGAAAGAGTTGGAGATCTTTCCGACTGGTTCTTCGGGCTATGTGAGCGCCTCGTTTCGGGACAATCGTCACGGATGACGTTGCCAACCTTTTTCAGTCGCCTTGATCCATTCCAGGCCTTCCGTCGAGTGAATATCTTTGCTTGCGACATGACGAGTGTTGGCGCGAGCGGGATAATCTGTTTTTAGCAAGCGGTTCTGCGGTCCGCGGATCTCACGGGATTTGGATTTTGGGAAGCGCGCGGGACGGGAGCAGCCGCAGTAATCGGAAGCGATAAAGTGGAAACTCCTCAATCCTCGCATCGCCTTTTTCGCCATGTACTGCGCGCGCGTCTGCTGCGGGATTTGACTGGACTGCCTGGGCCTACCGGTCAGCCACTCGGGAGCAACCCCTTATAAGTTGCCGGCTCGGGGTTTCCAAGCCGCGCGCTTCTCTTCTTCTTCCTTCTTTATCCCTCTCCCCCTTCGCCAGCCCTCCCACGACCCTCGGCCGTACCCTAGCGCCATTAGTCCGTGCGAGACCTCGCCAGCGACGATGGTGAAGGGCAAGACCACTGCTCTGGAGCGCGCGAAGAAGGCGGCGGCGGCGGGGAAAGGAAAGAAGTCTTCTCGAGGCGGATCTTCCTCCCGGACCACCCTGCCCAAGGGTTGGATTCAGGGCGACTGGATGCCATCGGTGCTCCGGCAGGAAGATCTTGACGACATGGTCGAGGGAGGAGCCATTCCCCACGAGGCCGCGCGTCTCCCGGGGAGGGATATCGAACCGCAACCCCGCGACGGTGAGTGCGTGCTCCTCGCCACCCACATCGACCGAGGGTTTTCTCTGCCTCCCCATCCATTCTTCCGGAGCTTCTTGAATTTCTTCGGAGCGCAGCTCCATCATTTTACCCCCAACTCCATAGTCTATCTTGTCGCGTTCATTTCCATGTGCGAGGCCTTCCTGGGTTGCCATCCGCATTGGGGGCTTTTCAAGCATATCTTTACTTGCCGCTCTCAGTCGGTTAAAAAGGCTAAGTCGAGTGATGAGAAGACGCAAGTGATCCAGCTGTGCGGGGGCCTGGCGATCCAGACGAGGGGGAAGAGCTGTTTCCCCTCTATCACCTTCGCGGAATTGGTCCGCGGCTGGCAGTCGACCTGGTTCTACTGCCAGGACCAGGCGACCCCCGGACAATCGACCGGCCTTCCTCCTTTTTCCCTCGACCGAGCCGAGAAGCCTATCTCTCTGAAAGTCACGCCGGAGGAAAGTGCTCAAGTCAAAGTACTGGCGGGTCGAGTGGTTGAGCTTGTCCGTGAGGGGGTGACTGGGATGGACCTGTTAGAGGTCTTTCTCCAGAGGCGCATCCAACCGCTCCAGGCGCGAGACCACCCGATGTGGCTGTATTCTGGCCTTGACGACACCACTCGGATCCACCCGGAGGAGGTCACCGACGAGATGCTGG
Source organism: Triticum urartu (assembly GCF_056163025.1). Lineage (NCBI taxonomy): Eukaryota > Viridiplantae > Streptophyta > Magnoliopsida > Poales > Poaceae > Triticum > Triticum urartu. Next base: position 385,435,338 of record NC_141873.1, on the reverse strand, counting down.
AGGGGTGGCTGTCAAGCATCACGGGGAACAAAGACAACCCCCGAGGAGCCAGAAGGGTAATTCCACTCGACAACTCATATGAAGTGGATCAGGTAAGTTTTTGTGTTAGATATCCGGTCTCCTGTATTAGTCTTCTTCGGGCAAGTCGATTGACTTTCGTTCTGTCTGTTGTCTTCCAGGCTACCACTGAGATGTACTCGACGCCCAACGGGGCACAAGGGCCGACTGAGGAAGGTGAGGGGAGCGGAGGCGAGAGCGGGGACGACCAGGTCGAGTGGGAGTCCGACGGTGAGGGAGAGGAAGGCGACGACATCTTCTCCAGTGAAGAGGAGGAGGAGGCTGAACCCTCCCGCCCGGAGGGGTGGTCTAAGCTCGCCCATGATCCAGCGCAGGATCGTGGCAAGGCGACTGCTCCTGTTGGACAGTCGTCGAAACGCCCTCAGACTTCTTCTCCTCCGCCGGCCGGGAAGGCTCCCAAGCACCCACGAACGACACCATCCAAGCCGCCCAAGGCCTTGCCCAAGATGAAGATAGCTGTTCCCACCATTTCGGGGTAACAATAACACTTGCTTTCCTTTGTCGACTATGGACGGATCCTTGGTCGATTCACTGGGCCAACTGACTAACTTTCGAGATTTGCAGTGGTGCAACTTCTGAGGTCTCCGCTAGGAACGACGACCAAGAGATGGAGGACGCTGTCACCTCCAACCCTGGTACGATCACTAACGTCCTGCTTACGAGTCGACTGAAGCGTTGGTCGATTGAATGTTTTCCTTGCAGCTCCTCCTCATGTTATTGACCTCCCGGATGACGACGACAACGCACCGCTGAGGGTGAAGAGGAAGAAGAAGGCGTTGGCTGGCAAGACTCCGCAATCCACTCCGGCGCCTGAGGCCGAAGTTCGGGATGATGGCGAACCCACTCGGGCTTCCGTGACTTTCGCTGTTCCTCTGACGAGTGTGCGGCCTTCAACGTCGACTGCAGATCCGTCTTCGCTTTTTGCTGCATATCCCGTCCCTGAGGACCAAGCGGCTGCTGCGAAGGAGGCTGTACGCCAGGCTGGAGTCATGATGGAACAGGTAAAAGTGGCTCGGGAGGCTTGCCAGGCGGCTTATGACGCAAGCTCGGCTCTTCAGAGCAATGTCCAGGTTAGTCGACTTCAACACTTGGTCTGTTTTGGTATGTCCTTTGAAGAATCTCTTTTCCGAAGATCTTTAAGTTTGTACACCCAGTGGGTGTGTTTGCCAGTTTTTGGACGAGTGGGGGCACGCTAAGTGCACCCACTGGGTGTAGTCCCCGAGACTACGGTCGACTGCTGGCAGTCGACTGTAGTCTTTAAATTGAGTCGTAGTTGAGTTTCTTCGCTCTGTCTGATCGGGCCATGTCGATTGGAACGGTATCCCGTTGACTGGGTGTAGCCCCCGAGGCTACTGTCGAATGTTTTGCTTCGGCCGTAGTCTTAGAAACTCCATTATTGTCTCTTAGCTGTTCGGAAGCAACTTGTCTTTGACTCGACTTCAGGGGTCGGTCGGGTGGGATAGGAACCGGTGGGGGCACGCTAAGTGCACCCACTGGGTGTAGTCCCCGAGACTATGGTGGACTGCTGGCAGTCGACCGTAGTCTTAGTATTTATTGCCTTTGTTGTTTTTCTTCTTTTTTTACTGAAATTGTAACTTCTCCCCTTTGACTTCAGAAATCTTGTGATCTTGGAACCCGCTTGGCTGACTCGGAAAAGCAGAAAATTCAAATGAACCTTGATCTGGAGCTGGCCAGGACAGAGCTGCAGAAGGTCAGAGACGGCGCCGCGGGTAAGACGCCTTTGTCGACTGGTTAATTTTCAGGCTTGAGTATCTCTTCGCTTTCTCCGACTCAATCATCATTTTTGCAGAAAAACTGAAAGAAGCTCTGGCGAAGAAAGATCAGGACTTGGCTGCCGCCCGAAAGGAGGCTGATGACAAGACCGCTCTGGCCGCGCAGAAGCTGGCTTCGGTCGACCAATTAGAAGGGGAGAACACTAAGTTGAAGACCGCTCTGAAGGAAGCCAACAGGGAGTGTTCACGTTGGAAGAAGGAGAACCTCACCCTGAGCGAGAAGATGGAAGGCATCGCTCGCAGGAGGGACGACCTGGAGAGCTATTTGAGGAGCTTTGCCAAGAAGCTGTACATCAAGCTCGAAGGTGCACAATCAGTTCCGACTGGTTCCTTTTTTTGTGTCGACTCAGTTTTATGAAATTTGACTTATCCTTGGGTCGTGTATGCAGAACTTTGCCAGAACTTCGAAGAGGAGACCGGGCGGATCGAAACAGGTTTGGATCCAATCAACTCTCCGGTGCAAGACGAAGCTGCCATGAACCTGCTCCGACTGGAATCCCGTGTTGATGGCGTCGTGGATTATTTGGCTCGACTGAAGGTCATCATGACGCGGATCGACCCGACGCTTTGGCCAGAGTCCACGCTCCAGAATGATCTCGAGTCTCTGATGACTCGACTCAACGGAATCCCCGACCGAGTGCAAGAGTGGAAGAAGTCTTCAGCTCGGTGTGGTGCTGACGTGGCTCTGTCTCTGGTCCGCGTCCACTGCAAGGAGGTGCGGGAGGAGAAGCTGGCCGCCATCCAAGTCACCAACACGAGGAAGCATAACTTCCAGGACTTCATGGAGACATTTATTGCTGCTGCTACCCGCATCGCAGATGGGATCGACTTGGATGAGTTTGTCGCCCCTGCCAGCCCTCCTCCTCTTGAGGAGTGAAAAAACTTGCCTCAGAATGCCGAGTGTATTTTGTAATCCGTTAAACTCTGCTTTAAATTGGCCTCGGAATGCCGAGTGGGAGTGTAACAGTTAAACTCTGCCGAGCTGGGAGCTCGAGTACTTCGATCTGAGGTCTCTGGGACCTTTTAGGCTTTATTTGAACTTGATTTGTCGTTGAATCCCTTCGTGTATGACCCGTCGAGTGGTATTTGATCTTTACTCGAAATAACTTTGTGTCTGTGGTGCAGCTCCGAAGGAGAAGGTGGCAGTCGACCTGTCCCTCGTCGTCCTTGGGAAATGAGAAGTGTTTCATACTTAGGCGAGTGCGGGACTGCGGCTAAGCCTCCGAGTGGGAGGTTTGCTCTCCACTCGGCAGGATTTTCAAACTTAGGCGAGTGCTGACTGCAGCTAAGTCTCTTCGTAGGAGAACTTAGGCAAGTACTGGACTGCAGCTAAGCCCCCGAGTGGGAGGTTTGCTCTCCACTCGGCAGGATTTTTCAAACTTAGGCGAGTGCTGACCGCAGCTAAGTCTCTTCGTAGGAGGACTTAGGCGAGTGCTGGACTGCAGCTAAGCCCCCGAGTGGGAGGTTTGCTCTCCACTCGGTAGGATTTTTCAAACTTAGGCGAGTGCTGACTGCAGCTAAGTCTCTTCGTAGGAGAACTTAGGCGAGTGCTGGACTGCAGCTAAGCCCCCGAGTGGGAGGTTTGCTCTCCACTCGGTAGGATTTTTTTTGAACTTAGGCAAAACGGATTCGCGGCTAAGTCACCCACTGGGGGTTTTCGTATGTAAACAAAAGTGACAGCAATCATTGGAACACTCTTGTCTTTGATAAAAATGAACCGCGGAAGTTTCTTTTATTACATCTTTATAGGAAGGAACTTAAGTGTAAAAGTGGCGGAGCAGCTCTGCGTTCCAAGCTCGCGGCTCGTCGATCTGACGATCAACATTGTAGAGGTGATATGCTCCATTGTTGAGGACTCTGGTGATGATGAAGGGGCCTTCCCAAGTAGGAGCAAGCTTGTGCGGTTTCTGTTGATCCACTCGGAGGACCAAATCTCCTTCTTGGAAGGCTCGACTCTTCATATGCCGGGCATGGAATCGACGCAAGTCTTGCTGATAAATGGTCGATCTGATCATGGCCATCTCCCTCTCTTCTTCGAGGAGGTCGACTGCGTCTTGCCGGGCCTGTTCTACTTCATCTTCGGTGTAAAGCTCGACTCGGGGCATGTTGTGAAGAAGATCACTTGGCAGAACCGCTTCGGCTCCATAAACCAGAAAGAATGGAGTTCTTCCGGTCGACCGGTTAGGGGTGGTCCTCAATCCCCACAGAATTGACGGAAGCTCGTCGACCCAAGCACCTGCCGCGTGCTTGAGATGACGCATCAGCCGAGGCTTCAGTCCTTTGAGAATCAGACCATTTGCTCTTTCAGCTTGCCCATTCGACTGAGGATGCGCGACCGACGCGTAGTCGACTCGTGTGCCTTGAGAGGCGCAAAAAGCTCTGAACTGGTCCGAATCGAAGTTTGACCCATTGTCGGTGATGATGCTATGAGGGACTCCATATATGAATGTTAGTCCTTTGACGAAACTGATAGCAGTGCCAGCATCGAGGTTCTTGATAGGCTTGGCTTCGATCAATTTGGTGAACTTGTCGACTGCCACAAGCACATGCGTGAACCCGCTCCTGCCTGTTCTCAGTGGACCAACCATGTCCAGTCCCCAGACAGCAAATGGCCAGACGAGAGGAATGGTCTTCAGGGCTGATGCCGGCTTGTGTGACATGTTGGAGTAGAACTGGCACCCTCCACACTTGTCGACTATCTCTTTTGCCATCTCATTTGCTCTAGGCCAGTAGAATCCCGCTCGGTATGCTTTAGCCACAATGGTCCGAGAGGACGCATGGTGGCCACAGGTTCCCGAGTGGATATCATCAAGAATCATCCGACCTTCTTCTGGTGTTATGCACTTTTGACCGATTCCAGTCGCGCTTTCTCTATACAACTGCCCCTTTATGACTGTGAAGGCCTTGGATCGGCGGACGATCTGTCGAGCCTCTTCCTCGTCTTCTGGGAGCTCTTTCCTTAGGATATACGCGGTGTACGGTATCGTCCAGTCGGGAGTGATTGCCAAGACTTCCATGATTAGGTCGACCACAGCAGGAACTTCGACTTCAGTCGGATCTGTGGCACTTTTCGGTTGTGGGGCTTCTTCTGTGAAAGGATCCTCCTGGACTGACGGCGAGCGGATGTGCTCCAAAAACACATTGCTGGGAATGGCTTCTCTCTTGGAGCCTATCTTTGCCAGATCGTCAGCTGCTTGATTTTTGAGTCGGGGGATGTGGTGAAGCTCCAACCCCTCGAATTTCTTTTCTAGCTTTCTCACTGCATTGCAATAACCAGTCATAGCCGGACTTCTGACGTCCCACTCCTTCATCACCTGATTAACCACCAAATCTGAGTCGCCGTAGACCATGAGGCGACGGACGCCGAGTGAAATGGCCATGCGCAACCCATACAGAAGTGCTTCATACTCTGCTTCATTGTTGGAGGAATCGAAGTGAATCTGGAGGACGTATCTGAGCTTATCTCCTCGGGGGGAGACTAGAACTACCCCAGCACCGGAACCATTCAACATCTTAGATCCATCGAAGAACATGGTCCAGTGCTCCGAGTGAACTTGAGTCGGAAGCTGCTGTTCAATCCACTCGGCGACGAAATCTGCGATTGCTTGGGACTTAATAGCCTTCTTTGCTTCAAACCTGATATCTAAGGGAAGGAGTTCAATCGCCCACTTGGCCACTCGACTAGTTGCATCTCTGTTATGCAGTATCTCTGACAGTGGGGCGTCGCTGACGACTGTAATGGAGTGGTCAGAGAAGTAATGTGCAACCTTCTTCGTGGTCATGTAAATCCCATATACAAGCTTCTGGTAGTGAGGGTATCTTTGTTTTGAAGGGGTCAAAACTTCAGACAGATAATAAACTGGGCGCTGAACTCTGAAGGCCTTTCCTTCTTCTTCCCGCTCGACCGTGAGTACTATACTGACAACTTGTCCCGTGGCCGCAATGTACAGCAGCAGAGGCTCTTTGCTGATTGGGGTAGCAAGCACCGGCTGGGTGGAGAGCAGAGCTTTGAGTTCTGCAAACGCTGCGTCAGCTTCTGGAGTCCACTCGAACTTGTCAGACTTCTTCATCAGTCGGTAGAGAGGCAACGCCTTTTCACCGAGACGAGAAATGAATCGACTTAAAGCGGCCAAGCAGCCTGTAAGCTTTTGGACATCGTGCACGCGTACAGGACGCTTCATCTGGAGTATGGTGCCAATTTTCTCAGGATTGGCGTCGATCCCTCGTTCGGAAACGAGAAAACCGAGTAACTTTCCGCCTGGAACTCCGAATGTGCACTTTGATGGATTGAGCTTGATATCATACCTCCTGAGGTTGGCAAAGGTTTCGGCAAGGTCAGCTCGCAGGTCGGAACCTTTGCGTGACTTGACCACAATATCATCCATGTATGCCTCCACATTCCGACTGATTTGAGTGAGTAAACACTTCTGAATCATTCTCATGAACGTGGCTCCGGCGTTCTTGAGGCCGAACGGCATAGTGACATAACAGAAGCATCCAAATGGGGTGATGAAAGCTGTTTTGATTTTGTCGGGTCCATACAGACGGATCTGATGGTACCCGGAATAAGCATCTAGAAAAGACAATCTCTCGCACTCCGCAGTCGAGTCGACTATTTGGTCGATGCGAGGGAGAGGAAAATGATCTTTCGGGCAGGACCAATTGATATGTTTGAAATCTATGCACATGCAAAGTGACTTGTCTTTCTTGGGGACCATGACTACATTGGCGAGCCACTCGGAGTGGTAAATCTCTCGGATAAACTCCGCTGCTAAGAGCCGAGCCACCTCCTCGCCAATGGCTTGCTTCTTCTAGACGGCGGACCGTCGAAGGTGTTCCTTCACATGCTTGAATTTTGGGTCGACCCGCAGACGGTGCTCAGCCAGCCCCCTGGGAACTCCAGGCATGTCAGAGGGTTTCCATGCGAAGATGTCCCAGTTCTCACGGAGGAGCTGGATGAGCGCTTCTTCCTATTTGGATTCAAGCGTCGTTGAGATATGAGTCGGGGCAGCATCGAGGTCAGTCGGGTGAATGTGGACTGTCTTCGTTTCACCGGTCGACTGAAAAGCTGACTCTGAAGCGGGCTTCTTGGCCCGTAGCAATTCACTCGGATCGGCAGTCTTTTGGTACTCTTGCAGCTCGACCACTGCCATCTGAGCATCTGCAATCTTTGAGCCTTTCTGAAAGCACTCTTCTACCTTCTTCCGATTGCCTGTAACAGTGATTACCCCTTTAGGGCCCGGCATCTTCAGTTTGAGGTACACGTAACATGGTCGAGCCATGAAACGCGCGTAAGCTGGCCTGCCCAAAATGGCATGATAAGCACTTTGGAAGTCCACAACCTCGAATGTCAACTTTTCCTTGCGGTAATTCTTTGAATCACCGAAAACCACATCAAGAGCGATCTGGCCGAGCGATTGGGCTTTCTTCCCAGGAATGACTCCGTGGAAACTCATACTACTGGTGCTGAGCCTGGACATCGGAATGCCCATTCCTTTCAATGTTTCAGCATACAGTATGTTCAGGCCACTGCCGCCATCCATCAGGACTTTAGTCAGTCGAGTGCCTTCAACAATTGGGTCGACCACCAAAGCTTGCCTCCCAGGGGTGGCAATGTGCGTTGGGTGATCAGACTGGTCGAATGTGATGGCAGTCTGAGACCACTTCAGGTAACTGGGTGTTGCCGGGGCAACCATGTTCACCTCTCGGTTAATGACTTTCAGTCGACTTTTGCTCTCGACATCGGCAAAAATCATCAGGGTGGAATTGACTTGGGGGTATCCATCGTCGCTGTCTTCCTTGTCCTCGACCCTGTCCGACTCTTTTTCCTTATCCTTGGACTGCTTTCCTTGGAACTGCTGGATCAGGAGTCGGCACTGTCGAGTGGTATGCTTTGGGTAAACAAAATTACCCTCTTCATCCTTCTTAGTGTGGATGTGACATGGCAGATCCAAAACATCATTTCCGTCTTGATCCTTGACTTTTTTGGTCTTCCAGGTGCCCTTGGGTTTTCCCTTGAAGTTTCCCTGGGCTACGGCCAGGGCCTCCCCAGGAGCGGCTGGCTCGGCCTTCCGCTTCTGCTTCCGACTGGAATTGCCTCTAGTTTCCTGGGCGACTGCTTTCTGCTTGCCACTCCGGAGTCGATCTTCGTCTTCTCCGTTAGCATACTTGGTGGCAATCTCCATCATCCGATTCAGAGACATCTCTCCAGTTCGACCGAACTTCAGATTCAACTCTCTGTATTTAACACCTTCTTTGAAGGCACAAACTGCTTGATGGTCCGGCACGTTCTCAACCGAGTGATGCAGCGTGATCCACCTCTGGATGTACTCCCTCAGAGTTTCATTCGGCTTCTGCACGCAAGACCGCAACTCTGTTAGGCCTGCAGGTCGCTTGCATGTTCCTTCAAAGGTCGTGATAAACACTTGGGAGAGGTCCTCCCAAGTGTAAATGCTGCTGGGTGCCAACTGATTTAGCCATGCTCTGGCCGAGCCCTCTAACATGAGAGGCAAATGCTTCATGGCCACCTCGTCATTGCCACCGCCAATCTGTACAGCCACCCGGTAATCTTCGAGCCAGGTGTCAGGCTTAGATTCACCGGTGAACTTGCCGATTCCAGTCGCCAACCTGAAATTGGGAGGTATCACTGCAGCTCTGATGGCTCGACTGAAACACTCTGGCCCTGAAGCGCGTACTCTGCTGCTGGCAGGCGCATCTCTGTTGTGGCCTTCTCGATGAGCTCTGTTCCTGTCAACCAAACCTTGAACGAGGACGGATCTCGCATCAAAGCCTGGGTCCCTGGGGTCGACTGGAATCCTCTGCCCAACACTATGAGGGCGTCTGTCATCTTGCCATCGAGGCGCATATGACCCACTCCTCGGGGGAGGGGTTGGCACTCGACGTCGATCATCACGGTCGAATCGGTGATCATACCGCTCATTCCTCCTGTACTGATCATGCTGGTCACCACGTCCCTCACGCCTCGGGGGCGATCTCGGGCTGTGAGCCGACTCGACTGTATCCGTCGCGACGGATCGACTGTGGATCCTGTTCTGCGACTGAGAGACAGTAGAATTCTGGTTTCCCGCCGCCTGGAGCAGCGCTCTGATCTGCAACAAGCCCCTGCCCGCCTCCGACTGGGAGGGCTGAATTGATTCTGCTATACGGGCCGCAACGGCCAAATTCTGAACCGAGGTTCGGTATACCTGCGTCGGCGGGAAGAGCTGGCGTCGACTAGACTCGGGAGCCCGCTGACGCGCTTGCTCGTCGAGTGCTCGCTGAAGATTCTCCAGTCGAGTGCGCTCGGCCAAGTTGGCCAAACGCGCATCCTCCAAGGCCCGGGCCTCGGGGGTCTCTTCGATGATAGGAGTGCGGAGCGCGTCCATGTTCCGGCGGCGAAGCTCCTCTCGCTGCAATGACGTGAGAGGTTCGGGGAGATACTCATCGTGGGGATGCGACAGATCGCCCCCACCCGCGCCTCCATCAGTGCGAGGGAAACTGGGGGGACTGTGTGTTCCATCGACCGCCAGAACCTCAGCCGCTGGATCGCTGCTGTCGCACTCGGATGCGGTCTCCACGGAGCCAGTCGACAGGTCGAACAGGCCGTAGAGGGATTCGACGGGCTCGATTGCCGCGACTTGTGGGGCTGCCGATTGGCGGGCCACGGCGTGCCTCACCCACAGCTGAAGTCTTGACCGACCGGAGCGCTTGCGCTGGTGGGAGACAGGGCGGGGAGACGATACGGGGACCGACCCATATTGGGTCAACGGTTGCCGCAGGAGGACGCCACGAACGCATGCGCGGAAATGCGTCGCGCCGCGGACGGGGAGCGCGTCGATGTCGGGTGGTGCCTCCTGAAGCCAGGCGGAGTCGTCGATGATGAAGGTGAGCGCGCCGAGACGGATCTCGCGGTCCTCCACCAAAACTCCGCAAGAAAACATGATCAAAGGGATCGGGAAAGATCACAACTTCTCCAACTAAGCGCTAAGATTCTTGCCCCACGGTGGGCGCCAACTGTCGTGGTTCTAACTCTGACAGTTATGTAGGGGGGTGAGTATGGAGAGGCTAGATCCTAGCTATTGGGAAGTTGTTGCACGCGAGGTTTACGAGTTCAGGCCCTTCTCGGAGGAAGTAACAGCCCTACGTCTCGGAGCCCGGAGGCGGTCGACTGGATTATGCGTGTATGGATTACAGGGGTGCGAACCCTCCATACTGAGGAGGGGGGTGGCTTATATAGAGTTCGCCGGCTCCCTCCTGCCCTCAGTAATGCAGGGTTTACGGTACATTTAAGGTCGGGCGTTACTGGTAACGCCCCTAATAAAGTGCCATAATGACCATAAAGACTACTTAACAGCTGACCGTTTGCCTGCGGAGTGACTATTGATCTCCTGGCGGTCGAGTGGTTGGCTTCATGGTCGAGTGATAGCTTCTTGGTCGAGTGTCTTGAACCCGTCGAGTGGGATGCCTTCAAGTCGATTGAAAGGTGACTCCTCCCAGGGGTGTCCTAGAGCAGGACTCTTCGGTCAGGTCCGTGTCCCTACCCTAGGTACATGTCTTCATCAGCGACTGTCTCTCCAACTTTAGTTGAACCAAGTATGGCTACGCCCGGTCCTTGCGAAGGTTAAAACGGAGTCTATTTGACAAACTATCATTGTGGTTTTGATGCGTAGGTGAGATTGGTTCTTGCTTAAGCCCGTAGCAGCCACGTAAAACTTGCAACAACAAAGTAGAGGACGTCTAACTTGTTTTTGCAGGGCATGTTGTGATGTGATATGGTCAAGACATGATGCTGAATTTTATTGTATGAGATGATCATGTTTTGTAACCGAGTTATCGGCAACTGGCAGGAGCCTTATGGTTGTCGTTTTATTGTATGCAATGCAATCGCGATGTAATGCTTTTATCACTAAGCGGTAGCGATAGTCGTAGAAGCACAAGTTTGGCGAGACGACAACGATGCTACAATGGAGATCAAGGTGTCACGCCGGTGACGATGGTGATCACGACGGTGCTTCGGAGATGGAGATCACAAGCACAAGATGATGATGGCCATATCATATCACTTATATTGATTGCATGTGATGTTTATCCTTTTATGCATCTTATCTTGCTTTGATTGACGGTAGCATTATAAGATGATCTCTCACTAAATTATCAAGAAGTGTTCTCCCTGAGTATGCACTGTTGCGAAAGTTCTTCGTGCTGAGACACCACGTGATGATCGGGTGTGATAGGTTCTACGTTCAAATACAACGGGTGCAAAACAGTTGCACACGCGGAATACTCAGGTTATACTTGACGAGCCAAGCATATATAGATATGGCCTCGGAACACGGAGACCGAAAGGTCGAGCGTGAATCATATAGTAGATATGATCAACATAACGATGTTCACCATTGAAAACTACTCCATCTCACGTGATGATCGGTTATGGTTTAGTTGATTTGGATCACGTAATCACTTAGAGGATTAGAGGGATGTCTATCTAAGTGGGAGTTCTTTAATTAATTTGATTAACTGAACTTAAATTTATCATGAAACTTAGTACCTGATTAGTATCTTGCTTGTTTATGTTTGATTGTAGATAGATGGCTCGTGCTGTTGTTTCGTTGAATTTTAATGCGTTCCTTGAGAAAGCAAAGTTGAAAGATGATGGTAGCAATTACACGGACTGGGTCCTTAACTTGAGGATTATCCTCATTGCTGCACAGAAGAATTATGTCCTGGAAGCACCGCTGGGTGCCAGGCCTGCTGCAGGAGCAACGCTGGATGTTATGAACGTCTGGCAGAGCAAAGCTGATGAGTACTCGATAGTTCAGTGTGCCATGCTTTACGGCTTAGAATCGGGACTTCAACGACGTTTTGAACGTCATGGAGCATATGAGATGTTCCAGGAGTTGAAGTTAATATTTCAAGCAAATGCCCGGATTGAGAGATATGAAGTCTCCAATAAGTTCTATAGCTGCAAGATGGAGGAGAACAGTTCTGTCAGTGAGCATATACTCAAAATGTCTGGGTATAATAATCACTTGATTCAATTGGGAGTTAATCTTCCAGATGATTGCGTCATTGACAGAATTCTTCAATCACTGCCACCAAGCTACAAGAGCTTCGTGATGAACTATAATATGCAAGGGATGAACAAGACTATTCCCGAGCTCTTCGCGATGCTGAAAGCTGCGGAGGTAGAAATCAAGAAGGAGCATCAAGTGTTGATGGTCAACAAGACCACTAGTTTCAAGAAAAAGGGCAAAGGGAAGAAGAAGGGGAACTTCAAAAAGAATGGCAAGCAAGTTGCTACTCAAGAGAAGAAACCCAAACCTGGACCTAAGCCTGAAACTGAGTGCTTCTATTGCAAGCAGACTGGTCACTGGAAGCGGAACTGCCCCAAGTATTTGGCGGATAAGAAGGATGGCAAGGTGAACAAAAGTATATGTGATATACATGTTATTGATGTGTACCTTACTAATGCTCGCAGTAGCACCTGGGTATTTGATACTGGTTTTGTTGCTAATATTTGCAACTCGAAACAGGGACTACGGATTAAGCAAAGATTGGTTAAGGACGAGGTGACGATGCGCGTGGGAAACGGTTCCAAAGTCGATGTGATCGCAGTCGGCACGCTACCTCTACATCTACCTTCGGGATTAGTATTAGACCTAAATAATTGTTATTTGGTGCCAGCGTTAAGCATGAACATTATATCTGGATCTTGTTTGATGCGAGACGGTTATTCATTTAAATCAGAGAATAATGGTTGTTCTATTTATATGAGTAATATCTTTTATGGTCATGCACCCTTGAAAAATGGTCTATTCTTATTGAATCTCGATAGTAGTAACACACACATTCATAATGTTAAAGCCAAAGGATGCAGAGTTGATAATGAGAGTGCAACTTATTTGTGGCACTGCCGTTTAGGTCATATCGGTGTAAAGCGCATGAAGAAACTCCATTCTGATGGACTTTTGGAACCACTTGATTATGAATCACTTGGTACTTGCGAACCGTGCCTCATGGGCAAGATGACCAAAACACCGTTCTCCAAAACTATGGAGAGAGCAACAAATTTGTTGGAGATCATACATACAGATGTATGTGGTCCGATGAATATTGAGGCTCGTGGCGGATATCGTTATTTTCTCACCTTCACAAATGATTTAAGCAGATATGGGTATATCTACTTAATGAAACATAAGTCTGTAACATTTGAAAAGTTCAAGGAATTTCAGAGTGAAGTTGAAAATCATCGTAACAAGAAAATAAAGTTTCTACGATCTGATCGCGGAGGAGAATATTTGAGTTACGAGTTTGGTGTACTTTTGAAAAATTGTGGAATAGTTTCGCAACTCACGCCACCCGGAACACCTCAGCGTAATGGTGTGTCCGAACTCGTAATCGTACTTTACTAGATATGGTGCGATCTATGATGTCTCTTACTGATTTACCGCTATCGTTTTGGGGATACGCTCTAGAGACGGCCGCATTCACGTTAGATAGGGCACCATCAAAATCCGTTGAGACAACGCCTTATGAACTGTGGTTTGGCAAGAAACCAAAGTTGTCGTTTCTGAAAGTTTGGGGCTGTGATGCTTATGTGAAAAAGCTTCAACCTGATAAGCTCGAACCCAAATCGGAGAAATGTGTCTTCATAGGATATCCAAAGGAAACTATTGGATACACCTTCTATCACAGATCCGAAGGCAAGACTTTTGTTGCTAAATTCGGAAACTTTCTAGAGAAGAAGTTTCTCTCGAAAGAAGTGAGTGGGAGGAAAGTAGAACTTGACGAGGCAACTATACCTGCTCCCTTATTGGAAAGTAGTACATCACAGAGAACTGTTTCAGTGACACCTACACCAGTTAGTGAGGAAGCTAATGATAGTGATCATGAAACTTCAGAACAAGATACTACTGAACCTCGTAGATCAACCAGAGTGAGATCCACGCCAGAGTGGTACGGTAATCCTATTCTGGAAATCATGCTACTAGATCATGATGAACCTATGAACTATGAAGAAGCGATGGTGAGCCCAGATTCCGCAAAATGGCTTGAAGCCATGAAATCTGAGATGGGATCCATGTATGAGAACAAAGTATGGACTTTGGTTGACTTGCCCGATGATCGGCAAGCAATTGAGAATAAATGGATCTTCAAGAAGAAGACTGACGCTGACGGTAATGTTACTGTCTACAAAGCTCGACTTGTCGCAAAAGGTTTTCGGCAAGTTCAAGGGATTGACTACGATGAGACCTTCTCACCCGTAGCGATGCTTAAGTCCGTCCGAATCATGTTAGCGATTGCCGCATTTTATGATTATGAAATTTGGCAAATGGATGCCAAAACTGCATTCCTGAATGGATTTCTGGAACAAGAGTTGTATATGATGCAACTAGAAGGTTTTGTCGATCCAAAAGGAGCTAACAAAGTGTGCAAGCTCTAGCGATCCATTTATGGACTGGTGCAAGCCTCTCGGAGTTGGAATAAACGCTTTGATAGTGTGATCAAAGCATTTGGTTTTATACAGACTTTCGGAGAAGCCTGTATTTACAAGAAAGTGAGTGGGAGCTCTGTAGCATTTCTGATATTATATGTGGATGGCATATTACTAATTGGAAATGATATAGAATTTCTGGATAGCATAAAGGGATACTTGAATAAGAGTTTTTCAATGAAAGACCTCGGTGAAGCTGCTTACATATTAGGCATAAAGATCTATAGAGATAGATCAAAACGCTTAATTGGACTTTCACAAACAACATACCTTGACAAAAGTTTGAAGAAGTTCAAAATGGATCAAGCAAAGAAAGGATTCTTGCCTGTGTTACAAGGTGTGAAATTGAGTAAGACTCAATGCCCGACCACTGCAGAAGATAGAGAGAATATGGAAGTGTTCCCTATGCATCAGCCATAGGATCTATCATGTATGCAATGCTGTGTACCAGACCCGATGTGTGCCTTGCTATAAGTCTAGCAGGGAGGTACCAATGTAATCCAGGAGTGGATCACTGGACAGCGGTCAAGAACATCCTAAAATACCTGAAAAGGACTAAGGATATGTTTCTCGTATATGGAGGTGACAAAGAGCTCGTCGTAAATGGTTACGTTGATGCAAGCTTTGACACTGATCCGGACGATTCTAAATCGCAAACCAGATACGTGTTTACATTAAACGGTGGAGCTGTCAGTTGGTGCAGTTCTAAACAAAGCGTCATAGCGGGATCTACATGTGAAGCGGAGTACATAGCTGCTTCGGAAGCAACGAATGAAGGAGTCTGGATGAAGGAGTTCATATCCGATCTAGGTGTCATACCTAGTGCATCGGGTCCAATGAAAATCTTTTGTGACAATACTGGTGCAATTGCCTTGGCAAAGGAATCCATATTTCACAAGAGAACCAAACACATCAAGAGACGCTTCAATTCCATCCGGGATATAGTCCAGGTGGGAGACATAGAGATTTGCAAGATACATACAGATCTGAATGTTGCAGACCCATTGACTAAGCCTCTTCCACGAGCAAAACATGATCAGCACCAAGGCTCCATGGGTGTTAGAATCATTACGGTGTAATCTAGATTATTGACTCTAGTGCAAGTGGGAGACTGAAGGAAATATGCCCTAGAGGCAATAATAAAGTTATTATTTATTTCCTTATAATCATGATAAAAGGTTTATTATTCATGCTAGAATTGTATTAACCGGAAACATAATACATGTGTGAATACATAGACAAACAAAGTGTCACTAGTATGCCTCTACTTGACTAGCTCGTTAATCAAAGATGGTTATGTTTCCTAACCATGAACAATGAGTTGTTATTTGATTAACGGGATCACATCATTAAGAGAATGATCTGATTGACATGACCCATTCCATTAGCTTAGCACCCGATCGTTTAGTATGTTGCTATTGCTTTCTTCATGACTTATACATGTTCCTGTAACTATGAGATTATGCAACTCCCGTTTACCGGAGGAACACTTTGGGTACTACCAAACGTCACAACGTAACTGGGTGATTATAAAGGAGTACTACAGGTGTCTCCAAAGGTACATGTTGGGTTGGCATATTTCGAGATTAGGTTTTGTCACTCCGATTGTCGGAGAGGTATCTCTGGGCCCTCTCGGTAATGCACATCACATAAGCCTTGCAAGCATTGCAACTAATGAGTTAGTTGCGAGATGATGTATTACGGAACGAGTAAAGAGACTTGCCGGCAACGAGATTGAACTAGGTATGGGATACCGACGATCGAATCTCGGGCAAGTAACATACCGATGACAAAGGGAACAACGTATGTTGTTATGCGGTCTGACCGATAAAGATCTTGTAGAATATGTAGGAGCCAATATGGGCATCCAGGTCCCGCTATTGGTTATTGACCGGAGACATGTCTCGGTCATGTCTACATTGTTCTCGAACCCGTAGGGTCCGCACGCTTAAGGTTATGATGACAGATATATTATGAGTTTATGCATTTTGATGTACCGAAGGTTGTTCGGAGTCCCGGATGTGATCACGGACATGACGAGGAGTCTCGAAATGGTTGAGACGTAAAGATTGATATATTGGAAGCCTATGTTTGGATATCGGAAGTGTTCCAGGTGAAATCGGGATTTTACCGGAGTACCGGGAAGGTTACCGGAACCCCCCGGGAGCTAAATGAGCCATGATGGGCCTTAGTGGAAAAGAGAAGAGGCAGCCCTACATGGGCTGCGCGCCTCACCCTTCCCCTAGTCCTATTAGGACTAGGAGAGGTGGCCGGCCCCCTCTCTCTCTTTTCCCCCTCCGCGAATCCTATTCCAACTAGGATTGGGGGGGGGGGGAATCCTACTCCCAGAGGGAGTAGGACTCTCCTGGCGCGCCACACCTTGGCCGGCCAGCCTCCCCCCTCTAGTCCTTTATATACTGAGGCAGAGGCACCCTAGAACACACAAGTTGATCCACGTGATCTATTCCTTAGCCGTGTGCGGTGCCCCCAGCCACCATATTCCTCGATAATACTATAGCAGAGTTTAGGCGAAGCCCTGCTGCTGTAGTGCATCAAGATCGTGACCACGCCGTCGTGCTGACGGAACTCTTCCCCGACACTTTGCTGGATCGGAGTCCGGGGATCGTCATCGAGCTGAACGTGTGCTCGAACTCGGAGGTGCCGTAGTTTCGGTGCTTGATCGGTCGGATCGGGAAGACGTACGACTACTTCCTCTACGTTGCGTCAACGCTTCCGCAGTCGGTCTGCGTGGGTACGTAGACAACACTCTCCCATCTCGTTGCTATGGATCACATGATCTTGCGTGAGCGTAGGAATTTTTTTTGAAATTACTACGAAACCCAACAGAAATGTGTCCTACAATACTAGGTAGTCATCATCATTCGTAGCAGCCATTCATGCGATAATATTTTGTAAATCGAGCGCTTAATCAATTTGAAAATAAAACCATTAATGTAATTAATTAACTAGATGGTTAATTATGTATGCAATTAATTAGGTCCATTTAAATAGAAATTATTTTTTTGCATTCAATCAATTTTGAAACTAAGTCATTAATGTAATTGATGGTTTAGGTAGACACTTAATTATGCCTACAAATAATTAGAAGTAGAGATTTTTCCCAATTAGACGGGTAATTAGTTGATTTGGTTGGCAGTTAATCAGGCGTGCGAAGAATTAGGTAGGTTGTTAATTATTTATGTAATTAATTAAGCAAGCAGTTCATCGTGTTGAATCATTTTAAAAGCGCTCGTCGGCAAGGACAATCAACAGGCTCTCAGCGACATGGTCGAGCACCACTTGGCAGCATGGACAACGGACACCATGCGCCCGCGACATGGACGACCTAGCGTTCACCAAGATGGATGACGACCATCCTCTGCAGGATGTCTACATGTTGACGGTTTTTGAAACGTTCGCAGATGAGTACAACACGACATTAGATTGGCGAGGTGGTTCATGCTATAGTTGAAAGGGAGTGCTTCATGAATAAGAAGGAAAAAGGAACTAAAGCGACCAAGTGGTCCATGGTGTTGGAGATGGAAAGAGTGTTCCAAAAATATAAAGTGAAACAAGAAAGAAAGAGTATTATAAAAAATAAGTAGGAATGAGAATTAAAACTGATGAGGAAGGAGGAAGAAGAAGAAGATGAGGCGTCGCTGACAAACGCGCTGATGTTGGCGTGAACGAAACGGGTTGGCGAAGAGACTAGGAGTAGAAGATGTGAGGAAGGACGAGGAAGAGAAGAACATCAATTATCCCTTCTATCAATGAATAATATCTGGGCTGGTGGTGGAGCTTATTGACGACTAGGGATAGATTCAGGTTGCCACTTACCTCCCATGTCAATGTGCATTTGAGAAGTTGAATGGACCTTTAAGACTGATCTCTATAGTTATTTATTATTTTGTGTCAATAGTATGTGTTAGTTTAATCCACTTTATTATATAATAAATATGAAAAAAATATTGTTGTTGCGACGCATGACGAAGATGAGGTGGGTGTCATTTGATTTTAAAGAAGGAGGCTCCAGCGAGAAATGTCCCATTACGGCGGGAAACCGAGTGAGAAAGGAAGGGTCTGAGAGAAAAAGGGGGCGATACGTTGTGGGGTGGGGTTTTTTTGTGTTAGGCCCATGTGTTGAAGATAACATGGGGATAGTCCGAACAACCCCATTTTTTCCCTATATAAGGTCTAAATTTGAGACAGCCTAGACTATCCATACGGTTAAATTTTGAAGAGCCTACTAAGGTTCATTTGATGTCCGAACACGTCCGGATCTTTGAGAACAAATGAGTTTTGACCTTACAGATAACCTTAATCATTTGTTTAATTAATTTATATATGAAGAGCCTACTAAGGTTCATTTGATGTCCGAACATGTTCGGATCTTTGAGAACAAATGAGTTTAACCTTAATCATTTGTTTAATTAATTTATATATGCATAGCCCGTAGCAACGCACGGCGTTCTGTTAGTGCTTTTTGTTTGACTGGTTCAAAAAAAAGTTTGACGGCAACGGCGTGACGGGCTGATGGCGAGCAACACAAATCAGCGCATCCTCTCTTCTCTCCCATGGAAGTCCATCCCTTCTCATATCTCTGTCTGTGAGCGGTGGCGCTGAGTGGAACGACGGCGGCTGGCATGGTCGCGCCTTCTCACCACCGACAGCATTGCGTCGCTACTGGAGGAGCACGCCACCCCCATTAGTGGCGTCGAGGTATGAAAGAACCGCCGGTGACCTCCCTGTCTACTTCGCCAAGCGCAGCGTGTCCCGGCGCAACACCTCTGGTGTTGTTGTTGCTGCCTTGGCCATCGCCCTTGGCACGACGGGTGGCAACGACGGGCCCTCGGGCTTGGGGCGCCTCTGGCATGGCCTGGCCATCTCCTCCGTCCGGCAGCACTCACCGGAAAGCCTCGCTGTCGTCCCCACTCCGGCACATCCTCCGCCATGGATGGAGGGAACCCGAGACACTACGCTGCCTACTCCCTTCTCCATATTTCTTGATCCTTATTAAATTGTCTCGGCGTATGTTCAGTTGCTCACATCCTTTCCATTTGTAGATCTATTTGATGGGTTTAAAATTGATCTTATTAGGTGGAAGCTGATTCACGTATGTAAGCAATGTTTGCAAATTTGGGGGGAATTAGAGGATCGAGTAGGCTTGCCCTTGAATCCAACTGTTTTTAGATTTTAGCGCCCACGAAAGTATCAAAAGAATGTAGTTGCAAGCTGAAAAAAATTATGTCAACTGTACTTTAGATGAACATGAACACATCTTTGTTTCTAGAATGTTGCCATCTTGCTTTATGCAAAATGAACTATTGTACTTTGTAAAACTGAAATTTGTGCGATGGTTGTTGACTACCAAATTTTGATTAAAGGCTTTCTATTTTCTTTCTCTCCTTTGAACAATAATGAGATGATTCTGTCCAATTATTTTAGTTGATTCATCCTGGCTTACTTCTTTATTGTCATTTGCAATACAGAATATCAAAGTTCTACATTTCCTGCCTTTGATACATAAATAGATCTTGGAAGTGCATTAACATCTTATATCTGAGTGTGTATCCTACATTCTGTAGAAAAAAATAGTTGCATAAATGCGATGAGTAAAAGCCTAGAAAACTTTCATTCTGCCTTGCTAACTTTTTAGCACTTATGTGGAATTCAGAAATGTCGACATTGTTTTATTACAGTGTAACCGAGGTCTATGGACCTGTCAAAGGGTCTTGCTGCATATGGTTATGGTTGCATTGCGTCGAAGGAGCGAATGGAGAGCTGAAAGCAGAATTACAGGAGATGCTGCACAATATGAGGAATGACGGTAAAGGCTTGAACTGTGATGAATGTGATGCCCGATTTGACCATTAGAATATTCTCATCAAGGCAACCTGTAATTTCTGCTAGGACATGGATTTTCTATTGTGAGGGGCATCTCTCATGAAGAATGTGATTTCTGCATGATACAATATGTTGTTAGAACGCGAATATTCTATGCAAGGACTGCCATTTAAGAAGGATGTAGTAACAGGTAAACGTTGGTAGAATATTTTAACTTTTCATGAGGATCTTTTCATTCAGCACATACATATGTTGAGTTCTTCTTGTGTTTAGAAGTAAGAGGTGTAGCATGCTAGACGTCCTCGTAGGAGTAGTCGAGCGGTGGATCTCCCTAGCGATTTGGATGTATAGAGTTTATGATACAGAGACCTTTTTTGTACTGACCACTGAATTTTCTCCTTTATATTTCTGAAGTCTTTTGTTATGTTCTTTACTCTCGATCCGAAATTTGCAAGGTTTCTTGTTCTTCTAGGATTTCAAAGAGTATGGACCACCGTATGGCCGAAGGAGATGCCATTCTTGACTGTCCTTGGTGTGTTGCTGCTATTTTTCCTGGTCGGTAATATGTGCACTGCCGAGACCTTAGTCTGACCACTGTAGGGCATGCCCTCTGATCAATTGTTCACAATCGGTGAAATAATTTTTTCATGCCCGTTTTGTCGCTCAAATTTCTGATTTATCTAGGTAGGAGTTTTGATAAATTTACTCTTCTACATCGTGTGTTCTGAGGGCAGAATTTCATGGTCGTTCTCCAAAGCTGCTTGGCAAGAAAAAGGTAATCTGATGATTGCTCTTCTCAACTGACCAGTTATGAGATTTTCGTGCACCATGTTAGGGGGTAGATATATACTCATACCTACAAAATTTGTAACGTTAGGGGCTAGCTCTTATCCCTTCCCATGGATTCCTGCAAATTTTGAAAAATATGGATGTTCCTGTTATATCATATACTCCATCCAAATTATAATGCGTTCATGTTACACGGCCGTGACTTATTACATGCTAAATGCAAATAGTTTATTTTGCAGTTGTAAACTCGGCATGATCTTTTCTTGCCTCTTCTCCATAGTGATTTGCTACAAGTAAATTGATTTCACTAGTAATATTTATGTCCTCATCGCAACTCATGGGCAATTAACTATATTTTGTACCCCAACAACAAACATCAATTTTTTTCGTGGATCAAGAGACATTAGATTTGCCTTCTTAGCTCGGGGGGCATCAGGGGCGGTGCACACCTCCTCCCCCTTATGGCAGTGGTGGATCAGCACAAACACGGGAGAGAGGATCAGTGCAGAGAGCGGGGCGGTTGGCGGGGTGACGAACATATATAGGGCGCCATGGCAAAGGTGAGGTGGGCGTCATCTCGTTTTAAAGGGTGAAGAACATAGGGCACAATGTTGAAGGTGAGGTGGGCATCATCCCATTTTAAAGGGTGAAGAACATAGGGCACCATGTCGAAGGTGAGGTGGTCGTCATCGAGTTTTAAAGGGTGAAAAACATAGAACACAATGGACAATGTGAGGTGGGCGTCATCCGGTTTAAAGGACAGGGCTCCAGCTAGCAATGTTTCACTATGACGAAAATCAAGTGGTAAGGGGAGAGTGTGGCAGGAAAAGGCAAGGGTGTGTTGTCGGATGGGGTTTTTGTATTGGGCCCGCATGTTTGAGATAACATGGTGAATAGTCTGGACAACCACATTTCTTCTCTACATATGGTCTAGATTCGGGGAGCCTGAACAGTCAAAAGGTTGAATTTTGGCAGCCTGTTGGGCGCCCGTTTGATGCCCAGACATGCCCAAACATATGAGGAAGAAATGAGCTTCGACCCTGAAGACAACCTTAATCATTTGTTCGATTCATTTATATGTATTGTAGCCCGTAGCAACACACGGGCGTTCTACTAGTAAAGGACAAATGGTACAATTTCCTTTCAAGCGGTAAACCAAGCTTTATTAAGAACTAGCAGCACAGTTTACAGGATTGACAATCTGGTCGGAGGGTAAGCCCAGCCTCAAATGATGACCAACATCTAAAGAAGAAGCAAATTTAACTAAGCTTTTGAAGGACGCACCTTGAACCTTGAGGCTCACAAATGGGTACATGTTGCACACCCACTGCTGCACTACATCTAAGTGGGTTGCGTCCCAATATCTTTCCTTCCACCGTTTTTTGGGGCTGGGTTTTCTGTTGGTTCTTTCCTTCATCTGTTTTTTCGTTTGGTTTTAATTGTTTCTCATTTTTGTCCTCTTTTCCTTTTCTTTTTCTTTTTTGTTTTATTTTCTTATTATTCGATATCCTTTTTATTCGTTTCATTTTTATTTTATTTTCTTTCTTCTTGTTTGCTTTTCCATTTTTCCTTTTACTTTTGTTTTTCATTTGAAATCAAAGAACTTTTTCATTTTTGTGATTTTTTATGAAATTCAGGAAGTTTCCCTAAAACTCGTAAACAATTTCCAAATTTATGAACTTTTTTAAATGCATGAATCTTTATTTCAAATATGTAAAATGCATGAACTTTTTAAAATCTATGAAATTTTGTGAAACCATGCAATTCATGATTTTTTTCAAATCCACAAACCTTTTCCAAATCTACAAACTTTTCTTTGAATCCATGTTTTTTTTTAAAATTCATGAAGATTTTCCAAATTTATGGACATTTCTCAAATACCTGATATCTTGAAAAATTTATAAGATTTTTTAAAAATCCATGAATTTTTAAAATTCATGAACTTTTTTATTAAATCTCAAACATTTCTTTAAAATTCATGATCCTTTTAAAATTTACAAAAAAAATTTGTTTCGAATATATGATGTTTTAAATCTATAAAAAGTGGATTTTGTTTTTCTTAAGCCGTAGTTTTTCCCCCTAGAATTACGCTGCTAGAGTGAGTGTTTGCTAGCGACCGAAGCTAATGTGTCGTTACCCACATTGCAGTCGCACGAGCACCAACGTGCGTTCCGACACTAACGGCGTTGTAGAGGTGCTCTCATTTTTGTCTCCCACCCCCCTAAAAATGATTCTGTTTGGGCTTCAGGCTTTCTCCTAACTCAAAATACTAGGATCAAATGTGCTAAAAATGAATATCAAATTACTTCAAGTACGATCTCCACACATTTTTTTAGGATATCTCCACACATGATTTTGTCATTATTTACACTGCGGAGATAGAGGGCCCAAAGAATTTGGCACCACCAATACCGGTTGCAACTCCTCGGCCACAAAATGGCCCATCCTGGAAGCCCCTCTTTCGTTTTGGTCAAAACCAACGTGGATGTGTTATGTCGCGGTTTAGGGACCATGGGAGTCATCGCCGCATTTGTCGCAATGAGCAGGGTATGTACATAGTGGCTTCAACCCTTGTCTTGTTAGGAGTGCTCGGCCCTACGACTTTGGAGGCGTTAGCTTGCCGAGAGGCTCTTGTTCTGCTAGAGACTTATGCTTCAAACACCTCCACATTGCTTCGGGCTACTTGAATTTGGTCAATGACATCACTGCAAAGAAGGGAGGGAGATATGAAGCAAGCACTAAAGATATAGAAGTTCACTAATCTACTTTTATCACATGTAATTTCACCCATGAATTTAGGAGCTTGAATTATGAAGCTCGCACTCTAGCTATGCATGTACTACGTTGGATCAAGGGACACACACTTTGCTCGGCCAGTCCTATGACCCTCTTTGTATTGCCTGGTGATTATTGATGAATAAAGCCTAGTTGGTTGTGCTAAAAAATGGAACTAGATTATTCAAGAAAAAAGTTTATAATCAATGAGAGTGCTTGAAGAGCGAGACGCAGACCCGGATTTTGGATCCTCTTGAAGATTCTAGGTCTTTATTGTTGGAGAGGTGTGGAGACATGATTCTTATAGTTGACATGGGTTGTCGCTCACAAAGACATTGACTTCTTCCCTTGAGCTCCAACGACTAAGTTGAGGCTCAATCACTTGCATATCATCTTGAGGCAATCTCCAATGCCTTCACAAACTTCCAGCAACAATTCTAGAGAGTGTATGTCGCAAGTAGCTTTAACCTCAAGGATTTCACCAATCTTCAAAGGTACCTAGCTCAAAAAACTCATATACGGGTTAAGGCTTTACTTTTGTTAGATCATGGATCTAGCTCAAACATGTGTTCTCCTTCACTTAGATGGATGCTTGGGATTTTAGTGGATTGGTATCCAAGGTTTCGAATGCTTGAGGCCCAAAGGAGTTTCAATATTCTCTTCCAAAGAAACTAGTAAGTAGTACGTGCGTTGCACGTGAGAGCTCACATGATCAAAGCACGAACAATGAATGACATACTGTATTGTCATAGGTTCACAAAATTCCGAGGCAGATGCATAAATATGATATGTATATTTAGTTCTGTTATTTCATTAGAAATAATAATCAAATTATAGCTACAAAATACTCTAAGATTGCATGGTATATGCTACATGAAACTCAAGTAAAATATATAGAGCATATTTTGTGTAGGAGGTGTCTCTTGTAAGTACCTCTTATTGAAATTTTTGGTACAAAATAACATGAATACCCAATGTTGCATCACAAAGATAAAATGAAAATTTCGAGGTACATCTATAGCCTGGAATAGAAAGAAAAATTTAAATAGTTAAGAACAAAGTATAAGGGCATATCCAACACCGACCCCCAAACCTCCCGCAAGTGTCCGCACGCCGCAAGGCGTCCAATGCTGTCCTGCATTTGCATAAAGGAGTGTTTTCAAAGAAGTTTTTTCGAAGAAAGACCTCGGTGAAGCTGCTTACATATTGAGCATCAAGATCTATAGAGATAGATCAAGACGCTTGATAAGTTTTTCAATGAGTACATACCTTGACAAGATTTTGAAGTAGTTCAAAATGGAACAGTCAAAGAAAGAGTTCTTGCCTGTGTTGCAAGGTGTGAAATTGAGTAAGACTCAAAGCCCGACCACGGCAGAAGATAGAAATAGAATGAAAGTCATTCCCTATGCCTCAGCCATAGGTTCTATAAAGTATGCCATGCTGTGTACCAGATCTATTGTATACCCTACACTGTGTTAAGCAAGGGAGTACAATAGTGATCTAAGATTAGATCACTAGACAGCGGTCAAAATTATCCTTAGTGGAATAAGGAAATATTTCTCAATTATGGAGGTGACAAAAAGGTTCGTCGTAAAAAGTTACGTCGATACAAGTTTTGACACAGATCTGGATGACTCTAAGTCTCGATCTAGATACATATTGAAAGTGGGAGCAATAAGCTAGAGTAGCTCCGTGCAGAGCATTGTTGACATAGAAATTCGCAAAATGCTTACGGATCTGAATGTGACAGACCCGTTGACTAAAGTTATCTCACAAGCAAAACATGATCACACCTTAGTCCTCTTAGGGTGTTAATCACATAGTGATGTGAACTAGATTACTGACTCTAGTAAACCCTTTGGGTGTTGATCACATATCGATGTGAACTATGGGTGTTAATCACATGGTGATGTGAACTATTGCTGTTAAATCACATGGCGATGTGAACTAGATTATTGACTCTAGTGCAAGAGGGAGACTGAAGGAAATATGCCCTAGAGGCAATAATAAAGTTATTATTTATTTCCTTATATCATGATAAATGTTTATTATTCATGCTAGAATTGTATTAACCGGAAACATAATACACGTGTGAATACATAGACAAACAGAGTGTCACTAGTATGCCTCTACTAGACTAGCTTGTTAATCAAAGATGGTTATGTTTCCTAACCATGGACAAAGAGTTGTTATTTGATTAACAGGATCACATCATTAGGTGAATGATCTGATTGACATGACCCATTCCATTAGCTTAGCACCCGATCGTTTAGTATGTTGCTATTGCTTTCTTCATGACTTATACATGTTCCTATGACTATGAGATTATGCAACTCCCGTTTGCCAAAGGAACACTTTGTGTGCTACCAAACGTCACAACGTAACTGGGTGATTATAAAGGAGCTCTATAGGTGTCTCCAAAGGTAGATGTTGGGTTGGCATATTTCGAGATTAGGATTTGTCACTCCAATTGTCGGAGAGGTATCTCTGGGCCCTCTCGGTAATGCACATCACATAAGCCTTGCAAGCATTGCAACTAATGAGTTAGTTGTGAGATGATGTATTACGGAACGAGTAAAGAGACTTGCCGGTAACGAGATTGAACTAGGTATTGAGATACCGACAATCGAATCTCGGGCAAGTAACATACTGATGACAAAGGGAACAACGTATGTTGTTATGCGGTCTGACAGATAAAGATCTTCGTAGAATATGTAGGAGCCAATATGGGCATCCAGGTCCCGCTATTGGTTATTGACCGAAGACGTGTCTCGGTCATGTCTACATTGTTCTCGAACCGTAGGGTCCGCACGCTTAAGGTTTGGATGACAGTTATATAATGAGTTTATGAATTTTGATGTACCGAAGGAGTTCGGAATCCCGGATGAGATTGAGGACATGACGAGGAGTCTCGAAATGGTCGAGACGTAAAGATCGATATATTGGACGACTATATTCGGACATCGGAAAGGTTCCGAGTGGTTCGGGTATTTTTCAGAGTACCGGGGAGTTACGGGAATACGGGAGAGAAGTATTGGGCCTTATTGGGCCATACGGGAAAGAGAGAGGGGCTGCCTAGGGCAGGCCGCGCCCCCCAAGGCCTAGTCCGAATTGGACTAGGGGGAGGGGCTGCGCCCCCTCCTTCCTTCCCTTCTCCCTTCCCCTTCCTTGTCTCCTACTCGTACTACATGGAAGGACTCCTAGTTGGACTAGAAAAAAGGGAATCCTACTCCCGGTGGGAGTAGGACTCCCCTAGGGCGCGCCATAGAGAGGGCCGGCCCTCCCCTCCTCCACTCCTTTATATACGGGGGCAGGGGGCACCCCATACACACACAAGTTGATCTTCATGATCGTTCCTTAGCCGTGTGCGGTGCCCCCCTCCACCATATTCCACCTCGGTCATATTGTAGCGGTGCTTAGGCGAAGCCCTGCGACGGTAGAACATTAAGATCGTCACCACACCGTCGTGCTGACGGAACTCCTCCCCGACGCTATGCTGGATCGGAGCCCGGGGATCATCATCGAGCTGAACGTGTGCCAAGAACTCGGAGGTGCCGGAGTAACGGTGCTTGGATCGGTCGGATCGTGAAGACGTACGACTATATCAACCACGTTGTGCTAACGTTTCTGTTGTCGATCTACAAGGGTACGTAGATCACACTCTCCCCTCTCGTTGTTATGCATCACCATGATCTTGCGTGTGCGTAGGAATTTTTTTGAAATTACTACGAAACCCAACAGTGGCATCCGAGCCTAGGTTTTATATGTTGATGTTATATGCACGAGTAGAACACAAGTGAGTTGTGGGCGATATAAGTCATACTGCTTACCAGCATGTCATACTTTGGTTCGGCGGTATTGTTGGACGAAGCGGCCCAGACCGACATTACGCGTACGCTTACGCGAGACCGGTTCTCCCGACGTGCTTTGCACATAGGTGGCTTGCGGGTGATAGTTTCTCCAACTTTAGTTGAACCGAGTGTGGCTATGCCCGGTCCTTGCGAAGGTTAAAACAGCACCAACTTGACAAACTATCGTTGTGGTTTTGATGCGTAGGTAAGATTGGTTCTTGCTTAAGCCCATAGCAGCCACATAAAACTTGCAACAACAAAGTAGAGGATGTCTAACTTGTTTTTGCAGGGCATGTTGTGATGTGATATGGTCAAGACATGATACTAAATTTTATTGTATGAGATGATCATGTTTTGTAACCGAGTTATCGGCAACTGGCAGGAGCCATATGGTTGTCGCTTTATTGTATGCAATGCAATCGCGTTGTAATGCTTTACTTTATCACTAAGCGGTAGCGATAGTCGTGGAAGCATAAGATTGGCGAGACGACAATGATGCTACGATGGAGATCAAGGTGTCGCGCCAGTGACGATGGTGATCACGACGGTGCTTCGAAGATGGAGATCACAAGCACAAGATGATGATGGCCATATCATATCACTTATATTGATTGCATGTGATGTTTATCTTTTATGCATCTTATCTTGCTTTGATTGACGGTAGCATTATAAGATGATCTCTCACTAATTATCAAGAAGTGTTCTCCCTGAGTATGCACCGTTGCCAAAGGTCTTCGTGCTGAGACACCACGTGATGATTGGGTGTGATAGGCTCTACGTTCAAATACAACGGGTGCAAAACAGTTGCACACGCGGAATACTCAGGTTATACTTGACGAGCCAAGCATATACAGATATGGCCTCGGAACACGGAGACCGAAAGGTCGAGCATGAATCATATAGTAGATATGATCAACATAGTGATGTTCACCAATGAAACTGCTCCATCTCACGTGATGATCGGACATGGTTTAGTTGATTTGGATCACGTGATCACTTAGAGGATTAGAGGGATGTCTATCTAAGTGGGAGTTCTTAAGTAATATGATTAAATTGAACTTAAATTTATCATGAACTTAGTCTCGGTAGTATTTTGCAAATCATGTTGTAGATCAATAGCTCGCATTGTTGCTTCGCTGTGTTTATTTTGATGTGTTCCTAGAGAAAAATTGTGTTGAAAGATGTTAGTAGCAACGATGCGGATTGGATCCGTGATCTGAGGTTTATCCTCATTGCTACACAGAAGAATTATGTCCTTGATGCACCGCTAGGTGACAGACCTATTGCAGGAGCAGATGTAGACGTTATGAACGTTTGGCTAGCTCAATATGATGACTACTTGATAGTTTAGTGCACCATGCTTAATGGCTTAGAATCGGGACTT
This sequence comes from Triticum urartu, assembly GCF_056163025.1. NCBI lineage: Eukaryota > Viridiplantae > Streptophyta > Magnoliopsida > Poales > Poaceae > Triticum > Triticum urartu. Next base: position 385,406,331 of record NC_141873.1, on the reverse strand, counting down.
CAAAGACGTTTTGAACGTCATGGAGCATATGAGATGTTCCAGGAGTTGAAGTTAATATTTCAAGCAAATACCCGAGTTGAGAGATATGAAGTCTCCAACAAGTTCTATAGCTAAAAGATGGAGGAGAATCGCTCAACTAGTGAGCATGTGCTCAGATTGTCTGAGTACTACAATCGCTTGAATCAAGTAGGAGTTAATCTTCCAGATAAGATAGTGATTGACAGAATTCTCTAGTCACCATCACCAAGTTAGTAGAACTTCGTGATGAACTATGATATGCAAGGGATAACGGAAACGATTCCCAAGCTCTTCGTAATGCGGAAATTGATGAAGGTAGAAATCAAGAAAAACATCAAGTGTTGATGGTAGACAAGACCACTAGTTTCAGGAAAAGGGCAGAGGGAAGAAGGGGAACTTCAAGAAGAACAACAAGCAAGTTGCTGCTCAAGTGAAGAAGCCCAAGTCTGGTCCTAAGCCTGAGACTAAGTGCTTCTACTGCAAAGGGACTGGTCACTGGAAGCGGAACTATCCCAAGTGATTGGCAGATAAAGAAGGATGGCAAAGTATATTTGATATACATGTTATTGATGTGTACTTTACTAGTGTTTATAGCAACCCCTCAGTATTTGATACTAGTTCAGTTGCTAAGATTAGTAACTCGAAACGGGAGTTGCAGAATAAACAGAGACTAGTTAAGGGTGAAGTGACGATGTGTGTTGGAAGTGGTTCCAAGATTGATATGATCATCATCGCACACTCCCTATACTTTCGGGATTAGTGTTGAACCTGAATAAGTGTTATTTGGTGTTTGCGTTGAGCATGAATATGATTTGATCATGTTTATTGTAATACGGTTATTCATTTAAGTAAGAGAATAAATTGTTGTTCTGTTTACATGAATAAAACCTTATATGGTTACACACCCAATGAAAATAGTTCGTTGGATCTCGATCGTAGTGATACACATAATCATAATATTGAAACCAAAAGATGCAAAGCTAATAATGATAGTGCAACTTATTTGTGGCACTGCCGTTTAGATCATATTGGTGTAAAGCGCATGAAGAAACTCCATGCTGATGGGTTTTTGGAATCACTTGATTATGAATCAGTTGATGCTTGCGAACCATGCCTCATGGGCAAGATGACTAAAACTCCGTTCTCTGGAACTATGGAGCGAGCAACTGACTTATTGGAAATAATACATATCGATGTATGCGATGAGTGTTAAGGCTCGTGGCGGGTATCATTATTTTCTGACCTTCACAGATAATTTGAGCAGATATGGGTATATCTACTTAATGAAACACAAGTCTGAAATATTTGAAAAGTTCAAAGAATTTCAGAGTGAAGTGGAGAATCATCGTAATAAGAAAAATAAAAGTTTCTATGATCTGATCACGGAGACAAATATTTGAGTTACGAGTTTGGTCTTCAATTAAAACAATGTGGAATAGTTTCACAAACTCATGCCACCTGGAACACCATAGCATAATGGTGTGTCCGAACGTCATAACCGTACTTTATTGGATATAGTGCAATCTATGATGTTTCTTACCAATTTACCACTATCATTTTGGGGTTATGCATTAGAGATAGCTGCATTCACGTTAAAAGGGCACCATCTAAATCTGTTGAGACGACACCGTATGAACTATGGTTTGGCAAGAAACCAAAGTTGTCATTTCTTAAAGTTTGGGGTTGCGATGCTTATATGAAAAAGTTTCATCCTGATAAGCTCAAACTCAAATCGGAGAAGTGCGTCTTCATAGGATACCCAAAAGAAAATGTTGGGTACACCTTCTATCACAGATCCGAAGGCAAGATATTCGTTGCTGAGAATGGATCCTTTCCAGAGAAGGAGTTTCTCTCAAAAGAAGTGAGTGGGAGGAAAGTAGAACTTGATGATGTAACTGTACCTACTCCCTTATTGGAAAGTAGTTCATCACAGAAATCTGTTCCTGTGACTACTAGACCGATTAGTGAGGAAGCTAATGATGATGATCATGTAACTTCAGATCAAGTTACTACCGAACCTCGTAGGTAAACCAGAGTGAGATCCGCACCAGAGTGGTACGGTAATCCAGTTCTGGAGGTCATGTTACTTGACCATGACGAGCCTACGAACTATGAGGAAGCGATGATGAGCCCAGATTCCGCGAAATGGCTTGAGGCCATGAAATCTGAGATATGATCCATGTATGAGAACAAAGTATGGACTTTGATGGATTTGCCCGATGATCGGCAAGCCATAGAAAATAAATGGATCTTCAAGAGGAAGACGGACGCTGGTAGTAGTGTTACTATCTACAAAGCTCGACTTGTCGCAAAAGGTTTTCGGCAAGTTCAAGGGATTGACTACGATGAGATCTTCTCACCCGCAGCGATGCTTAAGTCTATCCGAATCATGTTAGCAATTGCCGCATTTTATGAAATCCAGCAAATGATGTCAAAACTGCATTCCTGAATGGATTTCTAGAAGAAGAGTTGTATATGATGCAGCCGGAAGGTTTTGTCGATCCAAAAGGAGCTAACAAAGTGTGCAAGCTCCAGCGATCCATTTATGGACTGGTGCAAGCCTCTCGGAGTTGGAATAAACGCTTTGATAGTATGATCAAAGCATATAGTTATATACAGACTTGCGATGAAGCCTGTATTTACAAGAAAGTGAGTGGGAGCACTACAGCATTTCTGATAAGTATATGTGAATGACATATTGTTGATCGGAAATAATGTAGAATTATTCTGCAACGCATAAAGGAGTGTTTTTAAAGAAGTTTTTTCGAAGAAAGACCTCGGTGAAGCTGCTTACATATTGAGCATCAAGATCTATAGAGATAGAGCAAGACGCTTGATAAGTTTTTCAATGAGTACATACCTTGACAAGATTTTGAAGTAGTTCAAAATGGAACAGTCAAAGAAAGAGTTCTTGCCTGTGTTGCAAGGTGTGAAATTGAGTAAGACTCAAAGCCCGACCACGGCAGAAGATAGAAATAGAATGAAAGTCATTCCCTATGCCTCAGCCATAGGTTCTATAAAGTATGCCATGCTGTGTACCAGATCTATTGTATACCCTACACTGTGTTAAGCAAGGGAGTACAATAGTGATCTAAGATTAGATCACTAGACAGCGGTCAAAATTATCCTTAGTGGAATAAGGAAATATTTCTCAATTATGGAGGTGACAAAAAGGTTCGTCGTAAAAAGTTACGTCGATACAAGTTTTGACACAGATCTGGATGACTCTAAGTCTCGATCTAGATACATATTGAAAGTGGGAGCAATAAGCTAGAGTAGCTCCGTGCAGAGCATTGTTGACATAGAAATTCGCAAAATGCTTACGGATCTGAATGTGACAGACCCGTTGACTAAAGTTATCTCACAAGCAAAACATGATCACACCTTAGTACTCTTAGGGTGTTAATCACATAGTGATGTGAACTAGATTACTGACTCTAGTAAACCCTTTGGGTGTTGATCACATATCGATGTGAACTATGGGTGTTAATCACATGGTGATGTGAACTATTGCTGTTAAATCACATGGCGATGTGAACTAGATTATTGACTCTAGTGCAAGTGGGAGACTGAAGGAAATATGCCCTAGAGGCAATAATAAAGTTATTATTTATTTCCTTATATCATGATAAATGTTTATTATTCATGCTAGAATTGTATTAACCGGAGACATAATACATGTGTGAATACATAGACAAACAGAGTGTCACTAGTATGCCTCTACTAGACTAGCTCGTTAATCAAAGATGGTTATGTTTCCTAACCATGGACAAAGAGTTGTTATTTGATTAACGGGATCACATCATTAGGTGAATGATCTGATTGACATGACCCATTCCATTAGCTTAGCACCCGATCGTTTAGTATGTTGCTATTGGTTTCTTCATGACTTATACATGTTCCTATGACTATGAGATTATGCAACTCCCGTTTGCCAGAGGAACACTTTGTGTGCTACCAAACGTCACAACGTAACTGGGTGATTATAAAGGAGCTCTACAGGTGTCACCAAAGGTAGATGTTGGGTTGGCGTATTTCGAGATTAGGATTTGTCACTCCAATTGTCGGAGAGGTATCTCTGGGCCCTCTCGGTAATGCACATCACATAAGCCTTGCAAGCATTGCAACTAATGAGTTAGTTGTGAGATGATGTATTACGGAACGAGTAAAGAGACTTGCCGGTAACGAGATTGAACTAGGTATTGAGATATCGACAATCGAATCTCGGGCAAGTAACGTACCGATGACAAAGGGAACAACGTATGTTGTTATGCGGTCTGACCGATAAAGATCTTCGTAGAATATGTAGGAGCCAATATGGGCATCCAGGTCCCGCTATTGGTTATTGACCGGAGACGTGTCTCGGTTATGTCTACATTGTTCTCGAACCGTAGGGTCCGCACGCTTAAGGTTTCGATGACAGTTATATAATGAGTTTATGAATTTTGATGTACCGAAGGAGTTCGGAATCCCGGATGAGATCGGGGACATGACGAGAAGTCTCGAAATGGTCGAGACGTAAAGATCGATATATTGGACGACTATATTCGGACATCGGAAAGGTTCCGAGTGGTTCGGGTATTTTTCGGAGTACCGGGGAGTTACGGGAATATGGGAGAGAAGTATTGGGCCTTATTGGGCCATACGGGAAAGCGAGAGGGGCTGCCTAGGGCAGGCCGCTCGCCCCCCCAAGGCCTAGTCCGAATTGGACTAGGGGGAGGGGCTGTGCCCCCTCCTTCCTTCCCTTCTCCCTTCCCCTTCCTTGTCTCCTACTCCTACTACATGGAAGGACTCCTAGTTGGACTAGAAAAAGGGAATCCTACTCCTGGTGGGAGTAGGACTCCCCTAGGGCGCGCCATAGAGAGGGCCGGCCCTCCCCTCCTCCACTCCTTTATATACGGGGGCAGGGGGCACCCCATAGACACACAAGTTGATCTTCGTGATCGTTCCTTAGCCGTGTGCGGTGCCCCCCTCCACCATATTCCACCTCGTTCATATTGTAGCGGTGCTTAGGCGAAGCCCTGCGACGGTAGAACATTAAGATCGTCACCATGCCGTTGTGCTGACGGAACTCCTCCCCGATGCTTTGCTGGATCGGAGCCCGGGGATCGTCATCGAGCTGAACGTGTGCCAAGAACTCGGAGGTGCCGGAGTAACGGTGCTTGGATCGGTCGGATCGTGAAGACGTACGACTACATCAACCACGTTGTGCTAACGCTTCCGTTGTCGATCTACGAGGGTACGTAGATCACACTCTCCCCTCTCGTTGCTATGCATCACCATGATCTTGCGTGTGCGTAGGAATTTTTTTGAAATTACTACGAAACCCAACAGGTCGAGTGTCCGTTTTCCCACAAACTAGAAGCAAACTAGGGGGCTTTGTGGGAACCCGGTGTCATATCCCTAGTATGGTAATGATCTAGGCTAGCCTGCCATGTTTGCATCATGTTTAAATTGCATTTAAACTTTAATTGGGGAATGATCCAAACCCTAGCATCAAATTAAATCAAATAGGTTTGAATAAAATCTTTTTCAATGAACCCAAAATGCCCTTAAAAATGTACATGATTTTTGGCACGAGGTGAAAACCTAAACCAAAAATGGTGCACATTTTTCTAGGACATAAGTGGGCTTTGAATTAATGCATATTGTACTTGATTGGGGCTATAAAATACTATAATTATTTTTACAGCTCCAATATTTTTTGAAACTTTGTGAGGGTCTCTGAAATAATTCAGTGAGCGCCCACAATTTTTTTAGAACTTTAAAAAGTGATTTACTATTTAAACTAAACCCAAAACAAATTACATAAATAGAAAAAGAAACAAAATAGAGAAAGAAACAAAAAAAGGGGCTTACCTGACTTACCTGGCCGGCCCAGTAGGTGGCCCAGCACCCCCCCAGCCGACGCCAGTCGTCGTCCTCATGACACTAGGAGGACGAGGGTACGCGGCCGACGCGTGCGGCCACACGCCATGATAACCCACAAATATAGAGGATCACAACAATTTCCGAGGGTAGAGTATTCAACCGAAATTTATTGATTCGACACAAGGGGAGCCAAAGAATACTTGTAAGTATTAGCAGTTGAGTTGTCAATTCAACCACACCTGGAGACTAAATATCTGCAGTAGAGTGATCAGTAGCACAATAGTATGATAATTTAGTAGCAATAGTAGCAATGACAATAGTACTAGTAATGGTAACAGTAGTGGCAATAGTTTTGTAGCAATTGCAACAGTAGTAGCAGCAGTAATAACTTAGCAAATATCAATATGTGAAAAGCTCGTAGGCATTGGATCGGTGATAACATTGGATAATATTCATCATGTAACAATCATAACCTAGGGCGACACAAAACTAGCTCCAATTCATCAATATAATGTAGGCATGTATTTCATAAATATTCATACATGCTTATGGAAAAGAACTTGCATGACATCTTTTGTCCTACCCTCCCGTGGCAGCGGGGTCCATAAGGAAACTAAGCGATATTAAGGCCACCTTTTAATAGAGAACCGGAACAAAGCATTAACACAAAGTGAATACATGAACTCCTCAAACTACGGTAATCATCAAAAATAATCCCAATTATTGTCACCTTGGGGTATGCGGATCATAACACGTAGCAGCTGCATACAACTTGCAAGATCGGATCAAGAACACAATAATATTGGTGAAAACATAAACGGTTCAGATATGAAATCATGGCACTCGGGCCCTAGTGACAAGCATTAAGCATAGCAAAGTCATAGCAACATCAATCTCAGAACATAGTGGATCCTAGGGATCAAGCCCTAACAAAACTAACTCGACTACACGATGAATCTCATCCAACCCATCGTTGTCCAGCAAGCCAATGAAGGACTTACTCACTCCCGGTGGGAGCATCATAAAATTGGTGATGGAGGATGGTTGATGATGACGAAGACGGAAGATCCCCTCTCCGAAGCCCCGAACGGACTCCAGATCCGGCCTCCCGATGAAGAACAGGAGGTGGCGGCGGCTTTGTATCATAAAACATGATGAAACCTCCTCCCTGATTTTTCTCTCAGGAAATAGGAATTTATTGTATGCAGATTAGGGTCAGCGGAGCCTTGAGGGGCCCACTACCCACCAGGGCGCGCCAGAGCCTAGTGGGTAGTAGGCCCCCCTCCAGCGGGTATTTTCTCCGGTATTTTTCTTTTATTCAAAAATAAATATCCAAAATGTTTCATCCAATTCCAGAACTTTTATTTCTGCACAAAAAACACCATGGTAGTTCTGTTGAAAACAACGTCTGTCCGGGTTAATTCCATTCAAATCATGCAAATTAGAGTCCAAAATAAGAGCAAAAGTATTTGGAAAAGTAGATACGACAGAGACGTATCAACTCACCCAAGCTTAACTCCTTGCTTGTCCTCAAGCAATTTAGTTGATAAACTGAGAGTGACAAAAAGAAAAACTTTAATGAACTATTTTGTTCTTGTGTCCATATATATACTTAAATAATACTCGGATTTTCAGCAAAGATCATGACTAACCATGCAAACGATAAATCTTAGAAATTATATTCACTCATATCAATGGCATAATCAACTAGTGTGCAATAATAAAATGTCTCAAATGACAACACTTTGTCAAAACAATCATGATATAATATGAGAATAATGGTATCTCACTAGCCCTTTCTGAGACCGCAAAACATAAATGCAAAGCACCTCCAAAGTTCAAATATCGACTAAACATTGTAATTCATGGTAGAAGAGATCCAGTCATGATGCACACAACATTAACTATACACAATGCATGAGGATGACAATAGTGCTCTTAGGATTTGTGCTTTTTTGAGAAGGTGATGACTCAACAATAAAAGTAAAATAACATAAAAGTAAATAGATAGGCCCTTTATAGAGGGAAGCAGGGATTTGCAGAGGTGTCAGAGCCCAAAGCTTAAATCAGAGATAAATATAATTTTGGGAGGTATACCTTTCCTGTCAATGTTACGATCAAGAGTTATCAATATCTTCCATGCTAAACACATTAGTGGAAGTTCTCGAGCGGTAAAAGTAAAGTTTACCCCCCTCCACCAACAAACACAAGCCATGGCTAGCCGAATCCTCGGGTGCCCTCCAGTGTGGTGGTGGTGGATTGCCTCTTGGGCTGATGATGAACAGTACAAGGGGAAGAACAGCCTCCTGAGGTTGAGGTGTTCTTGTGCTTGGTGAACTTGTGTGGGTGAGATGCCTCTGAATGAGTTCTCCCTCTCCTATTTTCGTCGTTCTTCCTTTCTCTCTCCCTCTACTTTGGTGGCTAGTTCTACCTAATAGGCCCTGGTCCTCTCCCTAAATATTGAGCGAGAAGGGGGCCAACAACGGCCAATTTGAAAGGGGACAACTAGTACAGCTTATCCTGACAAAAGTAGTCTTCGCCTGCAAAAGGCTGTGGTGGTGACGCCGTCTTGGGCTCCACGGTGACCTCCGTCTTGCCGTCCTGCTGGTCTTGGTCTTGTTGCACCGATATGGAAACCTTTGCTTGATGCCTCGGTACTCCGCCCCTGCACTTGCCCCCTTGGCACCCAAGAGGAAGCAAGGACACTACGCGCTGGCGCCCGCCTGGCGCCCGCCTGGTATCGATCGTCATGGCTCACGTCATGAGGACCTCGTGAGGTTTGCCTGGCCTTGATCTCTCTGCCCCTCGCGAGCCTGCCTGGCGAGGCCGCTCTTGAGGAGGTCTTGCGTCGGCCGCCTCGCAAGGCTTGGCCCCTAGCGAGGGTCTTGAATACCTCGTCAATGAAGATGGGCCGTACAGACCTGCTAGCTTAGCCACGCCGTGGGCCGCAGGCAGGCAAGTCTGGGGACCCCCGTTCCCAGAATGCCAACAGTAGCCCCCGGGCCCAAGGCGCGCTCGGGCTTGACTTCGAGGCGAAGCCAAGGGTCAAGCGCGGAGCGTTGCGGGCCCCAAAAGCCTGTGGCCTCGGTTGGCGCGTGTCGGTTGATTGGACGTGGGTGTCTCCGCTTCCCCACTCTGCCTTGGAATCCGCCTGGCTATGCGCCCCCACAACCTACACAGTTATTCTCCCATCACCTACGCCTTGCTTCCCCTGTCCCTCTGCTTCCTCGAGACTCTCCTCCTCCTCTCCAATCTGACCTGCACTCTGCCTGTTTCATCGCCATGGCGCCGAAACAAGCAGACAAGGGGAAGAAGCCTTTGTCTTCGCCGAGTGCGCCTCCAGCCGCCGAGCCTGCAGTCGGCCTATCCTTGGTGCTTAACAACGAGGCCATGGACAAGGTGCGTCCCATGCTCGCCACCAGTTTCAATGAGTGGGGGGAGACGGTGGCTTGGCCTGCGTCTCGCGCTCGCATAGCTCGGGTGGCCACCGAGGTCCCAATCTTTATCGACGCCCTTTGGGAAGGCCTGATTCCCCCCTTCTCCGCCTTCTTCAACGCGGTGCTTGAACATTACCAGATCCATATGTTGCACCTCGACCCCCAATCCGTGACTCTCCTTGCCATCTTCGCCTTCGTGTGTGAAGCCATGGTGGGCATCGCTCCTTCTGTGGCCCTTCTCCGCCATTTCTTCTCATTGCATCTGACTGATCCCCGGCAAAGCTCGGGGTGCGTGAGCTTCCAGGCCGTGGCCGCGACGGCGGGCGCGGGGATCAACTTTGAGCTTCCTCCCTCCACGAGCGAGTTTCGGACACGGTGGGTATTTTTCGACGCCGGTGTGCTCAGCCCTCTGCTCCACGCCCTGTCAGCGCCTGCCGTTTCCCACTCCGACTGGGTCCACGAGAGGCTCGCGAGCCCCTTCTTGTCCCCGTCTGGCTCAGGCTAAGGATGCTGAAGGACCGCGACATGACCGCACCGATGGTGGTGAAGGAGTTCATCAAGCGTCGGGTTGCTCCGCTTCAGCGCCATTCTCGCCCGATGTGGACCTTGCTCAGTAGTCAGGACCATATGAGGTTTTAGGAGTCCGGGCTCCCCCTTGGGACGCGGCAAACGGTGCTCAAGGTCCTGACAGGTGTCCCTTCACCGGACGACTTGCCTGTGAAGAACTGTCTGCTGTACCGCTGCAAGAACAAGGCTGAATTTGTAGGGAGCATGCCTCCCTTTGACGAGTGGGGGCTGCGCCCGGACGGCCTAGTGGGGTCCCGCGAGAATCCTGTCAGCGTGGTTCCCCTCTTCGTCGCTGGCGCCGAGCTCGTCCCGGATGTGGGTGCAGGGGGACAAGCGCCGCCAGAGGCTGGCGGCACGAGTGCTGATGTGCGGACGCCACCTTGGGCTCCTGGGGCGTCGTCCTCAGGATCCCGTGATTTTGGGACGTCAGTCGCTGAGACGATGCAGCACGTGGCTCCCGAGGCTGAAACTCCGGAGGCCTCGGGAAGTCGCGGTGAGACGGCGCCCGACTGTTCTCCGCAGCCAGGCACCCCTGAAGTTGTTCTCTCGAGCACTTCTTTGGCTGCACCCCGCACTGGCCGCCACGTTCAGCGCTTCGGTCGACTTTGCGTGGACTTCGAGGACCTCCGCAAGAGGAAAGGATCTCGGAGCGGGAGCGGTATCTTTGGGCCGTTGAAGCGACGAAAGTACATCACCGTCGACGAGTAAGTACTGCACCTCGTGATTTCTTGATTGCTGCTTTCCTCCCTGACGCTGGCTCTTCAGGACCCCTCCTGCCAGGGCCGTTGAGTCCCCCGAGAAGCAACCCCTGCCTTATTCGGCAACCCCATCGGCCTTGAGCATCCCGAGCCTGCATGCCGCGCCCGGAGCCGAGCCAGTCGAGGGGGTGCGCTCGCCTTCATGGCGTTTTGAATCTATGGCTCCGTCGACCTTCCTCCACGGCCTGGCTTGGAGATTGGCGGGCGTTCCCCGGACTCCTCCTCTGGTCATGGACAGCAGCTGGTTGGCTTCGGTCTTCAGCCCCTCCTCAAGCAGCGGGCCTCGACTGTCCGGGGCCCCTCGTGAGGTCGGGCTGACACCTGGAGCGGCACCAGCCCACATCCTCCTACTGAGAGGGGGTACGCTGCTCCAGATCCCGCCTGCAGCCCCCTTGGCAGAGGACAAGGTGGGCTGTGTGTTGGAGTTCGAGCGTGGGCGGAGCGTCGTTCGTCATGAGCTCTTCCAGGAGGCGATGGGCGCGATGAACCGACTTGGTGAAGAACTCGCAGGTGTCGACGCGCGCCTCGAGGCCGAGGGTCTTTGGCTGGCGGAGGAGTGGCACAAGCTGAACGTGGCCATCAACCTCGGGCGCCACCAGCGCGAGCTGGACAACAGGAAGGCCGAGGCTTCCCTTGAGGCCTCCCGCGAGGCCTGCTCCCGAGCTCTGGAGGAGGCTCGGGAAGCTGATCGCCATCGCGAGGCCGCGGAGAAACGTGCGTGGGAGCTCCAAACCTGGAGCGCTGTCTTGGATCAGCAGGTGGAGGCGCGCAGGGCTGCTCTTGCGTCGTTGGGAGGGTCGCCCGCCGAGGAGGAAGAGATCCGGAAGCACGAGGAGGTGTTGGCGCTGGAAGCCGTGGAGCGCAGCCTTGAACTCGAACGGCTGGAGACGAGGGAGCGCCAGGTTGCTCAAGTGGAGGACGACGTCGGTGCACGCAAGGTCAGGGACCAGGAGGAGGTCGACCGCCGCGTGGCCGAGGCTCGTGCGGATCTCGAGAGCAGGCACAACCTGAAGCTGAAGCTCGTGGAAGCTGGGGCCGCTGGTAGGACTGCTGCCCTCAAGTCCCGGCTGGTCGAGGTGGAGCAACGTGAGGAGGCCACCGCATCAGCCCTGGCCTCGGTGCAGGCTGAGCTGGTTTCATCCCACGCCGAGCTGCTCTCTCTTCGGCAGCGGGTCACCAATGCCGAGTCCATCGCGTGGAAGAACAGGGACGAAGTGCTTGAGTGGTGGACGTTGGAGCGTGTGCACGCCCCCATGCTCGAGGACCTCAGGAACAGGGCCAACACTGCCCTGGGCCATATCTGCGATGGGAATGCTCCTCATCCCCATGCAAATGACTACGCCAACCACCTCCGCTTCTTCGGGGATGTGGTGACACGCCTGCAGGACCGTTCCGAGAGGGCTCGCCAACTTGTTGAGGAGAGGAGTCGCAGTCTGCTCGGGCACGCGTTCTCCCGCGTCTTCAGCCACCTCAGGAACATCGACCCCAACTTCGATTTTGACACCACCATTGCTCCCGTACCGGAAGCCATCCGGGGCGATCTGGCACGATGGGTTGAGGACAATGTGGATGCGCTGGTCAGGGCCTTCGCTTCTGACGACGACGGGGTAGTGATCGTGGATGACGAAGGCGTCGTGGTTGACGACGGCGACGCCGGTGCCGATGAAGGTGGAGGTGACGCCAATGATGGCGACAGCGACGCCAGCGGTGCATCAGAAGATGATATGGGAGACGCGGCGAGCGACATATCCGGCTGATTCCTCATTCCCCTGTCGTTTATCCTATAAAAACTTGGGCATGGCCCTGGAAGACTATAAGAGCATTTTGAGAGGGGGAGCCCCTCATCTAAACAATCGCAGCTTTTATCCTTTCGTGCTAAATTGAGTACGCGTCTTCACGAGCTTACGCATGCCGGGGCAAGATTGTTGTTGCGGTTTACCTTAGCTTGGACGAGCCCAAAACAGGCCCGAGAGATTGCTGGTTTTTGAGGAGCTCCTAATGAGTTCATCGACATGCCCGAGGGGGCCGCGTGATAAGCAAGCGCCAGCCATAGCTTGGCGTGTGCGTGGCTCGTGTGCTTCATGCCCAGCCCGGCTCATGAGGGGCCCGCAATATAACGCCCTCGATGCGGCTATAGCTCCCACGTGTCGAGGCACGACTTAGAGACATAACCGCATTGAAAGCAATGTCGCAAGTTAGGAAATCATCACACATCCCATGTACATAAATAATATAAAGGGGAAGATAACATAGTTGGCTTACACTCGCCACGTCACATCAGAGTACATAAATAACATCCATCATACAAATCACTCATGGCCCGTCTACGGTGCCAAAATGGAAAAGACCCCCAACATGCAACAAGGCCCTGAATCGATAACGCCAAATAGGCACCACTACTGATCGTCGGGAAAGGAAACATAATAACGCTGAGAGTCCTCGTCGAACTCCCACTTGATCTCGTACCCGTCACCTGGAGCGGAATCACCTGGACCTGCATCTGGAATTGTAGTATCTGTGAGTCACAGGGACTCAGCAATCTCACACCCACGCGATCACGACTATTTAAGCTTATAGGAAGGACAAGGCAAGTGTAGGTGGAGCTGCAGCAAGCGACTAGCATATGTGGTGGCTAACTTATTCGCAAAGGAGAGCGAGAAGAGGAGGCAAGCATGAGCGAGAAACTAGAGGGAACAACCTGCGCAAGCATTACTCCAACACCGTGTCCACTTCCCGGACTCCGCCGACAAGAGGCCATCACGGCAACACACTCAGTTGATTCATTTTAATTGATTAAGGTTCAAGTTATCTACAACCAGACATTAACAAATTCCCATCTGCCCATAACCGCGGGCACGGCTTTCGAAAGTTCAATCCCTGCAGGGGGGTCCCAACTTAGCCCATGACAAGCTCTCACGGTCAACGAAGGAAAAGACCTCCTCCCAAGATGTTCCGATCAGACTCGGTATCTCGGTAACTCAAGACACTTCGACAGGTTAAAACAAGACCAGCAACACCGCCCGAATGTGCCGACAAATCCTGATAGGAGCTGCACATATCTCTTTCTCAGGGCACACTCAGATGAGCCAGACGTCGGGTAAGCCAGCCCAGAGTTGCCCCTGGTGGCCTCGGACATCGCTCAGTGGGACCAACACTCAGAGGAGCACTGGCCCGGGGGGGGGGGGTTAAAATAAGATGACCCTTGAGTCTGCAGAACCCAAGGGAAAGAAAAAGGCTAGGAGGCAATGGTAAAACCAAGGTTGGGCATTGCTGGAAAAGCTTTAAACAAGGCGAACTATCAAGGGGTTCCCATTATAACCCAACCGCGTAAGGAACGCAAATCCGGGAACATAACACCGATATGACGGAAACTAGGGCGGCAAGAGTGGAACAAAACACTAGGCGAGAGGCCGAGCCTTCCACCCTTTACCAAGTATATAGATGCATTAAGATAACATGGCAATATAATGATATCCCAACAAGCAAATAAAAGATGTTCCAATAGGAACGGCTCCAATCTTCACCTGCAACTAGCAACGCTATAAGAGGGGCTGAGCAAAGCGGTAACATGGCCAATCAACGGTTTGCTAGGACAATGGTAGGTTAGAGGTTCAATCATGCAATTGGGAGGCTGACAAGCAAAAGGTAGGCATCGTAGCATTGGCATAGCAAGATCGAGCAAACTAGCATAGCAAAGATAGTAGTGATTTCGAGGGTATGATCATCTTGCCTGCACAGTTGTCAGAGTTGACTGGATCCTCACAAGCAAACTCAACGGGCTCCTCGGTAGCGAACTCGTCTCCCGGCTCTACCCAACAAGACAAACAAGCAACAAGGATACAATCAACCACGTGCAAGGCCAAGCAATATGATGAAATGATGACATGCTATGCGGGATGCGATGCGGGACGCAAAATGCAAGATATGGCAGGAAATGCATGAACCTGGCCTCAACTTGGCAAACCAAGTGTGCCAATGGATAGAGGGGATGAAATCGCTTGAAAACGATATAAAGATCATTGGAATCGGAGTTACGGTTTGGAAATGGCAAGCGTTTTAAGATATGACACCGGTCTGCGATTTACAGCAAGTAGGCATCTAAATGCAACGAAATGAACATGCTACAGCCTCCAAACATGAAAACAAAATACATGGCAGCGATGTACACAAGATGGTTAACAAAACACTAGCACTGAGCCATAGGCAAATTCATCCATTAAGGGGTTCAAACAAGCATGGCAAAAATGAATATGCAAAACAGATTCCAGACTTAGTGAAATTAACACTAGCCTGAAATTTCAGATCACGATGCTCTCTTCGGAGCAGCAAAACAACATGATACATGACCTGAACATGACAAGTAAGAATATGGAATGGAGCTACTCAACAAGCTTAATAAAACACCCAAAGTGACCTGGGGCCAAAAGGGTTCACAAAAATACTTTACCAAGCTCACGAACATAGCTCGAACACAATCAGTTTTCAGACTTAGTGAAAACTGAGACATGCAGAAATTATAACTCACGAAGGCATGTAAACGAGCTCGATGCACTCACTATGGTGCAAGTCATGGAAAGGCAAGCATATATCCAGAAAGAAGACACAATATGCTAGCTACACATGGCAAGAACAAAGGCATAGCATGCATGGAACACTAACGGTGGCATCGGCAAAATCGCAAACAAGTTGACGATCTGCCCAGATTAACAACGAAGCAAAAGTTGAGCTCGATTGAGCCAACCTAGAGCACTCCACATATGCAAACAAAGACATGGATGGATAGAGCATAACATGAGTATCAAATCTCCCTTACTGATCATCCTCAAAAGAGGCACGGATCACTAGGAAACAAGCTGGACATAT
The DNA here is from genome assembly GCF_056163025.1 of Triticum urartu. Lineage (NCBI taxonomy): Eukaryota > Viridiplantae > Streptophyta > Magnoliopsida > Poales > Poaceae > Triticum > Triticum urartu. The sequence goes on along the minus strand of NC_141873.1, from coordinate 385,390,817 downwards.
AGCATCATGAACTAAAATATCCCAGACTTTGTGAAAATCACTAAGTCCCTGAAATCAGCAATCTCAGGTACCTCTCTTCGCAAGCTTGCACAAGACAACACACACATCCTAAAAATGCATGGGTGGCACCTCTGGAAAGAAGACAAAATGCTTAACAATTCATCCCAAAGGGGCACAGGCATATCATGCACGGATTAAACATGGCAAAAATGACAAATGTGCATGATGAACTAACGGATCTGCAATTTAACTCACGAAGCCTCCTTCTAACAGCATTTTGGGCAACAAGATGACCTCAAATGCAAATGGTGCAATGGAACGAAATGATGTACATGTCGAGTCGAAGATTTTGATATATCATATGCCCAAAACGGAGCTACGGATGTAAAGTTACGGGCAGTCAAAGATTGCACAAAAAATTAAGGGGGGGAGAGGAAAAAAGTCAACCCTCAGTTTTAGATCTCAGATCTAGGGTTCGGGCACTGTTCACGGCGGCACTGTAGCAGCTCGGCGCCGGAGTTCGCGCTCGCCGGGGAAAGACGCCGGAGGAGAGGAGGGGCTCGCCGGCCGGGGCGACGGCGGCGGTCGGCGGCGCCAGCGGGGGCGGCGCGGCGAAGAGGCGGCGGGGCCCGAGGCGGGGCCGGGCGAGGCGGCGGGCGGCGATGGCGGCGGTGGTGGCTCCGGCCACCGGAGCTATGGGCGGCGGCGGAGGCCGGTGGCCTCGGGCGGCGGCGGTCGGTGGCGGCGGCCACCTCTGGCCCGGGAGGAGGAGGAAGGGGGCCGGCGCGCGGGCCAGGCGGGCCCGGCGGCGGCGATGTGGGCGCGGCCCACGTGGCGCGCGCGGACTGGACGGGAGGCGGTGGCGGCGGATGTTGTCCGGCGGGGCGGACACGTCCGTCGGCGCGGTGGAGCTGTTTTTTTTAAAACGAGGAGGACGGGGAGGAAGACGAGATCTGAAATGGGGGGGTGTATATATAGGCATAGAGGGAGCTAGGAGAGTCCAAATGAGGTGCGGTTTTCGCCCACGCGATCGTGATCGAACGCTCTAGGACATGGAGAAGAGTTTGGTGGGTTTTGGGCCAAATTTGGGGGGTGTTGGGCTGCAACACACACGAGGCCTTTTCGGTCCCTCGGTTAACCGTTGGAGTATCAAACGAAGTCCAAATGACCCGAAACTTGACAGGCGGTCTACCGGTAGTAAACCAAGGCCGCATGACAAGTCTCGGTCCAATTCGGAAATGTTTAATCCCCACACACGAAAGAAAGCTAGAAATGGCCACCGGAGGAGAACGAAGCGCCGGAAAGCAAAACGGACAACGGGGAAAAAGCTCGAATGCATGAGATGAACATGTATGAAAATGCAATGCACGTGATGACATGATAAGAGATGCACGGAGAAGAAAAACAACACACGGAGACCAAGACCCGAACCCGAAAAATAAATATAACTTAGCGCCGGAAACGGCAAGAGTTGGATACAAATAGGGAAAGTTACATCCGGGGTGTTACAACACTCCACCACTACGAAAAGATCTCGTCCCGAGATCTAGGACTGAAAGAACTCCGGGTACTCAGAACGGAGGTGATCCTCGCGTTCCCAGGTAGCTTCACGGTCGGAATGGTGAGACCACTTGACTTTGAGAAATTTGATTGACTTGTTGCGAGTCTTGCGTTCAGTCTCTTCAAGAATAGCAACTGGGTGCTCACGATAGGAGAGATCTTCTTGGAGCTCAATGTCCTCGAAGTTGACGGTGCGGTCAGGAGTCTTGAAGCACTTTCGAAGCTGAGAGACGTGGAACACATCATGAACATTGGCAAAGTTTGAAGGAAGCTCGAGTTGATAGGCGAGGTCGCCTCTCTTGCTAGCAATCTTGAAAGGTCCCACGTATCTAGGGGCAAGCTTCCCTTTGATACCGAAGTGACGAGTACCTTTCATAGGAGAGACACGGAGGTAAACATGATCTCCGATCTGGAAAGCCAAATCACGGTGCTTACTATCATAGTAGCTCTTCTGGCGGGATTGGGCTGCTTTGAGGTTATCACGAATGACTTTGCACATTTCTTCTGCTTCTGTGATTAAGTCATTACCCAGCAGCTGACGTTCACCGGTTTCAGACCAGTTGAGAGGGGTACGGCACTTCCTGCCATACAGAATTTCAAAGGGGGCCTTGCCCGAACTTGCTTGAAAACTGTTGTTATAGGAGAATTCAGCATAAGGAAGACAATCCTCCCACTTCATGCCGAAGGAGATCACACAAGCCCTGAGCATATCTTCAAGAATCTGGTTGACACGCTCGACTTGACCGCTTGTTTGAGGATGGAAAGCAGTGCTGAAGCGGATGTTGGTACCCATGGCCTTCTGAAAAGAATCCCAAAACTTCGAGGTAAAGATACTGCCACGGTTTGAAGAGATCACTTGAGGAATACCGTGCAGAGAGACAATACGAGAGGTATAGAGTTCCGCCAATTGAGCTGCAGCGATCGACTCTTTGATAGGCAGAAAGTGAGCCACTTTGGTGAGCTTGTCGATGACAACAAATATAGCATCATTGCCACGCTTGGACTTTGGAAACCCAGTCACGAAGTCCATTTCAATGTGGTCAAACTTCCATTCTGGAATGGCAAGAGGTTGGAGGAGACCAGCTGGCCTTTGGTGTTCTGCCTTCACTCTTCTGCAGACATCACATTCATTCACGAATTGAGCGATCTCGCGCTTCATTCGAGTCCACCAATAAGCTTGCTTGAGATCCTGATACATCTTCGTACTACCAGGGTGGATGGAGAGGAGAGAGTTGTGAGCCTCGTTCATGATCACTTTACGAAGTTCACCTTTGGGCACAACAATACGATCCTCGAAGAAGAGAGTGTCCTTGTCATCAAGTCGGTAGCACTTGTACTTGGACTGACTCTTGGCAATCCCAATCTTCACCTTTTTCACCATAGCGTCAAGAAGCTGTGCTTGGCGAATCTGGTCTTCTAAGGTAGGAGAAACTTGAAGGTTGGCGAGGAAACCTTGAGGAACAACTTGAAGATTAAGCTTGCGGAAAGCTTCACAAAGCTCGGGTTGATAAGGCTTGAGAATCAGACTGTTGCAATAGGCCTTTCTGCTCAAAGCGTCAGCAATCACATTGGCCTTGCCTGGAGTATACTCAATACTCGGATTATACTCTTGAATCATTTCGACCCATCGAGTTTGCCTTAGGTTGAGATTAGGCTGAGTGAAGATGTACTTGAGACTCTTGTGATCAGTGAAAATGTCCACTTTTCTTCCCAATAGAAGGTGTCTCCAAGACAAAAGAGCATGCACAACTGCCGCCAACTCGAGATCATGAGTGGGGTAGTTCTTCTCATTAGGCTTCAACTGGCGAGATGTATAAGCAACAACTTTCTTCTCTTGCATCAAAACTGCGCCAAGACCTTGGAGAGAGGCATCACAAAAGACCTTGTACGGTTTGGATTCATCAGGTGGAGTCAGAACTGGAGCAGTGATCAATTTCTCTTTCAAAGTGTTGAAAGCAATATCACACTCCGGAGACCAAACGTACTTGACATGCTTCTGAAGAAGATTTGAGAGAGGCTTCGCGATCTTGGAAAAGTTTTCAACGAATCTTCGGCAATAGCTTGCGAGACCGAGAAAACTGCGGAGTTGCTTCACGTTCTGAGGAGGTTCCCAATTCACAATTGCAGACACCTTCTCCGGATTCACGGAAATGCCCTTGGCAGAGATGATATGGCCAAGATAAAGAACCTCATCGAGCCAAAATTCACACTTGGAGAACTTGGCATAGAACTGATATTCCCTGAGCTTGTCAAGAACCAAACGCAAGTGCTTGGCATGATCTTCCTTGTTCTTTGAGAAAACCAGAATGTCATCGAGATAGACCAAAACAAAGTCATTGGTGTAGGCGTTGAAGATGAAGTTCATCATGCGAGAGAACGTCGGAGGAGCGTTGGCGAGGCCAAAAGACATGACATTGTATTCATATGAACCAAAGCTTGTTCTGAATGCTGTCTTGGGAATATCTTCTTCACGAATGCGAATCTGGTGATAACCCATACGGAGATCAAGCTTGGAGAATACTTGAGCACCTTTGAGTTGTTCGAACAGCTCATTGATGTTGGGAAGTGGGTATTTGTTCTTGATGGTCTTCTTATTCACTGGACGGTAATCAACACAAAGTCGACTCGATCCATCCTTCTTCTTCACAAAAAGAACACCACAACCCCACGGAGAAGTACTAGGCCGAATGAGACCCAATCTTTCTTGCTCATCGAGTTGCTTCTTCAACTCCTTCAACTCTTCGGGGCCGAGCTTGTAGGGACGTTTGCACACAGGTTCCGTACCGGGCTCAAGTTCAATAACAAATTCAACCGGCCGGTTTGGAGGCATCCCTGGGAGTTCTTCTGGAAAAACGTCTTGATACTCACAAACAACCGGAATCTGCGAAATAGCATCCAATTCACCCTTCTCATTGAGAGAAAACAACCGGATGGTATTATCCCGAGCGGCAAAGACAATTACTTCCTCAGACGAATGAGTCAATTGAATCTGCCTGGCTGCACAATCAAGCTGAGCCTTGTGCTTAGAGAGCCAGTCCATCCCAAGAATAAGATCAATGTCAGAATTGCCAAGAACCACCAGAGAAGAGAGAAACTTGTAATCGCCCAATGTGATAGAAACATCTGGGGCAAACGCGCTTGCATTCATAAATTTACCCGGAGAAACCACAGATAACTGACTAGGCAAATCTTGCAAAGGCAACTCATGCTTAGAAACAAATGGCCTCGAGATGAAACAATGCGATGCACCCGTGTCAAAAAGAACTTTTGCAGGAATATCGTTAACAGGAAGGTTACCCATGATCACATCTGACGAGTCCTCTGCCTGAGCTGCATTCATCAAATTGACCTTGGCGGACTTGGGGTTATGCTTGACCACAGCTGTACTTGCCGATCTGACAGGAGGAGGAGGAGGAAGACGCCTCTGGTTGAAACACTTGTTGGCATAGTGACCCTTCTGTTGGCACTTGTTGCACGTGACTTCTGAAAGCGGACGGTGATACGGAGCACTCGATCTTGGAGCTTGAGACGAAGTCTTGTTCTGAAAGCCTGGGTTGGGTGGGTGGGAAGAACCACTGCCACCTTTGCTCTTCTGCTGAAACGGCTGACGGAACGGAGGAGGAGGAAGCCAAAACTTCTGCTGCTTGGCCACTTGAGTAGAGGAAGACGGAGTAACATCTCTGACGCGCTTCCTGGAAGCATCACACCTCAACTGAGCAGCCTCTTGCTTCAGTGCCATGTTGTAGAACTCATCGTATCTCAAGGGCTCAAAGAGAACAAGAGCGAGCTGAATTTCCTCACGAAGACCACCCCTGAACTGATATATCATGCTCTTCTCATCAGGCACGTCCTGCTTGGCAAAGTGGGCAAGTTTCTGGAACAATTTGTTGTAGTCATAGACAGACAAAGAGCCTTGCTTCAGATTGCGGAATTCCTCACGCTTGCTTTCAACCACGCTCTGCGGAATGTGATGAGCGCGGAAATCTTGACGGAAATCATCCCAAGTGATCAAACGTCCACCTCTGGAATCCTTGTACTGCTGGAACCATTCTGCAGCCTGATCTTTGAGTTGGAAGGAAGCGAATTTCACAAAGTCCTCAGGCCTGACGTTGCTGCACTCGAAATGCTTACACAGATCCACAAGCCAATCGTCAGCATCAGTTGCCTCAACACAATTGCTGAAAGTCTTTGGCCCGTTAGCAAGGAACTGGTTGAGTGTAGCAAAGTGACCCTGATTGCTGCCTTGATTCCCTTGACTGCCTTGATTGCACTCTTGGAGAATTTGCATGATCAGCTGAGTGTTTGCATTGGTTGCGGCCATCACAGCTTGCCATGCCTCTTGAGGAGGTGGAGGCGGTGGCGGATCAGGATTCGGAGTCGTGCGCGTTGGAGGAGCCATCCTGAAGAGGTTGACCACCATTAGCACATGACAGATAAATATTGAAGCTGAATCCAACGGGATGAAAAAATTGCAACATATAATCTTCACATCCGAACAAAATGAACGAATGCATTTCTCTTGAGGTGGTCACATATTCCTAAACTGCGAAGCCACGAAGAATCAGGTAGAAGGGGTACAACAACGGAGGAATGGAATCAACATATGATGTCGGAGCAACTCGAATGCCACAACTGAAAATAAAACCAAGGGTTGGCTTGCGGAATAAGCCGGAACAAATACATGATAGAAATTTCGTCCGAAGTTTTCGTGGTGGGACCTACACGGGCTCGATCGTACAGCACCATCATGTACAAGGCAGTGCACATGACATACGAAGCGTCCCCGAGTCAGCATAGCCAAGGACTCTTTAAGACACAACGAGACCACTGTAAAATCGACCGTGAATAGGCGAACCACTAGACGTCGAACCCCAATTTCATATCATACATCTGTTGGAAAGATATCCTAAGGCTACTTGAATTCCCACCTATGAAATTCCCAAAATTTTCCCGGTTATGCAATCAGGTGTTGGGGATACAGGGGAAGCATAATATCTCACCCAAGCTAGCAAATCCTACATCCAGCTGTATCCATCCTTCAACACATAACCAAGAAACCTTCGGAAACCATCTATCTCAACCTTCGAAAAGCATCCGTTATACAAGTTATGGCGATACTCCCGAACTCCCGCCCCAGTACTGGGTGGCGTCGAGGTTATCTCACCAACGAACTGCATAAAAGAGATTTTCGATGTCGCGCACAAATCTCAAGTATACCAGAATTGCAACGATAAAATTGTGACGACAACACCTCGGAGCTCAACTCCCCGGGACACTGCCACAACCCCTAAAGACAGGAGGCACCAAGAACAATGTTCTCGTCACAAAACCATCGGAACAAAACCAAGATACTCGCGTGATCCTAAAATTTTTTTTAGTGAAATTTGAGAAGAGAAGAGTCAAAACTCTACGTCAGGATGCCTTACCAGAGCGATGAGGAGACTGGGAAGTAAAAAGAATTCCTAACTCTCCGATATATAATTCCTAAGTGACTCAAAACATTTTTCTAGACACAACTCGGCTGCTAAGACGAACAAGCAATGGGGCTCCTAAGGTCGGGGAAGGCTCTGATTACCAACTTATAACGCCCTCGATGCGGCTATAGCTCCCACGTGTCGAGGCACGACTTAGAGACATAACCGCATTGAAAGCAATGTCGCAAGTTAGGAAATCATCACACATCCCATGTACATAAATAATATAAAGGGGAAGATAACATAGTTGGCTTACACTCGCCACGTCACATCAGAGTACATAAATAACATCCATCATACAAATCACTCATGGCCCGTCTACGGTGCCAAAATGGAAAAGACCCCCAACATGCGACAAGGCCCTGAATCGATAACCCCAACTAGGCACCACTACTGATCGTCGGGAAAGGAAACATAATAACGCTGAGAGTCCTCGTCGAACTCCCACTTGAGCTCGTACCCGTCACCTGGAGCGGAATCACCTGGACCTGCATCTGGAATTGTAGTATCTGTGAGTCACAGGGACTCAGCAATCTCACACCCACGCGATCACGACTATTTAAGCTTATAGGAAGGACAAGGCAAGTGTAGGTGGAGCTGCAGCAAGCGACTAGCATATGTGGTGGCTAACTTATTCGCAAAGGAGAGCGAGAAGAGGAGGCAAGCACGAGCGAGAAACTAGAGGGAACAACCTGCGCAAGCATTAATCCAACACCGTGTCCACTTCCCGGACTCCGCCGAGAAGAGGCCATCACGGCAACACACTCAGTTGATTCATTTTAATTGATTAAGGTTCAAGTTATCTACAACCGGACATTAACAAATTCCCATCTGCCCATAACCGCGGGCACGGCTTTCGAAAGTTCAATCCCTGCAGGGGGGTCCCAACTTAGCCCATGACAAGCTCTCACGGTCAACGAAGGAAAAGACCTCCTCCCAAGACGTTCCGATCAGACTCGGTATCTCGGTAACTCAAGACACTTCGACAGGTTAAAACAAGACCAGCAACACCGCCCGAATGTGCCGACAAATCCCGATAGGAGCTGCACATATCTCTTTCTCAGGGCACACTCAGATGAGCCAGACGTCGGGTAAGCCAGCCCAGAGTTGCCCCTGGTGGCCTCGGACATCGCTCAGTGGGACCAACACTCAGAGGAGCACTGGCCCGGGGGGGGGGGGGTTAAAATAAGATGACCCTTGAGTCTGCAGAACCCAAGGGAAAGAAAAAGGCTAGGAGGCAAATGGTAAAACCAAGGTTGGGCATTGCTGGAAAAGCTTTAAACAAGGCGAACTATCAAGGGGTTCCCATTATAACCCAACCGCGTAAGGAACACAAATCCGGGAACATAACACCGATATGACGGAAACTAGGGCGGCAAGAGTGGAACAAAACACTAGGCGAGAGGCCGAGCCTTCCACCCTTTACCAAGTATATAGATGCATTAAGATAACATGGCAATATAATGATATCCCAACAAGCAAATAAGAGATGTTCCAATAGGAACGGCTCCAATCTTCACCTGCAACTAGCAACGCTATAAGAGGGGCTGAGCAAAGCGGTAACATGGCCAATCAACGGTTTGCTAGGACAATGGTAGGTTAGAGGTTCAATCATGCAATTGGGAGGCTGACAAGCAAAAGGTAGGCATCGTAGCATTGGCATAGCAAGAGCGAGCAAACTAGCATAGCAAAGATAGTAGTGATTTCGAGGGTATGATCATCTTGCCTGCACAGTTGTCAGAGTTGACTGGATCCTCACAAGCAAACTCAACGGGCTCCTCGGTAGCGAACTCGTCTCCCGGCTCTACCCAAAAAGACAAACAAGCAACAAGGATACAATCAACCACGTGCAAGGCCAAGCAATATGATGAAATGATGACATGCTATGCGGGATGCGATGCGGGACGCAAAATGCAAGATATGGCAGGAAATGCATGAACCTGGCCTCAACTTGGCAAACCAAGTGTGCCAATGGATAGAGGGGATGAAATCGCTTGAAAACGATATAAAGATCATTGGAATCGGAGTTACGGTTTGGAAATGGCAAGCGTTTTAAGATATGACACCGGTCTGCGATTTACAGCAAGTAGGCATCTAAATGCAACGAAATGAACATGCTACAGCCTCCAAACATGAAAACAAAATACATGGCAGCGATGTACACAAGATGGTTAACAAAACACTAGCACTGAGCCATAGGCAAATTCATCCATTAAGGGGTTCAAACAAGCATGGCAAAAATGAATATGCAAAACAGATTCCAGACTTAGTGAAATTAACACTAGCCTGAAATTTCAGATCACGATGCTCTCTTCGGAGCAGCAAAACAACATGATACATGACCTGAACATGACAAGTAAGAATATGGAATGGAGCTACTCAACAAGCTTAATAAAACACCCAAAGTGACCTGGGGCCAAAAGGGTTCACAAAAATACTTTACCAAGCTCACGAACATAGCTCGAACACAATCAGTTTTCAGACTTAGTGAAAACTGAGACATGCAGAAATTATAACTCACGAAGGCATGTAAACGAGCTCGATGCACTCACTATGGTGCAAGTCATGGAAAGGCAAGCATATATCCAGAAAGAAGACACAATATTCTAGCTACACATGGCAAGAACAAAGGCATAGCATGCATGGAACACTAACGGTGGCATCGGCAAAATCGCAAACAAGTTGACGATCTGCCCAGATTAACAACGAAGCAAAAGTTGAGCTCGATTGAGCCAACCTAGAGCACTCCACATATGCAAACAAAGACATGGATGGATAGAGCATAACATGAGTATCAAATCTCCCTTACTGATCATCCTCAAAAGAGGCACGGATCACTAGGAAACAAGCTGGACATATAGCATCATGAACTAAAATATCCCAGACTTTGTGAAAATCACTAAGTCCCTGAAATCAGCAATCTCAGGTACCTCTCTTCGCAAGCTTTCACAAGACAACACACACATCCTAAAAATGCATGGGTGGCACCTCTGGAAAGAAGACAAAATGCTTAACAATTCATCCCAAAGGGGCACAGGCATATCATGCACGGATTAAACATGGCAAAAATGACAAATGTGCATGATGAACTAACGGATCTGCAATTTAACTCACGAAGCCTCCTTCTAACAGCATTTTGGGCAACAAGATGACCTCAAATGCAAATGGTGCAATGGAACGAAATGATGTACATGTCGAGTCGAAGATTTTGATATATTATATGCCCAAAACGGAGCTACGGATGTAAAGTTACGGGCAGTCAAAGATTGCACAAAAAATTAAGGGGGGGAGAGGAAAAAAGTCAACCCTCAGTTTTAGATCTCAGATCTAGGGTTCGGGCACTGTTCACGGCGGCACTGTAGCAGCTCGGCGCCGGAGTTCGCGCTCGCCGGGGAAAGACGCCGGAGGAGAGGAGGGGCTCGCCGGCCGGGGCGGCGGCGGCGGTCGGCGGCGCCGGCGGGGGCGGCGCGGCGAAGAGGCGGCGGGGCCCGAGGCGGGGCCGGGCGAGGCGGCGGGCGGCGATGGCGGCGGTGGTGGCTCCGGCCACCGGAGCTATGGGCGGCGGCGGAGGCCGGTGGCCTCGGGCGGCGGCGGTCGGTGGCGGCGGCCACCTCTGGCCCGGGAGGAGGAGGAAGGGGGCCGGCGCGCGGGCCAGGCGGGCCCGGCGGCGGCGATGTGGGCGCGGCCCACGTGGCGCGCGCGGACTGGACGGGAGGCGGTGGCGGCGGATGTTGTCCGGCGGGGCGGACACGTCCGTCGGCGCGGTGGAGCTATTTTTTTTTAAAACGAGGAGGACGGGGAGGAAGACGAGATCTGAAATGGGGGGGTGTATATATAGGCATAGAGGGAGCTAGGAGAGTCCAAATGAGGTGCGGTTTTCGCCCACGCGATCGTGATCGAACGCTCTAGGACATGGAGAAGAGTTTGGTGGGTTTTGGGCCAAATTTGGGGGGTGTTGGGCTGCAACACACACGAGGCCTTTTCGGTCCCTCGGTTAACCGTTGGAGTATCAAACGAAGTCCAAATGACCCGAAACTTGACAGGCGGTCTACCAGTAGTAAACCAAGGCCGCATGACAAGTCTCGGTCCAATTCGGAAATGTTTAATCCCCACACACGAAAGAAAGCTAGAAATGGCCACCGGAGGAGAACGAAGCGCCGGAAAGCAAAACGGACAACGGGGAAAAAGCTCGAATGCATGAGATGAACATGTATGCAAATGCAATGCACGTGATGACATGATAAGAGATGCACGGAAAAGAAAAACAACACACGGAGACCAAGACCCGAACCCGAAAAATAAATATAACTTAGCGCCGGAAACGGCAAGAGTTGGATACAAATAGGGAAAGTTACATCCGGGGTGTTACAACACTCCACCACTACGAAAAGATCTCGTCCCGAGATCTAGGACTGAAAGAACTCCGGGTACTCAGAACGGAGGTGATCCTCGCGTTCCCAGGTAGCTTCACGGTCGGAATGGTGAGACCACTTGACTTTGAGAAATTTGATTGACTTGTTGCGAGTCTTGCGTTCAGTCTCTTCAAGAATAGCAACTGGGTGCTCACGATAGGAGAGATCTTCTTGGAGCTCAATGTCCTCGAAGTTGACGGTGCGGTCAGGAGTCTTGAAGCACTTTCGAAGCTGAGAGACGTGGAACACATCATGAACATTGGCAAAGTTTGAAGGAAGCTCGAGCTGATAGGCGAGGTCGCCTCTCTTGCTAGCAATCTTGAAAGGTCCCACGTATCTAGGGGCAAGCTTCCCTTTGATACCGAAGTGACGAGTACCTTTCATAGGAGAGACACGGAGGTAAACATGATCTCCGATCTGGAAAGCCAAATCACGGTGCTTACTATCATAGTAGCTCTTCTGGCGGGATTGGGCTGCTTTGAGGTTATCACGAATGACTTTGCACATTTCTTCTGCTTCTGTGATTAAGTCATTACCCAGCAGCTGACGTTCACCGGTTTCAGACCAGTTGAGAGGGGTACGGCACTTCCTGCCATACAGAATTTCAAAGGGGGCCTTGCCCGAACTTGCTTGAAAACTGTTGTTATAGGAGAATTCAGCATAAGGAAGACAATCCTCCCACTTCATGCCGAAGGAGATCACACAAGCCCTGAGCATATCTTCAAGAATCTGGTTGACACGCTCGACTTGACCGCTTGTTTGAGGATGGAAAGCAGTGCTGAAGCGGATGTTGGTACCCATGGCCTTCTGAAAAGAATCCCAAAACTTCGAGGTAAAGATACTGCCACGGTTTGAAGAGATCACTTGAGGAATACCGTGCAGAGAGACAATACGAGAGGTATAGAGTTCCGCCAATTGAGCTGCAGCGATCGACTCTTTGATAAGCAAAAGTTGAGCTCGATTGAGTCAACCTAGAGCACTCCACATATGCAAACAAAGACATGGATGGATAGAGCATAACATGAATATCAAATCTCCCTTACTGATCATCCTCAAAAGAGGCACGGATCACTAGGAAACAAGCTGGACATATAGCATCATGAACTAAAATATCCCAGACTTAGTGAAAATCACTAAGTCCCTGAAATCAGCAATCTCAGGTACCTCTCTTCGCAAGCTTGCACAAGACAACACACACATCCTAAAAATGCATGGGTGGTACCTCTGGAAAGAAGACAAAATGCTTAACAATTCATCCCAAAGGGGCACAGGCATATCATGCACGGATTAAACATGGCAAAAATGACAAATGTGCATGATGAACTAACGGATCTGCAATTTAACTCATGAAGCCTCCTTCTAACAGCATTTTGGGCAACAAGATGACCTCAAATGCAAATGATGCAATGGAACGAAATGATGTACCTGTCGAGGCGAAGATTTTGATATATTATATGCCCAAAACGGAGCTACGGATGCAAAGTTACGGGCAGTCAAAGATTGCACAAAAAATTAAGGGGGGAGAGGAAAAAAGTCAACCCTCAGTTTTAGATCTCAGATCTAGGGTTCGGGCACTGTTCACGGCGGCACTGTAGCAGCTCGGCGCCGGAGTTCGCGCTCGCCGGGGAAGACGCCGGAGGAGAGGAGGGGCTCGCCGGCCGGGGCGGCGGCGGCGGTCGGCGGCGCCGGCGGGGGCGGCGCGGCGAAGAGGCGGCGGGGCCCGAGGCGGGGCCGGGCGAGGCGGCGGGCGGCGATGGCGGCGGCGGTGGCTCCGGCCACCGGAGCTACGGGCGGCGGCGGAGGCCGGTGGCCTCGGGCGGCGGCGGTCGGTGGCGGCGGCCAGCTCTGGCCCGGGAGGAGGAGGAAGGGGGCCGGCGCGCGGGCCAGGCGGGCCCGGCGGCGGCGATGTGGGCGCGGCCCACGTGGCGCGCGCGGACTGGACGGGAGGCGGTGGCGGCGGATGTTGTCCGGCCGGGGCGGACACGTCCGTCGGCGCGGTGGAGCTGTTTTTTTTTAAAACGAGGAGGACGGGGAGGAAGACGAGATCTGAAATGGGGGGGTGTATATATAGGCATAGAGGGAGCTAGGAGAGTCCAAATGAGGTGCGGTTTTCGCCCACGCGATCATGATCGAACGCTCTAGGACATGGAGAAGAGTTTGGTGGGTTTTGGGCCAAATTTGGGGGGTGTTGGGCTGCAACACACACGAGGCCTTTTCGGTCCCTCGGTTAACCGTTGGAGTATCAAACGAAGTCCAAATGACCCGAAACTTGACAGGCGGTCTACCGGTAGTAAACCAAGGCCGCATGACAAGTCTTGGTCCAATCCGGAAATGTTTAATCCGCACACACGAAAGAAAGCTAGAAATGGCCACCGGAGGAGAACGAAGCGCCGGAAAGCAAAACGGACAACGGGGAAAAAGCTCGAATGCATGAGATGAACATGTATGCAAATGCAATGCACGTGATGACATGATAAGAGATGCACGGAAAAGAAAAACAACACACGGAGACCAAGACCCAAACCCGAAAAATAAATATAACTTAGCGCCGGAAACGGCAAGAGTTGGATACAAATAGGGAAAGTTACATCCGGGGTGTTACACGCGAGGGGGGAGCGACTAGCGCGAACTCCGAAATAAGGAAATAACGAGACTGCGAGAAATAGCTCAAACGAGAAAAGGCATCCCCCCGCGCTCATCAAATAAAATTCAACTTCAACTTAAATCCAAATCCAGAAGGCAGGGTTATAGAAAAGAGATCCAAAGCAAATGGCTGTGTTCGGCGCCTAGTCTAGTCTTTGACGTCTTCTCACCAGTGCGGAGCTAAGTGCTGCCACTGGGCATGGGAGGGAGCCCCCGAGGCCCGAGGGCGGCTCTCCTGAGGCTCTGGGGCGTGTACAGCCCCACTCATTATTACGTGAGAGTGTCACGGGCGGCGATCTTCACATGTGTGAGCCTTACTTCGTATCGCCTGACGAGGGGCCCGCCTTGCGCCACCCCCTACCACCATTGGGACGACCAGAAACCAAGACGGCCCAACGAGGGCAGAGGGGACGCCAGCGGCGCCCTCGGCGACCATGGGTCCTCTGCCAGGGGAAAGGTCGCCGTCGCCACCCCGGCAGAGGGCCTACCTCTGGGCGTTGCCTTGCTCCGTGCGACACGGGGAGGGGCCTTGCTCCTGGCCCCATCCACGCAGCCCCCAGTGGGTCTCTCCTGTCGGGGCGGGCATTGCCTTGCCAGAACCATCATTTGGCGCCATGACCTGGTTCATCTATGACTCATGGTTAGTGCAAGCTTGCCCCTGAGGGATTAATGGTACCATGTATCTGTCGTCGACGGCGCGGCTGGCGGGGCTCTCTAGCGGTCCCTGAAAGGCTTCAGGTCCTAACGCCTCCTCCTCCCATCCTGGCCCGAGGAACGATCCGGGGTCGTCCTCCGGCATGTACCCCTGGTCCATCATGCGGGGCACGTAGGCTTCCGGGGCTGTCACCCCAAACACCTCGCCGTAGTGCCCCATGCTCCATGTCGCTCGGCCCAGCGCGGCGTCTTGAGGATGATAGCACGATGCCTCTCTAGGGCCATGGGGGGTAACGCTCGTGCCCATGCTCGTTGGAGGCGGCATGGGGGCAACGGTGCCCCCGGCGCCGTCGGTCGTCCTGGTGTCGATGAAGCCCCCAGGCGCACCCGAGGGCGCGTGGTTGCGGCCAGGCCTGTCGTGAGGTCCAGTAGCGGCCCAGGAAGGGAGCAGATAGCAGAAAGGCGATGCTCCTGCCGCCGCCGCATACAGTAGCTCAGCGACATGTTCCAGCAGTGCGTCGCAGCCACTCTCCATCAGCCGGCACCGCAGCAACTCCCGCGCCACCGTGAGCGCGGCCCGCATGTCTGCCTACTCCCGCCGGGTGTGTGGTGCCGTTGCTGCAGCGTGACTTGCGGCCCTTGCAGCGGCTCGTGCTTGTCATGGAGTGAGGGTGGATGACGCCTGGTCGCGCCGCCCGCGCCCCGCAGCGTTAGGCAGCACTCGCGCCGCCTGGAGCATGGGGTTGAGGTCTTCATGGGCAGGTGGCGCCGCCCGGGCTGGCCAGGCTACCCAGCGGTTGGAGTCAGCCCTTGGGTCGCCAGACATTGGGGCCGCGGAGCGTCGGTGAGTCGATTGGCGGGGAAGCGCACCCCTACCTGGCGTGCCAAATGTCGGATCACGGGTTCCAGCAAAACCCTTGAGGTTTGAACACTGGGGTGCGCACGAAGGTTTTCTCCCTATCGATCCATGCCCTAGCTCTCTAAGATCTCGCGGACGAACTCGACGAACTTACAACACAAAGACACAAGATTTATACTGGTTCGGGCCACCGTTGTGGTGTAACACCCTACTCTAGTGTGGTGTGGTGGATTGCCTCTTGGGCTGATGATGAACAGTACAAGGGGAAGAACAGCCTCATAAGGTTGAGGTGTTCTTGTGCTTGGTGAACTTGTGTGGGTCAGATGCCTCTGAATGAGTTCTCCCTCTCCTCTTTTCGTCGTCCTTCCTTTCTCTCTCCCTCTACCGTGGTGGCTAGTTCTACTTATATAGGCCCTGGTCCTCTCCCCAAATATTGAGCGGGAAGGGGGCCAACAACGACCAATTTGAAAGGGGACAACTAGTACAGTTTATCCTAACAAAAGTAGTCTTCGCCCGCAAAAGGCTCTGGTGGTGACGTCGTCTTGGGCTCCACGGTGACCTCCGTCTTGCCGTCCTGCTGGTCTTGGTCTCGTTGCACCGATATGGAAACCTTTTCTTGATGCCTCGGTACTCCGCCCCCTGCGCTTGCCCCCTTGGCACCAAAGAGGAAGCAAGGACACTGCGCGCGCTGGCGCCCGCCTGGTCTCGATCATCATGGCTCACGTCACTAGGACCTCACGAGGTTTGCCTGGCCTTGATCTCTCCGCCCCTCGCGAGCCTACTTGGCGAGGCCGCTCCTGAGGAGGTCTTGCGTCGACCGCCTCGCGAGGCATGGCCCCTGGCGAGGGTCTTGAATACCTCATCGATGTATATGGGCCGTACAGACCTGCTAGCTTAGCCACGCCATGGGCTGCAGGCAGGCAAGTATGGGGACCCCCGTTCCCAGAATGCTGACACATGTCCTATTATTCTTGGTAGACCTTTCCTTAGAACGATTGGTGCAATTATTGATATGAAGGAAGGGAATATTAGATTGCAATTTCCGTGAAGGAAAGGCATGAAACACTTTCCTAGAGAGAAAATTAAATTACCTTATGAATCTATTATGATAGCCACTTATGGATTGCCTACCATAGATGGCAATACCTAGATCTATCCTTGCTTTATGCCTAGCTAGGGGCGTTAAACGATAGCGCTTGTTGGGAGGCAACCCAATTTTATTTTTGTTCCTTGCTTTTTGTTCCTGTTTAGTAATAAATAATTTATCTAGCCTGTGTTTTGGTTGTGTTTTTTGTGTTTAATTAGTGTTTGTGCCAAGTAGAACCGTTGGGAAGACTTGGGGAAAGTCTTGTTGATCTCGCTTTAAAAAACAGAAACTTTAGCGCTCACGAGAATTGCTGCCATTTTTTATTGGAAAGTTATATTTAGTTAATTAGTTTTGAAGATGATTAATAGATAAATTACTCACGTTCATAAATTTATTTTAGAATTTTTGGGGTTACATAAGTATTCGAAACCTACAGATTACTACAGACTGTTCTGTTTTTGACAGATTCTGTTTTTCGTGTGTTGTTTGCTTATTTTGATGAATCTATGGCTAGTAATAGAGTTTATGAACCATAGAAAAGTTGGAATACAGTAGGTTTAACAGCAATATAAATAAAGAATGAGTTCATTACAGTACCTTGAAGTGGTGGTTTGTTTTCCTTTACTAACGGAGCTCACGAAGATTTTCTTTTAAGTTTTGTGTTGTGAAGTTTTCAAGTGTTGGGTAAGGATTTGATGGATAATGGAACAAGGAGTGGCAAGAGCCTAAGCTTGGGGATGCCCATGGCACCCCAAGGTAAATAAAAGGACACCAAAAAGTCTAAGCTTGGGGATGCACCGGAAGGCATCCCCTCTTTCGTCTTCGTCTATTGGTAACTTTACTTGGAGCTATATTTTTATTCGTCACATGATATGTGTTTTGCTTGGAGCGTCTTGTATGATTTGAGTATTTGATTTTTAATTTACCACAATCATCCTTGCTGTACACACCTTTTTAGAGATACACACATGAGTTAGAATATATTAGAATACTCTATGTGCTTCACTTATATCTTTTGAGCTATATAGTTTCTGCTCTAGTACTTCACTTATATATTTTAGAGCACGGTGGTGGTTTTATTTTATAGAAACAATTGATCTCTCATGCTTCACTTATATTATTTTGAGATTCCTTTAGAACAACATGGCAATTTTCTTTTAGGCATAATAAAAACTTTCATATAAATGCATTGAATACTAAGAGAAGTTTGATACTTGATGATTGTTTTGAGATATGGAGATAGTGATATCAAAGTTGTGCTAGTTGAGTTGTTGTGAATTTGAGGAATACTTGTGTTGAAGTTTGCAAGTCCCGTAGCATGCACGTATGATAAACGTTGTGTAACAAATTTGAAACATGAGGTGTTATTTCATTGTCTTCCTTATGAGTGGCGGTCGGGGACGAGCGATGGTTTTTTCCTATCAATCTATCCCTCTAGGAGCATGCGCATAATACTTTGTTTTTGATGACTTGTAGATTTTTACAATAATTATGTGAGTTCTTTATGACTAATGTTGAGTCCATGTATTATACACACTCTCATCCTTCCATCATTGCTAGCCTCTTCGGTACCATGCATTGCCCTTTCTCACCTTGAGAGTTGGTGCAAACTTCGCCGGTGCATCCAAACCCCGTGATACGATACGCTCTATCACACATAAACCTCCTTATATCTTCCTCAAAACAGCCACCACACCTACCTATTATGTCATTTCCATAGCCATTCCGAGATATATTGCCATGCAACTTTCCACCGTTCCGTTTATTATGACACGCATCATCATTGTCATATTGCCTTGCATGATCATGTAATTGACATCGTATTTGTGGCAAAGCCACCATTCATAATTCTTTCAGACATGTCACTCATGAGTCATTGCACATCCCGGTACACCGCCGGAGGCATTAATATAGAGTCATATCTTGTTCTAGTATCGAGTTGTAATCATTGAGTTGTAAATAAATAGAAGTGTGATGATCATCAGTAATAGAGCATTGTCCCATAAAAAAAGAAAAAAGGCCAAATAAAAAAAAGGCCCCAAAAAGGGGGGGGGGCAATGCTACTATCCTTTTTTCCACACTTGTGCTTCAAAGTAGCACCATGATCTTTACGATAGAGAGTCTCTTGTTTTGTCATTTTCATATACTAGTGGGAATTTTTCATTATAGAACTTGGCTTGTATATTCCAACAATGGGCCTCCTCAAGTGCCCTAGGTCTTCGTGAGCAAGCAAGTTGGATGCACACCCACTTAGTTTCTTTTGTTGAGCTTTCATATATTTATAGCTCTAGTGCATCCGTTGCATGGCAACCCCTACTCCTTGCATTGACATCAATTGATGGGCATCTCCCTAGCCCATTGATTAGCCGCGTCGATGTGAGACTTTCTCCTTTTTTGTCTTCTCCACATAACCCCCTTCATTATATTCTATTCCACCCATAGTGCTATATGCATGGCTCACGCTCATGTATTGCGTGAAAGTTGAAAAAAGTTTGAGATTACTAAAGTATGAAACAATTGCTTGGCTTGTCATCCGGGTTGTGCATGATGAGAGCATTCTTGTGTGACGAAAATGGAGCATGACCAAACTCAATGATTTTGTAGGGATGAACTTTCTTTGGCCATGATTATTTTGAGAAGACATGATTGCTTAGTTAGTATGCTTGAAGTATTATTATTTTTATGTCAATATTAAACTTTTATCTTGAATCTTTTGGACCTGAACATTCATGCCACAATAAAGAAAATTACATTTAGAAATATGTTAGGAAGCATTCCACATCAAAAATTCTGTTTTTATCATTTACCTACTCGAGGACGAGCAGGAATTAAGCTTGGGGATGCTTGATATGTCTCCAATGTATCTATAATTTTTGATTGTTCCATGCTATTATATTATCTGTTTTGGATGATAACGGGCTTTATTGTCGGGACCCCGATCCTAAGTCACACCGATCTAGCATGTAACACATCATATCACTTTGCGGCCTCACGCACGGTATTCCCACGGGTGCCACCTTACCTGGCCCGGGACCGTTTGCGCCTTTTGGCTCACGTATATGATAGTGTCGCTAGCATCCATATGACAGAGAACCCGGGCCGACATGACTAGTCGTGAACCCAAGGTGGCACCAACTTACGGGGACAGGCATACATGAATCAACCTCGAGCATGTCGGTCAATAGCGTATGAATCCGGGCCGTAGCACTGGGCTAACAGGACTCCGGGAACCCGGGCTGTAGCAGGCTAGGCAGGACTCCGGATGTCACCCCGTGACATTTCCCCGAAGGGACAGACACAGGAACGAAGTGAATCACATGCCGGCCAGTCAAGTGTTCCGGAGCAGTAGTGCTGGGCTAGCGCTGTAGCGGACTACTATGGCTCATGGAAGCACAAGACTACATTTCCCCATAAGAGAGGCTACCAGGGATAAACAACTAGGTTGTCAGATCCCACACATAGAAATACACGTTACACGTACGCATAACATGCAAGTATGTGCTGTACAACATGGCATCACAACATAACTCAAACTCATATAGATAAAGGCCCAGAAGAGCCACATAGCATTCAATTCAAACAGGGGTCACATGACCCAACATTCAGAGCATACAAACAACGGAAGCATTACATGTCCGAGTACAGACAACTACAAAAGGAAAAGACTAAGAAGCCTGACTAAACACGACCCTCCCAAGGGTACAAAATCGTAGCTGGGATACAAGCTACTCGTCGAAGTCACTAGTGTAACCAACTGCAAAACATAAATAAGCAAACATGAGTATGAAGGTACTCAGCAAGTCTTACATCAGAACTATCTACATATGCAACATTATCAACAAGGGGGGTGGTGGAGTTAACAGCAGCAAGCCAGCTTTGACTCAGTGGCTAACCTATACTACGAGTATCAGAAACTTCTTTGAGGTGAGAAGACGCACACGAGTCCACATATTCACCATATCAATACTCCACTATGGATCCGTTCCCGTCTCCCTACGAGAAGGCCATCCATAGCACTCATGCTTATCTTGCAGATTTTAGAGTATCCACTTCAAGTTGTCTATGTACTACATAAGTCCTCCAAGTTTCCATATCCGAGGAAAACAACTATTCGAATAGATAATGTTAACCCTGCAGGGGTGTACTTCTTCACACACGCTCTAGCCACTTATCGCCCTGTACACGTCATGTACCTCGGCAACCTTCAAGCGGAAGCCGGGCGAGGGTGTCGGCCACGACCTGACTAACCACACAAGTCTCTCGTCCAGGTTTATCGCCTATTCGAGTTCCATCCGCAAGGAGTTCCGGCTGAAGTCTCCAGTACAACCCCAAACGATGTGTGCAGGGTTCCCAAGCCCACCATCCGGGTGCCACTTGGTACACCGTGCCATGGTGGCTAGTCTGTCCCAAGCCTGTCCTGTCGGACACCACCTGGTAGACAAGTAGCACTACCTACAAACGCCAGGAACTAATTGCAACTCCTGGACAGAGATCAAGTGGATTAATAAGCTGAGAGGGGCCGGATAACCAGAACCCAATGTGTGATAACAACTGGACTTGGATAACATACACATAACTCAGTGCTTAGGGACGGTTCCAATGAGACAACCCACCATGTACTCCTACATGGCCTCTCATTGCTACGTTTACCAAAACATGTTCACACACTTAGCCTTTATCGGTAGGACATGTTCACCACTCCGATTCATTCCCGATGAATCAGACCTGACACAACTCTAAGCATAGATGGCATAAAGAAAACAAGCATGGATGAGTAGGCACATCAAGGCTCAAGCAACTCCTACTCATGCTAGTGGGTTTCAACTAGTTACTGTGGCAATGACAGGTCATGCAGAGGAATGGGTTCAACTACCACAGCAGAAAAGTAGCAGTTGAATCGTTATTGTCCTAATGCAGTATAAGGAGAAAGAGCGAGAGAGTGGGATTTATCGAAATGCTCAAGGTGGTTTGCTTGCCTGATAGACGACGAAGGGGCACTGCTCCTCTGACAGGTACTCGGGAACACCTTCCGGAGTGGAACCTATCGAGAAGAAATTGTGCCAGCAATCAATACACAAACAAATGCAACAATATGATGCATGAACATGACATGTGCAAATGCTAGTGTTTGGGCTAATGCAAGATGCTACCAAGTTGGTTGAAGCCCATTTGAATCAAAGATTCAAATGCAATTCAAAATGAAGCATTTAAAATGCCCATATTATGTTTTCACTTATACAGCATGTATAAGTTGGTTTTTCATGCATGGAACTGGCATAAATGGATTCCTTGCATTTTTCTGATATTTTTTCATATATAAATTTTTTCATTCTGAGCTACGGTTGAATTTCTATGAATTTTAGAAGTTTAAGCAATATTCTGGAATTTCCTGAGTTAAAATAATTCCAGAAATCATTTATTGCATCAGCTTGAGGTCAGCACTGTGTCAGCAGGTCAACTGGGTTGACCCAGGCCAAACCTGACCAGTGGGACCCATTGGTCAGTGACTAACTAAACTAACCTAGTTTAATTAGCACTAACCTAGGTTAAACTAATTAGTTTTTAAACCTAAGCTAGACTAATTAACCGGGCGGGGCCCGCATGTCATAGACCCAGGGGAGGTCAAATCCCCTGGTCAACCGGGCAAAACTGCCGGCGGCTCGACGCCGGCAAGACCTGGCGCGGCGGTGCGCTGCGGGTTTTGCCCACAGGGAGCCATTTGGCGCGCGGAGTGCAGCTACGGGATGTGGACGCTCGTCCGCATCCAGCCGTGGTGGTGGCGCGGCCGGGGAGCAGCCGGAGTGGCGCCGGCGACGACGAGTGCGGCGACCGGAGTTCGACCAGGTGCAGGGACGCAGTTGCAGCGCTCGAGAGAGCGAGTTGGAGTGCGGGTTGGGTTCCTGGCGAGGTCTGGAGCACGTGCATGTGCGTAGGAGTGACGAACACGGCCTCTGGCCACGGCGGCGAGGAGCTCAGGCGGCGGCGCAAATCGGTCGCCGACGGAACGGTGGCCAGAGATGGAAATAGAGCAAGGGGAGAGAGAGGATAAGTAGAGGAGCTCACAGCGAGGCTAACGGAGGGCTCGGCAGGCGCGGGGACGGCCGGTGGGCAGCAAATTGACGGCGAGGGTCTCCGGGCACCGAAGTTGAAGAAGACGTCGGGGACGGTGTTGCAGGGCCTCCGGCGAAGCCTGGGTCGGCGTGGAGGTTGAGGACGGCAGCGCAGAGCTAAAGGGCATGTCCAGGGGGCAAGGGGGAGGCAGTGGCCGCAGTGGTGCTTGTCAGCAGCGACGGCAGCGCTTCATCCGTCGCGGGAGAGGGTGACAGAGGAGGAGACGGGGACGAGGGAGAGTGAGAGGGGGTCGGGGAGGCTGCGTGGCGTCTCCAGGGACGTCCAGAGGGAGGCGGCAAGCAGGAGGTGGCCGGGCGTGCGTCGGCCACGCGCTCGGCGTCCTCCTGGCGCGGTGGAGAAGACGACTGGCAGGGCCAGGTGGGCCGCACAGTGCTAGTCCTCAGGTAAGTGGCCCAGGTAAGTGTTTTTCCCTTTTTTGTTTCTTTTTGTATTTCTGAGATTTGTTTTTGACTTAAAATAAATACTAGAACAATTATAAAAATGTTGGGATTCCTTATGACCACTAGTTATAATATACGAGAGGCTCTCACCAAATTCCGACATTTTTGGAGCCTTTAAAATATTTATATTATTTTAAACAGCTCCAATTCAAATACATATGGGTTCATTCAAAAATCCAAAATGTTTAGCAAAAATGTGCATCACCTCTGGTTGTTGTTTCCAACATTTTCCAAAGACCATGAACATTTTTGAAAAGCATTTTGGGTTCATTGAAATTCCATTTTTAATTTGAACCTATTTGAAATTGCTTTGGTGCTAGGGTTTGAAACATCCCCATTTCAATTTCATTTGAAACTTAACATGATGCACAAAGCAAATCTACATCATACCAGAACTAGGGATGTGAGAACTCGCCCCACTCGGAAGAATCTCGTCCCGAGATTCAGGAGTTGGCGGAAATAAAGCGGGGTACTCAAGTCGAAGACGATCTTCTCGCTCCCAAGTAGCTTCTCTCTCGGCATGATGAGACCACTAAACCTTGAGAAACTTGATGTTATGACGTCGAGTGACACGCTCTGCTTGATCCAGAATGCGAATGGGGTAATCTCGATAAGTGAGGTTATCTTGGAGATCAAGCGTTTCGTGGTCCACTCCGCGGATGGGATCCGAGAAGCAACGCCTGAGTTGAGAGACGTGGAAGACATCATGTACTCGAGAAAGATGTGGGGGTAGATCCAATTGGTAGGCAACCTCTCCTCGTTTAGCAAGAATGCGAAAAGGACCGATGTAACGAGGATCCAACTTGCCCTTGATACCGAAACGATGGGTACCCTTCAAAGGAGTAACCCGAAGGTAAGCCTGGTCGTTAACTTCATATGCCACTTCCTTATGATGACAGTCATACTAGCTCTTTTGACGAGATTGGGCTCTTTTCAAATTCTCACGAATGATGTGAACTTGCTCTTCTGCCTCCTGGATCATATCCGGCCCAAAGAATTGTCTTTCACCGGTTTCTGACCAGTTCAAAGGTGTTCGACATCTTTGTCCATAGAGAATCTCAAAAGGAGCTTTCTTAAGACTGGATTGATAGCTATTGTTATAAGCAAACTCGGTGAAAGGAAGACACTTCTCCCAATCCATACCAAATGAGATAACACAAGCTCTAAGCATGTCTTCAAGAATTTGGTTGACCCTTTCCACCTGACCACTTGACTGAGGGTGGAAAGCGGTACTGAAAGAAAGATGGGTTCCCATGGCATTCTAGAAACTTTCCCAGAAATAAGAGGTGAAAAGACTGCCACGGTCTGAATTGATCTCTAGTGGGACACCATGGAGTGACACTATTCGGGAGATATATAAGTCAGCGAGCGGACTAGCAGTGATACTTTCTCGAATGGGTAGGAAGTGAGCCACTTTGGAGAGACGATCAATGACTACGAAGATAGCATTATTTCCTTTCTTGGTCCTGGGAAAGCCGGCGATGAAGTCCATACCAACTTTGTCCCATTTCCACTCGGGAATAGCTAAAGGTTGAAGGGTGCCAGCAGGTCTTTGATGCTCTGCCTTAACGCGACGACAAACATCACAGTTGGCAATATACTGAGCGATTTCTCTCTTCATCCTAGTCCACCAGAACCTCTGGCGTAGGTCCTGATACATCTTGGTACTACCGGGATGAATCGTGAGAGGAGATTCACGGGCCTCCTTAAGGATCAGTTGCTGCATCTGTTGACATTTGGGAACCACCAAATGGTTTCCAAAGTAAACAACACCTCGTTCATCCATAGAGAAACAGCCAGCAACTCCCTTGGAAATATTTTTCTTGATCCGGGAGATTCCTGTATCATGCTTCTGAGCCTCTATGATCTGATCCGTAAGGGTAGGTTTCGCCACCAAGGTAGAAAGGGAACCATGAGGAGCTATGTGAAGGTTAAGCTTACAGAATTCCTCATGGAGGGGTGGTTGACATTGTTGCAACATGAGGCTGTTGCAATAGGATTTACGACTTAGAGCATCAACCATGACATTGGCTTTGCCTACGGTGTAGGTGATTCCTAAGTTGTAATCTGAGATCAACTCCAACCAACGTCTCTGTCTGAGATTCAGATCCGGTTGGGTGAAGATATACTTGAGACTCTGATGGTCAGTGTAGATTTCGCAACGGTTACCAAGAAGGTAATGTCGCCAAGTCTTAAGTGCATAGACTACAGCTGCAAGCTCTAGATCATGTGTAGGATAATTTTCCTCATGGGGATGCAACTGTCGAGATGCATAGGTGATCACATGATGATCCTGCATAAGAATGCAACCTAGTCCTTGACGCGAAGCGTCACAATAGATAACAAAGTCTTTAGTGAAATCTAGTGGCACGAGTATGGGCGCAGAAGTCAGGCGTCTTTTCAGTTCCTGAAAACTGTGCTCACACTGTGGGGTCCACTCAAACCTTTTATCTTTCTTGAGAAGTTCCGTGAGGGGTTTGGACACTTTGGAGAAGTTTTCAACGAAGCGACGACAATAACTGGCTAGACCAAGGAAACTCCTAACTTGTTTGACCGTTTCAGGTGGAGTCCAATCGAGAACGGCTTTAACTCTCTCGGTATTGACAGTAATGCCCTTACCAGAGATCACGTGGCCCAGATAGGTCATTTCTGGCAACCAAAGTTCACACTTGGAGAACTTGGCATAAAGGCGGTACTCTCTGAGTTTTTCTAACACAAGTCTAAGATGTTCGGCATGCTCTTCCTCGTTCTTCGAGTAAATAAGAATATCATCGAGATAAACCACGACGAACTTATCTAAGTACTCCATAAAGATCGTGTTCATCAAGCGGGAGAAAGTAGCTGGAGCATTGGTTAGGCCAAAAGACATCACGGTGTACTCGTATTGACCATAACGAGTGACAAAGGCCGTTTTGGAGATGTCCCCGTTTCTGATTTTGATTTGGTGGTAGCCTAACCTCAAATCCATCTTGGAAAAGACCGAGGATCCAGCGAGCTGATCATACAGGTCATTGCTCCTGGGGAGCGGATACTTGTTCTTTATCGTGACCACATTAACGGGATGATAATCTACAACCATCCGATCCGTACCATCCTTCTTCTTAATGAAGAGGACAGGACAAGCCCAAGGAGAAGAACTGGGACGGATGAAACCCTTTTGCAGGGACTCATCAAGCTATTTCTTAAGCTCGACTAACTCCAAAGGTGCCATCTTGTATGGTCTCCTAGAGATTGGAACAGTTCCTAGGATAAGTTCTATGACAAACTCTACATCTCTGTCAGGTGGAACACCTGGCAGTTCTTCTGGAAAGACATCCGGGAAGTCACGGACTACCGGAATATCTTCAAGGTCTGGAAGAGGGCTGGCATTAAGAGAATAGAGTTGAGGCCTTGCAACTCTAGTGAAGACAGTGACTATTTTGCCAGATGGATGTGTAAGTTGAACAGATCTGGTGTAACAATTGATCTTGGCATGATGAGCTGTCATCCAGTCCATGCCCAAGATGATGTTAATATCTGAAGACTTGAGAGATATCAAAGAAGCAAGGAATACCAGTCTGTCAACAAGGATTTCATTACCATGGCTTACCTTGGAGGTTTGCCATTTGGAACCAGGAGTCTGGATTATTAGTGGAGTTGGCATATCACAAAATGACATGTCGTGCAACCGAGCATAACCTTCGGATATGAAGGAGTGAGATGCTCCAGTATCGAACAGAACTGAAGCTGGGTGACAATTGGCAAGAAGCGTTCCCAGTACGACGTCGGGATCATCTTGAGCTTCTGTAGCTGAGACATGGTGCACACATGCTCGTTCAATGGAGGCTGGCTTGGTACTGATCATCTTGCCTGATGGCTTTTCACGGCCAACAGACCTCTCAGACTAGGGTGGAGTATAACTGGACTGAGGGCAGTCACGTGCGTAGTGTCCTGGTTCTCCGCAGGTGAAGCAAGTTCCTAAGGTAGGACGTGGTCCTACATTGGAAAGTGGTCCACTAATACGCTTGGGTGGAGCACGTTGCTGAGCTGGGTGAGGCACCACATCGGATAGCCTCGGTGCATATCCAGGTGGAAGAGCTGAGTTCAGAATCCAAATCCGTCGCTTCTGAGAGCCAAAGCGGGAGGAAGAACCTAGATCACGGTTGTGCTTACGAGACTCCTCGTAAGTGAGCTGAGCTGTCTCTGCATTAATGGCCTTGTTCACAAGAGCCTGGAAAGTATCACAATGATGCAGGTGGAGATCACGACGCAACTTAGGGTTGAGACCCTTCCGGAACCTAGCCCGCTTTTTAGCTTCCGTGGACACTTCTTCTGTAGCATAGCGGGCGAGGTTTCCAAACTCCCTACCATAAGCATCAACAGGCAGCTTACCTTGGGTAAAACTACATAAATCTTCCCTCTTGCGGTCAATGAGAGCCTGAGGAATGTGGTGCTCATGAAAAGCCTCGGTGAAATCCCTCCAGGTAGGAATCTGACCAGCTGGAAGCATAGCCTCATAGCTCTGCCACCAAATACTAGCAGGACCTTCCAGGTGATAGGTAGCATAGGTGACCTTGTCACCTTTAGCTACGTTCGTAGAATGCAACTGGTGAGTGATGCTCTGGAGCCAGTCATCTGCATCGAGTGGCTCAATGGAATGATGGAAGGTGGGTGGTTTCAGACCAATGAAGTCGGTGATGGAAACCAACTTCTTACACTGATGTGCGGTGTTCTGCTCAATCTGTGCTAGCAAGCGGTTAGTTTCATGCTTGTTCCTCTCAGATGCTAGCAAGAACTCTGCCATCAAAGGCTGGTCATGAGGATCCTCATCCCTACCATCTCCGTGGTTCTTGCTATGAGCAACTAAACCTCGGTTAGCAGACGACATCCTGGCACAGAAACCAAGGAAACAAGGATGGAATTAGCATCGACATGAGGATGCGGAATGTAATGCAAAAGCATTGGAAACTCTTGAAATCCTAGGACAATTTCAGCAGCATAACGGCTGTAAATGCTCAAAAGGATTTTGAGACATTCATCAAAGGAATAGGATAATCACTTAGCATCATAATATCAAGGTTCTGGGTCAAACTGATGACACACGGAAGTAGTAGAACTGTACGGAGACACAACCCAACAATCCTAAGACTTTACGGTTTAGTAACACGTCATCCTGAGATATAGAGGAGAAGCCTAGGCCTTAACCCTCGTAGAAGAGAAGAGGCTGACTCAGAAAGAATGACATGAGGTAAAGGAGTAAAAAGAGCCTTACGTTCCCTTCCACAATCAATTCCCTTATATAACTAAAGCATTTCTAGACTCAACTTTGACCAGTTTGGCTTGGTAATCCTACAGTCAGTCAGGCTCTGATACCAACACTGTCGGGACCCCGATCCCAAGTCACACCGATCTAGCATGTAACACATCATATCACTTTGCGGCCTCACGCACGGTATTCCCACGGGTGCCACCTTACCTGGCCCAGGACCGTTTGCGCCTTTCGGCTCACGTATATGATAGTGTTGCTAGCATCCATATGACAGAGAACCCGGGCCAACATGACTAGTCGTGAACCCAAGGTGGCACCAACTTACGGGGACATGCATACATGAATCAACCTCGAGCATGTCGGTCAACAGCGTATGAATCCGGGCTGTAGCACTGGGCTAACAGGACTCCGGGAACCTGGGCTGTAGCAGGCTAGGCAGGACTCCGGATGTCACCGCGTGACATTTCCCCGAAGGGACAGACACATGAACGAAGTGAATCACATGCCGGCCAGTCAAGTGTTCCGGAGCAGTAGTGCTGGGCTAGCAGGACTCCGGTGAACCGGGCTGTAGTAGACTACTATGGCTCATGGAAGCACATGACTACATTTCCCCATAAGAGAGGCTACCAGGGATAAACAACTAGGTTGTCGGATCCCACACATAGCAATACACGTTACACGTACGCATAACATGCAAGTATGTGCTGTACAACATGGCATCACAACATAACTCAAACTCATATAGATAAAGGCCCAGAAGAGCCACATAGCATTCAATTCAAACCGGGGTCAAATGACCCAACATTCAGAGCATACAAACAACGGAAGCATTACATGTCTGAGTACAGACAACTACAAAAGGAAAAGACTAAGAAGCCTGACTAAACACAACCCTCCCAAGGGTACAAAATCGTAGCTGGGATACAAGCTACTCGTCGAAGTCACTAGTGTAACTAACTGCAAAACATAAATAAGCAAACGTGAGTACGAAGGTACTCAGCAAGTCTTACATCAGAACTATCTACATATGCAACATTATCAACAAGGGGGGTGGTGGAGTTAACAGCAGCAAGCCAGCTTTGACTCAATGGCTAACCTATACTATGAGTATCAGAAACTTCTTTGAGGTGAGAAGACGCACACGAGTCCACATATTCACCATATCAATACTCCACTATGGACCCGTTCCCGTCTCCCTACGAGAAGGCCATCCATAGCACTCATGCTTATCTTGCGGATTTTAGAGTATCCACTTCAAGCTGTCTATGTACTACATAAGTCCTCCAAGTTTCCATATCCGAGGAAAACGGCTATTCAAATAGATAATGTTAACCCTGTAGGGGTGTACTTCTTCACACACGCTCTCGCCACTTATCGCCCTGTACACGTCATGTACCTCGGCAACCTTCAAGCGGAAGCCGGGCGAGGGTGTCAGCCACGACCTGACTAACCACACAAGTCTCTCGTCCAGGTTTATCGCCTATTCGAGTTCCATCCGCAAGGAGTTCCAGCCGAAGTCTCTAGTACGGCCACAAACGATGTGTGCAGGGTTCCCAAGCCCACCATCCGGGTGCCACTTGGTACACCATGCCACGGTGCCTAGTCTGTCCCAAGCCCGTCCAGTCGGACACCACCTGGTAGACAAGTAGCACTACCTACAAACGCGAGAAACTAGTTGCAACTCCTGGACAGAGATCAAGTGGATTAATAAGCCGAGAGGGGCCGGATAACCGGAACCCAATGTGTGGTAGTAACTGGACTTGGATAACATACACAGAACTCAGTGCTTAGGGACGGTTCCAATGAGACAACCCACCCTGTACTCCTACATGGCCTCTCATCACTACCTTTACCAAAACGTGTTCACACACTTAGCCTTTATCTGTAGGACATGTTCACCACTCCGATTCATTCCCGATGAATCAGACCTGACACAACTCTAAGCATAGTTGGCATAATGAAAACAAGCATGGATGAGTAGGCACATCAAGGCTCAAGCAACTCCTACTCATGCTAGTGGGTTTCAACTAGTTACTATGGCAATGACAGGTCATGTAGAGGAATGGGTTCAACTACCGCAGCAGAAAAGTAGCATCTGAATCGTTGTTGTCCTAATGCAGTATAAGGAGCAAGAGCGAGAGAGTGGGATTTATCAAAATGCTCAAGGGGGTTTGCTTGCCTGATAGACAACGAAGGGGCACTGCTCCTCTGACAGGTACTCGGGAACACCTTCCGGAGTGGAACCTATCAAGAAGAAACGGTGCCGACAATCAATACACAAACAAATGCAACAATATGATGCATGAACATGACATGTGCAAATGCTAGTGTTTGGGCTAATGCAAGATGCTACCAAGTTGGTTGAAGCCCATTTGAATCAAAGATTCAAATGCAATTCAAAATGAAGCATTTAAAATGCCAATATTATGTTTTCACTTATACAACATGTATAAGTTGGTTTTTCATGCATGGAACTGGCATAAATGGATTCCTTGCATTTTTCTGATAATTTTTCATATATAAATTATTTCATTCTTAGCTACGGTTGAACTTCTATGAATTTTAGAAGTTTAAGCAATATTCTGGAATTTCCTGAGTTAAAATAATTCCAGAAATCATTTATTGCGTTAGCTTGAGGTCAGCACTGCGTCAGCAGGTCAACTGGGTTGACCCAGGTCAAACCTGACCAGTGGGACCCACTGGTCAGTGACTAACTAAACTAACCTAGTTTAATTAGCACTAACCTAGGTTAAACTAATTAGTTTTTAAACCTAAGGTAGACTAATTAGCGGCCGGGGCCCGCATGTCATAGACCGAGGGGAGGTCAAATCCCCTGGTCAACCAGGCAAAACTGCCGGCGGCTCGATGTCGGCGAGGCCAGGCGCGGTGGTGCGCTGCGGGTTTTGCCCACAGGGAGCCATTTGGCGCGCGGAGTGCAGCTACGGGATGCGGACGAGTGCGGCGGCCGGAGTTCGACCAGGTGCGGGGACGCAGTTGCAGCGCTCGAGAGAGCGAGTTGGGGTGCGGGTTGGGTTCCTGGTGAGGTCTGGAGCACGTCCATGTGCGTAGGAGCGACGAACACGGCCTCTGGCCACGGCGGCGAGGAGCTCAGGCGGTGGCGCGAATCGGTCGCCGACGGAATGGTGGCCAGAGAGGGAAATAGAGCACGGGGAGAGATGGGATAAGCAGAGGAGCTCACAGCGAGGCTAACGGAGGGCTCGGCAGGCGCGGGGACGGCCGGTGGGCAGCAAATCGACGACGAGGGTCTCCGGGCACCAAAGTTGAAGAAGACGTCGGGGACGGCGTTGCAGGGCCTCCGGCGAAGCCTGGGTCGGCGTGGAGGTTGAGGACGGCAGCGCGGAGCTAAAGGGCATGTCCAGGGGGCGAGGGGGAGGCAGTGGCCGCGGTGGTGCTTGTCGGCGGCAACGGCAGCGCTTCGGCCCTCGCAGGAGAGGGTGAAAGAGGAGACGGGGACGAGGGAGAGTGAGATGGGGTCGGGGAGGCTGCGTGGCGCCTCCAGGGACGTCTAGAGGGAGGCGGCAAGCAGGAGGTGGCCGGGCGTGCGCCGGCGTGCGTCGGCCACGCGCTCGGCGTCCTCCTGGCGCGGTGGAGAAGACGACTGGCAGGGCCAGCTGGCTGGGCCGCAAAGTGCCAGGCCTCAGGTAAGTGGCCCAGGTAAGTGTTTTTCCCTTTTTTGTTTCTTTTTCTATTTCTGACCTTTTTTGGCTTAAAATAAATACTAGAACAATTCTAAAAATGTTGGGATTCCTTATGACCACTAGTTATAATATACCAAAGGCCCTCACCAAATTCCAACATTTTTGGAGCCTTTAAAATATTTATATTATTTTAAACAGCTCCAATTCAAATACATATGGGTTCATTCAAAAATCCAAAATGTTTAGCAAAAATGTGCATCACCTCTGGTTGTTGTTTCCAACATTTTCCAAAGACCATGAACATTTTTGAAAAGTATTTTGGGTTCATTGAAATTCCATTTTTAATTTGAACCTATTTGAAATTGCTTTGGTGCTAGGGTTTGAAACATCCCCATTTCAATTTCATTTGAAACTTAACATGATGCACAAAGCAAACCTACATCATACCAAAACTAGGGATGTGACATTTATTTTACACTTTTATATTATTTTTGGGACTAACCTATTAACCGGAGGCCCAGCGCAAATTGCTGTTTTTTTGCCTATTTCAGTGTTTCGCAGAAAGGGAATATCAAACGGAGTCGAAACAGAATGAAACCTCCAGGAGCGTGAATTTAGGAACAAACGTGATCTAGAGGACTTGGAGTGGACGTCAAGCAATCAACGAGGAGGCCACGAGGTAGGGGGCGCGCCTACCCCCTGGGCGCGTCCTCCACCCTCGTGGGCCCCTCGTTGCTCCACCGACCTACTTGTTCCTCCTATATATATATTCATATACCCCGCAAACATCCAGGAGGACCACGAAAACCTAATTCCACCGCTGCAACCTTCTATACCCAAGAGATCCCATCTTGGGGCCTTTTCTAGAGCTCCGCCGGAGGGGGCATTGATCACAGAGGGCCTCTACATCAACTCCATGGCCTCTCTGGTGATGTGTGAGTAGTTTACCTCAGACCTTCGGGTCCATAGCTAGTAGCTAGATGGCTTCTTCTCTCTCTTTGGATCTCAATACAAAGTTCTCCTCGATTCTCTTGGAGATCTATTCGATGTAATCTTCTTTTGCGGTGTGTTTGTCGAGCTCCGATGAATTGTGGGTTTATGATCAAGTTTATCTATGAACAATATTTGAATATTCTCTGAATTCTTTTATGTATGATTGGTTTATCTTTGCAATTCTCTTTGAATTATCAGTTTGGTTTGGCCTACTAGATTGATCTTTCTTGCAATGGGAGAAGTGCTTAGCTTTGGGTTCAATCTTGCGGTGCTCGATCCCAGTGACAGAAAGGGAACCGACACGTATTGTATTGTTGCCATCGAGGCTAAACAGATGGGGTTTATATCATATTGCATGACTTTATCCCTCTACATCATGTCATCTTGCTTAAGGCGTTACTCTGTTCTTATGAACTTAATACTCTAGATGCATGCTGGATAGCGGTCAATGTGTGGAGTAATAGTAGTAGATGCAGAATCCTTTCGGTCTACTTGTCACGGATGTGATGCCTATATACATGATCATACCAAGATATTCTCATAATTATTCACTTTTCTATCAATTGCTCGACAGTAATTTGTTCACCCACCGTAATACTTATGCTATCTTGAGAGAAGCCACTAGTGAAACCTATGGCCCCTAGGTCTATTTTCCATCATACAAGTTTCCAATCTATTTTATTTTGCAATCTTTAATTTCAACCTATATCATAAATGTGACGCCCCCGATTAAATCGTACACTAATCATACACGCAAACGTGTACGATCAAGATCAGGGACTCACGAGAAGATATCACAACACAACTCTACAAATAAAATAAGTCATACAAGCATCATATTACAAGCCAGGGGCCTCGAGGGCTCGAATACAAGAGCTCGATCATAGACGAGTCAGCGGAAGCAACAATATCTGAGTACAGACATAAGTTAAACAAGTTTGCCTTAAGAAGGCTAGCACAAACTGGGAAACATATCGAAAGAGGCGCAGGCCTCCTGCCTGGAATCCTCCTAAACTACTCCTGGTCGTCGTCAGCGGGCTGCACGTAGTAGTAGGCACCTCCCAAGTAGTAGTAGTCATCGATGGTGGCATCTGGCTCCTGGGCTCCAACGTCTGGTCGCAGCAACCGGGTAAAGGAAGGGGGGAAAGGGGGAGTAAAGCAACCGTGAGTACTCATCCAAAGTAATCGCAAGCAAGGAGCTACACTACATATGTATGCATTGGTATCAAATGGAAAAGGGGGTATCATATGTGGGCTGAACTGCAGAATGCCGGAATAAGAGGGGGATAGCTAGTCCTTTCGAAGACTACGCTTCTAGTAACCTCCATCTTGCAGCAGGAGGAGAGAGTAGAAGGTAAGTTCACCAAGTAACATCGCATAGCATAATCCTAACCGATGATCCTCCCCTCGTCGCCCTGTGAGAGAGAGACCACCGGTTGTATCTGGCACTTGGAAGGGTGTGTTTTATTACGTATCCGGTTCTAGTTGTCATAAGGTCAAGGTACAACTCCGGGTCGTCCTTTTACCGAGGGACACGGCTATTCGAATAGATCAACTTCCCTACAGGGGTGCACCACATTTCCCAACACGCTTGATCCCCTTTGTTCGGACACACCTTCTTGGGTCATGCCCGGTCTCGGACGATCAACATGTCGCAGCCCAACCTAGGTACAACAGAGAGGTCAGCACGCCGGTCTAAATCCTATGGCGCAGGGGTCTGGGCCCATCGCCTATTGCACACCTGCACGTTGCGTACGCAGCCGGAGAGCAGACCTAGCAACCTCCATTACAAAGGAAGTTGCGTTACGCGGTCCAACCCGGCACGCGCCACTCAATCACTGACGTCACGAAGGCTTCGGCTGATACCACGACGTCGAGTGCCCATAATTGTCCCTGCGTAGATGGTTAGTGCGTATAGGCCAGTGGCCAGACTCAGATCAAATACCAAGATCTCGTTAAGCGTGTTATTTTGAAATAACCGCGGACGCCGACCAAGGCCAGGCCCACCTCTCTCCTAGGTGGTCTCAACCTGCCCTATTACTCCACCACAAAGTAACAGTCAGGGGCCTTCGGGAACTCAGGCCCACCTCTACCGGGATGGAGCCACCTGCCCCTTCAGCCCCCAACATCGGAATCACTCGCGGGTACTCCTATGAGCCGACCCGACTTTAACCACCACCTGTATAGCATGTATATATATGTATAAGTATATACCCGTGATCACCTCCCGAGTGACCATGGCCCGATTGTATAGCATGGCAGACGGACAAGAATGTAGGGCCACTGATGATAAACTAGCATCCTATACTAAGCATTAGGATTGCAGGTAAAGGTAATAACAGTAGTAGCAAGGACGGGCTATGCATCAGGATAGGATTAACGGAAAGCAGTAACATGCTACACTACTCTAATGCAAGCAGTATAGAGAAGAGTAGGCGATATCTGGTGATCAAGGGGGGGGGGGCTTGCCTGGTTGCTCTGGCAAGAGAGAGGGGTCGTCAACACCGTAGTCGTACTGGGTAGCAGCGGCGTCGGTCTCGGTGTCTAGCGAGAGAAGAGGGGTAAGAAACAATAAATATAATGCAAACAAATGCATGATGATGCATGACATGACAAAGCGTGGTGCTAGGTGTGCCCTAACGCGGTACGAGACGGTACCGGTGAAGGGGGAAACATACGGGAAAGTATTCCTGGTGTTTCGCGTTTTCGGACAGATGAATCGGAGGGGAAAAGTTGCGTGTTTGCTATGCTAGGGATGCGTGGAGGACGAACGGGCTGCGTATCCGGATTCGTCTCATCGTTTTGAGCAACTTTCATGTTGAAAATAATTTAATCCGAGTTACGGATTAAAAGATATGATTTTCTAAAGAATTTATTAATTTCTGTAATTTAATTAATTATTTAATTTAATTCAAAATTGGATTTATGACATCAACATGATGTCATGCTGACGTTAGCAGTCAACAGGGGTTGACTGGGTCAAACTGACGCGTGGGTCCAGTGGGACCCACCTGTCATACTCTATTAGGTTAATTAGGGTTTAGTTAATTGATTAGGTTAATCTAATCAGAATTAATTAGTTTAATTAACTGTTTAGTTTAATTAATCAAGATTAATTAAGTTAATTAATTAATTTATTATTCATTTTAAAACCCTTTTTTTAAACATTCTGGGCATGGGGGCCCACTGTCATAGGCCCCAGGGGGGCTTGCGGGTTACGGGCGGTAGCGGGCGTCGGGCGCCGCCCGTGTGGCTCAACGGGTGCCCGCCCGCTGCCACAGGCGCGGCCAACGGGGGGAAGGCACGGCGAGGCTGGGGCGCGCGCTCGCCGGCGAGCGGTGTCGACGCATGGGGGTTCAGCGGCGGAGCAGAGGCTGGCGCAAGAGGAGGGGCGAGCCGCGGAGGTGCGGGGCGGAGCCGGGGCGACTCGGCATCAGGTGGAGGCGGGGGGGGGGGGGGCATCGGGGCAACATTGCAACCATGGGGCGCCGTCGTGGGCGAGGTCGGCCGGCCACAGTGGCCGAGCACGGCAGTGGGCAGGGGCGGGCGAGGCGCTGGGCGTAGCCAGCGGCGGGCTGCACATGGCCAGGGGCGGGATGGAGCGGGAGCAGATGGCGAGGCGCGCGGAGGCGGAGCAGCGGGCTCGGCAAGGCTGCGGGGAGCACGACGGGGCAGCAGGCGGTGCGCGCGCGTGCGTGCGTCGGGGCCGCGCAAGGTCAGGGGAGGAGTGGAGGCCGGCGAGGCCGCAGCAGAGCAGGGGAAGGGGATGCGGTGCGCGGGCGGCGCACGGGGCAAGGGCGGCAGGAGTGTGCGGGGCGTGGGGTGAGCGCATGCGGGGGAGCGGGGGCGCGGTGAGCGGACGCTAGGCGAGGCCGTGGCCGGTGCGGGCGCGGCGTTGCGAGCCGCGGTGAGCGGCCAGTGTAGGGAGGCGGATCGCGGCGAGGGAGGCGCGGGTGGTGGCCGCGTCGGGCGCTGGCGCGCGCCTGCGCGGGACGAGGCCGCGGCAAGTGAAGCGGCAGAGCGAGGCGAGGTATGGGCGTGCGCGCGCGAGGGGGGGGGGCACGCCGGGCGGGACGGGGCGCGGCGATGCAGGGACGAGCGAGAGACTAGGAGAGGGGGGGCTCATGAGGGGAAGTAGGGAGCGGGGCAGTGGGGCGTGAGGAGGGCGATGGGGACGTCGACGTCGACGCAGAAGCAGGCCGGCGAGGAGGAGGCGTCGGCGAGGTCGAGGACGAGGCGGCAGCGTCGGTGGTCTCCTCCCTCGATCCCGATCCAGTCGGGGGGAGAGGGGGGGAGATATTTTGGAGAGTGGGGGGAGTGTCGGTGGGTTGTGGGGGAGAGTGGGGGGATAAGGGCGCGACGGGGTGGGCCGGCCGAATCGGTTGTGGCCTGATGGGCCGAAGCCCAAGGGGCCGGGGGGGCTTTCTCCTCTTTTTTGTTTTCTGTTTGTTTTTCCCTTTTGCATTTTCTTTCTTTTATTTATTTTCCTTCTGTTTTATTTCATTTTAAGTCATTTAGGCATTTTATAAAAATGTGTTTTCTTTACGATAATTACCCTAGCAATATTTGTCATACACCGAACATTTTTGTTTAATATTTTGAAAAGTTTTGTCATTTAACTTATTTAGAATTTAAATTTGAAACGGTTTCGAATCATTGCGAGGTTAGCAACAGTAACCGAGGTGTCATGGCATGATTAGTGTGGGATTACTGTAGCATGATCATCCGGGCGTTACAAATCTCCTCCACTACAAGAAATCTCGTCCCGAGATTTAGGAGGTAGAAGGAAGCAGTGCGGGGTATTCATCACGCAGGCGGTCCTCGCGTTCCCAAGTGGCTTCGTCTTCAGAGTGATTCTACCACTGGACTTTGAGGAACTTGATCGCCTTCTGACTTGTGCGGCGTTCAGCTTGGTCGAGAATGCGGACCGGATGCTCTTTATAGGAGAGGTCCTGTTGCAATTCGAGCACTTCATGATCCACTACTCGGATTGGATCCTTGAAGCAACGACGGAGTTGTGACACGTGGAACACATCGTGAACCTAGAAAGGTTTGGCAGAAGCTCCAGTTGATATGCCACTTTTCCACGCCTTTCCAGAATAGTGAATGGGCCAATATAGCGAGGAGCTAGCTTGACCTTGATCCCGAATCGGTGAGCACCATTCATTGGTGTAACTCGAAGATAAGCCTTTTCGCCAGGTTGATAGACCATGTCTTTGTGATGACGGTCATACTGACTTTTCTGACGTGACTGAGCAGTCTTGAGATTCCCGCGAATAATGCGAACTTGTTCTTCGGCCTGTTGGATAATATCCGGACCGAAGAGTGGACGTTCCCCAGTTTCTGACCAGTTCAGAGGGGTTCGACACTTTCGTCCATATAGCACTTCGAAGGGGGACATCTTCAGACTAGCTTGATAGCTATTATTATAAGAGAACTCGGCATATGGAAGAGATTCCTCCCATTTCTTGTCGAAGGAAATTACACAAGCTCGAAGCATGTCTTCGAGAACTTGGTTGACACGTTCAACCCGCCCTTGCGACTGAGGATGAAACGCTGTACTGAATGACAGGTGAGTTCCCATAGCTTCTTGGAAAATTGCCCAAAATCTTGAAGTGAATAAGCTGCCACGGTCTGAACTGATAACCAGTGGGATACCGTGAAGTGAAACAATTCTGGACATGTAGAGAGTAGCAAGATGACTAGCAGTGATTGTCTCTTTGACCGCCAGAAAATGTGCAACTTTAGAGAGCCGGTCAATGACGACAAGAATAGCATCATTACCTTTCTACGATTTTGGAAATCCAGTGACGAATTCCATTTCAACATGGTCCCATTTCCATTCAGGAATAGAGATAGGTTGCAGAGTTCCAGCAGGCCTTTGATGCTCTGCTTTGATACGGCGGCAAACGTCACACTCAGCAACATAACAAGCAATGTCCCGCTTTATATTAGACGACCATAATCTTTGACGAATATCCTGGTACATCTTTGTACTACCAGGATGGATGGACAGAGGCGTATCATGAGCTTATTTCATAACCCTTTTAGTCTTATCCAGGTTTTTCTTCGAACATGGTACCACTAGGCGGCCTTTGAAGTACAAGGCGCCATCATCGGCAATAGTGAAGAATGAGGGCTTTCCTTCTGCTAGATGGCGTTTAATCTTATGGACTTTAGAGTCATAACCTTGAATAGTCTTTATACCAGCTACGAGATCTGGTACGACAGCCAGGGTATTTAGAGAACCCTTAGTAACAACAAGAAGATTCATCTTGCGGAACTCCGGGGGAGGGGGAGCGAGTGCTCCAGGAGGAACAATATGAAGGTTCAGCTTTCTAAATTCTTCGACAAGCGAGGACTGAACTTTGTGAACCTGGAGGTGATTGCAGTAAGACTTGCGGCTCAAGGCATCAGCCATTACATTAGCCTTGCCGGGGGTATAGGATATACCCACGTCAAAGTCTGCAACAGTCTCCATCCATCTCTGCTGACGGAGGTTCAGATCTGGCTGAGTAAACAGATACTTCAGACTTTGGTGGCCGGTGAAGATTTTGCAACGATTACCGAGAAGGTAATGTCGCCACTTCTTTAGTGCATGAATGACAGCAGCAAGATCGAGGTCGTGAACTGGGTAGTTTTCTTCGTGAGGGCGCAGTTGACGAGAGGCATAAGCAATCACTCTGCGCTCTTGCATTAGGACACAGCCTAATCCTTGACGGGAAGCGTCGCAGTAAATGACGAAGTCCTTCTTAGTATCAGGTGGAGCAAGCACTGGGGCAGAAGTCAACTTGTCTTTGAGCGCCTGGAAACTTTCCTGACACTTGTCTGTCCATTTGAACTTGACACCCTTATGCAACAGATTAGTCAGAGGCCTGGCAATCTTGGGGAAGTTCTCGACAAATCAACGGCAATAGCTGGCGAGACCGAGAAAACTTCGGACTTGCTTGACATTCTTCGGAGGAGTCCAATCGAGAATAGCCTGAACTCGTTCAGGGTTGGCAATACCATCCTTGGAGATGACATGCCCGAGATAGGTTACTTCGGGGAGCCAGAATTCACACTTGGAATACTTAGCATACAGTTGATGCTCTCGAAGCTTTTCCAGCGCAAGACGAAGATGTCCAGCATGTTCTTCTTTGTTCTTGGAAAATACCAGGATATCATCCAGATAAACCACGACGAACTTGTCGAGGTAATCCATGAATATATAATTCATCAGGCGAGAGAAAGTGGCAGGAGCATTCGTTAAACCGAATGACATGACGGTGTACTTGTAAGACCCATACCGAGTCACGAAGGCGGTTTTTGGGATATCCTCTTCACGAACACGGATCTGGTGGTAACCCAACCTCAAGTCGAGTTTGGAGAACACTGATGAGCCAGCCAGTTGATCATAAAGATCATTGATCCGAGGAAGAGGGTATTTATTCTGAATGGTAGCTTGGTTTATAGGACGGTAGTCTTGGATTAATTGGTTTGTCCCATCCTTCTTTTTAACAAAGAGAGAAGGTGCTCCCCAAGGAGAGCAACTAGGGCGAATGAAACCTTTGACAAGAGATTTTTCGATTTCCTCCTTAAGCTCAATGAGTTCATGTGGCGGCATCTTGTAGGGTCGTTTGGCTATAGGGGTGGTGCCGGGTTTCAAGTCGATGATAAATTCGACAACCCTAGCAGGGGGAATCCCTGGAAGTTCTTCTGGGAAGATGTCTTGGAATTCACGAACGACGGGAATGTTTTCAATGCCCTTGAGTGGTGCAGCGTTCAATGCATTCAAGGCATAAAGCCGTGCCTCGGCGTTCTGAACAAGATGAGCTTGGTAAGCAGTTATTTCATCAGAAGGGTGTAGCAGATGGACGACCTTAGTGGCGCAAACTATAGAAGCAGTATGCGCTTTCAACCAATCCATCCCCAGAATGAGGTCGATGTTAGACGACTTCAGGATAATGGGAGAGGCATAGAATTCCAGCCCTTCAATTTCCACGGGGACGTCGATGCCAACCAGTGAGGTTTGACATTGTCCCACGGTTTTTTTACCAATACCAAAGTGTTCATCTCCTCACATTTAACGTCATGCTTGTATGCAAAATCTTCTGACATGAATGAATGCAATGCTCCTGAATCGAATAAAATAGATGCAGGTACTGAATTTACGAGGAGTGTACCATCACGGTAGCAGGCTGGTCTAGAACTTCATTGAGATCAACGTGGTTGGCATGAACACGACCATAAGACTTGGCATTGTTGTTGTGAGGCTGGTTGCTTCCACGGCCAGCTGTGGGAAGGGCCAGTTGATTCTGGTTCTGATTCTAATAGCAGTTCCTGGCAAGGTGACCAGGTTGGCCACACTTGTAGCACATACCATTATTGGGAGTGGGGACAGGAGCTTGTGGTGGTGGAGCTGGAAGTCTTGGCTGCCTAGTTGGTGGGGGAGGCAGACACGGTGTAGCATAGGACTGCCTTGGAGCAGGTGCAGTTGGCTGGTACATGCTGTTGGGAATCCATATCCTACGCTTCTGCGAGGACGGGCCCGAAGATGAGCCCGTGTCACGGTTGCGCCTGTGAGAGCTCTGGTGTTCCTGTAGACCAGTTTCGACATTGATGGTCTTCTTCACCAAGGTGGCAAAATCAGCAAAGTCATGCACTAGAAGTGCGAGCTTGATGTCAGCTTGAAGGACATCACGGAACTTCTCCTATCTGCGTGCATCAGTTGCAATGTCTTCTTCAGCATAGCGGGACAAATCCAGAAACTCCCGTTGATAAGCTTCCACAGTTTTGTTGCCTTGGGTGAGGCTGCGGAACTCGTGCTTCTTACGGTCCATGACTCCCTGAGGAATGAAGCGAGCACGGAAAGCAGCTTGGAAGTCTGGCCAGGTGATGATTATTCCAACTGGCAGAGTACGCTTGTGGCTGTCCCACCATTGAGCAGCGGGTCCTTTCAGGAAGAAAGAAGCAAAGGTGACATAGCTGGCAGGGGCTACATCAGCAGACTCCATCTCATAGGTGATGTCACGGAGCCAGTCATCAGCATCCAGAGGCCGAGTTGATCTGCGGTACACAGTTGGGTTCAGGCGCATGAAATCCTGCAGAGTTACTGGGGTTGGCTGCTAGTTCATATTGGGGCGAGGAAACTAAGCCATCATATTCTCCATCAACTGGCGATTCATCTCAAGCTGTTGGATCATACCAGCCATGTACTCAGGCGGTGGTGGGGCGTTGCCACCACGACCACGACCACCTGGTCTAACCATCCTGCTAATATATAACAGGAGTAGTTCAGCATTGAGAATTTGCAAGGGCAAAAATCATTCATGATGAAACATGCATAATGAAAGGAACACGATAGATACTGCATAGTAGTTGGCATATCTTACAAAAGTGATCATGCATAGAGTTCGGCACATGGAGTTCAGTACACAAACTAAGAACAACATAGGCGGCACACAGGCTCGCGGCGAATGCATCTAATCACTAACAAGCAAGCGTACATCAGTCCCAGGAGGAACTGTGGAGGTAGGTGTAGCCTGACAGCTGGTACTGACGCGAAGGGAAGACCTCCACACGAGTAGCCTGGGGTCCGCGGATACTCTGGTGTGGAACCCGATGCGTAGGTGGTAGGAGAGGACCAAGTGCGGGAGAGTAGCCTCCCACATCTGGCCAGCCGACGCCCTGGGGCATGACGGTCCTGGCAGGGTAGATCGCAGAACGCGACAGATCACCAGATCGGACAGAGGGGTGCAACAGCGTCAGAGCACGATACAGGTGCTGACGGGTGGTGTACAATTCGTGGCGAAGAGCTCGGTTAGCTCTATCCAGCCCATCAGCATGCAGAACCAGGTTCTAATGGTAGAAGGGCTCTCGGGTGACAGTGGAGTAGGCAGCAGTGTAGTATCCCTCCGCACCAACATCGGATGCGATAGCAATTTGCCTGAAGGGGGTGTTGGGGAACGTTGCAGAAAACAAAAATTTTCCTACGTGTTGGGGATCCATCTAGGAGTTCAACTAGCAACGAGCCATCGGATGCATCTACATACCTTTGTAGATCGCGTGCGGAAGCGTTCAAAGAACGGTGATGA
Organism: Triticum urartu; assembly: GCF_056163025.1. Lineage (NCBI taxonomy): Eukaryota > Viridiplantae > Streptophyta > Magnoliopsida > Poales > Poaceae > Triticum > Triticum urartu. The sequence goes on along the minus strand of NC_141873.1, from coordinate 385,347,580 downwards.
TGTAGTCGAACACGACGTGATCCAAATCACCGATGACCAAGCGCCGAACGGATGGCACCTCCGCGTTCAACACACGTACGGGATGGGAGACGTCTCCTCCTTCTTGATCCAGCAAGGGGGAAGGAGAGGTTGATGAAGATCCAGCAGCACGACGGCGTGGTGGTGGATGCAGGGCGTCACAGTAGCAGGGCTTCGCCTATACTACGAAGGAGAGACGTAACGGGGAGAGAGGGAGGCGCCAGGGGCTGGTGTATAAAGTCCCTCCTCTCCCCCACTATATATAGGGATGCTAGGGGGGGTGCCGGCCCTAGTAGATGGAATCTACTAGGGGGGGCGGCGGCCTAGGGTGGGGGGCTTGCCCCCCAAGCAAGGGGGCGCCCCCTCTAGGGTTTCCCCTCAACCCTAGCCGCATGGGCCCTAGGGGGTGTGGCGCCCCAGCCCACTTTGGGCTGGGTTCCCTCCCACTTCAGCCCATGGGGCCCCCCGGGATAGGTGGCCCCACCCGGTGAACCCCCGGGACCCTTCCGGTGGTCCCGGTACAATACCGGTGACCCCGAAACTTGTCCCGATGGCCGAAACAGCACTTCCTATATATAATTCTTTACCTCCGGACCATTCCGGAACTCCTCGTGACGTCCGGGATCTCATCCGGGACTTCGAACAACATTCGGGTTACTGCATATACATATCTTCACAACCCTAGCGTCACCGAACCTTAAGTGTGTAGACCCTACGGGTTCGGGAGACAAGCAGACATGACCGAGACGACTCTCCGGTCAATAACCAACAGCGGGATCTGGATACCCATGTTGGCTCCCACATGCTCCACGATGATCTCATCGGATGAACCATGATGTCGAGGATTCAATCAACCCCGTACGCAATTCCCTTTGTCAATCAATATGTTACTTGCCCGAGATTCGATCGTCAGTATCCCAATACCTCGTTCAATCTCGTTACCGGCAAGTCACTTTACTCGTACCGTAATGCATGATCCCGTGACCAGACACTTGGTCACTTTGAGCTCATTATGATGATGCATTACCAAGTGGGCCCAGTGATACCTCTCCGTCATACGGAGTGACAAATGCCAGTCTTGATCCATGTCAACCCAACAGACACTTTCGGAGATACCCGTAGTCTACCTTTATAGTCACCCAGTTACGTTGTGACGTTTGGTATACCCAAAGCACTCCTACGGTATCCGGGAGTTACACGATCTCATGGTCTAAGGAAAAGATACTTGACATTGGAAAACTCTAGCAAACGAACTATACGATCTTGTGCTATGTTTAGGATTGGGTCTTGTCCATCACATCATTCTCCTAATGATGTGATCTCGTTATCAATGACATCCAATGTCCATAGTCAGGAAACCATGACCATCTGTTGATCAACGAGCTAGTCAACTAGAGGCTTACTAGGGACATGTTGGTGTCTGTTATTCACACATGTATTATGATTTCCGGATAACACAATTATATCATGAATAAAGACAATTATCATGAACAAGGAAATATAATAATAATGCTTTTATTATTGCCTCTAGGGAATATTTCCAATAGTCTCCCACTTGCACTAGAGTCAATAATCTAGTTACATTGTGATGAATCGAACACCCATGGAATTCTGGTGTTGATCATGTTTTGCCCTAGGGAGAGGTTTAGTCAACGGATCTGCTACATTCAGGTCCGTATGTACTTTACAAATCTCTATGTCTCCATCTTGAACATTTTCACGAATGGAGTTGAAGCGACGCTTGATGTGCCTTGTCTTCTTGTGAAACCTGGGCTCCTTGGCAAGTGCAATAGCTCCAGTGTTGTCACAAAAAAGTTTGATTGGCCCCGACGCATTGGGTATGACTCCTAGGTCGGTGATGAACTCCTTCACCCATATTGCTTCATGTGCTGCCTCCGAGGCTGCCATGTACTCTGCTTCACATGTAGATCCCGCCACGACGCTCTGCTTGCAACTGCACCAGCTTACTGCCCCACCATTCAAAATATACACGTATCTGGTCTGTGACTTAGAGTCATCCAGATCTGTGTCGAAGCTAGCGTCGACGTAACCCTTTACGACGAGCTCTTCGTCACCTCCATAAACGAGAAACATTTCCTTAGTCCTTTTCAGGTACTTCAGGATATTCTTGACCGCTGTCCAGTGTTCCTTGCCGGGATTACTTTGGTACCTCCCTACCAAACTTACGACAAGGTTTACATCAGGTCTGGTACACAGCATGGCATACATAATAGAACCTATGGCTGATGCATAGGGGATGACGCTCATCTCTTCTATATCTTCTGTCGTGGTCGGACATTGAGCTGAGCTCAATTTCATACCTTGTAACACAGGCAAGAACCCCTTCTTAGATTGATCCATATTGAACTTCTTCAATATCTTATCAAGGTATGTGCTTTGTGAAAGACCTGTGAGGCGTCTCGATCTATCTCTATAGATTTTGATGCCTAATATATAAGCTGCTTCTCCAAGGTCCTTCATTGAAAAACTCTTATTCAAGTAGGCCTTGATGCTGTCCAAGAGTTCTATATCATTTCCCATCAAAAGTATGTCATCTACATATAATATGAGAAATGCTACAGAGCTCCCACTCACTTTCTTGTAAACGCAGGCTTCTCCATAAGTCTGCGTAAACCCAAACGCTTTGATCATAATCAAAGCGAATGTTCCAACTCCGAGATGCTTGCACCAGCCCATAAATCGAGCGTTGGAGCTTGCATACCTTGTCAGCATTCTTAGGATCGACAAAACCTTCCGGCTGCATCATATACAATTCTTCCTTAAGGAAACCATTAAGGAATGCCGTTTTGACGTCCATTTGCCATATCTCATAATCGTAGAATGCGGCAATTGCTAACATGATTCGGACGGACTTTAGCTTCGCTACTGGTGAGAAAGTCTCATCGTAGTCAACCCCTTGAACTTGTCGATAACCCTTAGCGACAAGCCGAGCTTTATAGATGGTCACATTACCATCCGCGTCTGTCTTCTTCTTAAAGATCCATTTATTTTCTATGGCTCGCCGTTCAACGGGCAAGTCAGTCAAAGTCCATACTTCGTTTTCATACATGGATCCTATCTCGGATTTCATGGCTTCTAGCCATTTGTCGGAATCCGGGCCCGCCATCGCTTCTTCATAGTTCGAAGGTTCACCGTTGTCTAACAACATGATTTCCAAGACAGGGTTGCCGTACCACTCTGGTGCGGAACGTGTCCTTGTGGACCTTCAAATTTCAGTAGGAGCTTGATCAGAAGTATCTTGATCATTATCATTAACTTCCTCTCTAGTCGGTGCAGGCACCTCAGGAACATTTTCTTGAGTTGTGCCAGTTTCCGGTTCAAGAGGTAATACTTCATCAAGCTCTACTTTCCTCCCACTTACTTCTTTCGAGAGAAACTCTTTCTCTAGAAAGGACCCATTCTTGGCAACAAAGATCTTGCCTTCGGATCTGAGGTAGAAGGTGTACCCAATAGTTTCTTTTGGGTATCCTATGAAGACGCATTTTTCCGACTTGGGTTCGAGCTTTTCAGGTTGAAGTTTCTTGACATAAGCATCACATCCCCAAACTTTTAGAAACGACAGCTTAGGTTTCTTCCCAAACCATAATTCATACGGTGTCGTCTCAACGGATTTCGACGGAGCCCTATTTAAAGTGAATGCGGCAGTCTCTAAAGCATAGCCCCAAAAAGATAGCGGTAAATCAGTAAGAGACATCATAGACCGCACCATATCCAATAGAGTGCGATTACGACGTTCGGACACACCGTTACGCTGAGGTGTTCCAGGCGGCGTGAGTTGTGAAACTATTCCACATTTTCTTAAGTGTGTGCCAAACTCGTGACTCAAGTATTCTCCTCCTCGATCTGATTGTAGGAACTTGATTTTCCTGTCACGTTGATTCTCAACCTCACTCTGAAATTCCTTGAACTTTTCAAAGGTTTCAGACTTGTGTTTCATTAAGTAGACATACCCATATCTACTCAAGTCATCAGTGAGGGTGAGAACATAACGATAGCCACCGCGAGCCTCAACACTCATTGGACCGCACACATCAGTATGTATGATTTCCAATAAGTTGGTTGCTCGCTCCATTGTTCTTGAGAACGGAGTCTTGGTCATTTTACCCATGAGGCATGGTTCGCACGTGTCAAATGATTCATAATCAAGAGACTCTAAAAGTCCATCTGCATGGAGCTTCTTCATGCGTTTGACACCTATGTGACCAAGGCGGCAGTGCCACAAGTATGTGGGACTATCATTATCAACCTTACATCTTTTGGTACTCACACTATGAATATGTGTAGCAATACGCTCGAGATTCATTAAGAATAAACCATTTACCATAGGAGCATGACCATAAAACATATCTCTCATATAAATGGAACAACCATTATTCTCAGATTTAAATGAGTAGCCATCTCGAATTAAACGAGATCCTGATACAATGTTCATGCTCAAAGCTGGCACTAAATAACAATTATTGAGGTTTAAAACTAATCCCGTAGGTAAATGTAGAGGCAGCGTGCCGACGGCGATCACATCGACCTTGGAACCATTCCCGACGCGCATCGTCACCTCGTCCTTCGCCAGTCTCCGTTTATTCCGCAGCTCCTGCTGTGAGTTACAAATATGAGCAACGGCACCGGTATCAAATACCCAGGAGTCACTACGAGTACTGGTAAGGTACACATCAATTACATGTATATCAAATATACCTTTTGTTCTGCCGGCCTTCTTGTCTGCTAAGTATTTAGGGCAGTTCCGCTTCCAGTGACCGCTTCCCTTGCAATAAAAGCACTCAGTCTCGGGCTTGGGTCCATTCTTTGGCTTCTTCCCGGCAGCTTGCTTGCCGGGCGCGGCAACCTCCTTGCCGTCCTTCTTGAAGTTCTTTTTACCCTTGCCTTTCTTGAACTTAGTGGTTTTATTGACCATCAACACTTGATGTTCCTTCTTGACTTCTACCTCCGCTGATTTCAGCATTGAGAACAACTCAGGAATGGTCTTTTGCATCCCCTGCATGTTGAAGTTCATCACAAAGCTCTTGTAGCTTGGTGGAAGCGACTGGAGGATTCTGTCAATGACCGCATCATCTGGGAGATTAACTCCCAGCTGAGACAAGCGGTTATGTAACCCAGACATAGTGAGTATGTGCTCACTGACAGAACTATTTTCCTCCATCTTGCAGCTGAAGAACTTATCGGAGACTTCATATCTCTCGATCCGGGCATGAGCTTGAAAAACCATTTTCAGCTCTTCGAACATCTCGTATGCTCCATGTCTCTCAAAACGTTTTTGGAGCCCCGGCTCTAAGCTGTAAAGCATGCCGCACTGAACGAGGGAGTAGTCGTCAACACGTGTCTGCCAAGCGTTCATAACGTCTTGGTTCTGTGGGACGGGAGCTTCACCTAGCGGTGCTTGCAGGACATAATCTTTCTTGGCAGCTATGAGGATGATCCTCAGGTTCCGGACCCAGTCCGTATAGTTGCTGCCATCGTCTTTCAGCTTGGTTTTCTCTAGGAACGCGTTGAAGTTGAGGACTACGTTGGCCATTTGATCTACAAGACATATTGTAAAATATTTTAGACTAAGTTCATGATAATTAAGTTCATCTAATCAAATTATTAATGAACTCCCACTTAGATTAGACATCCCTCTAGTCATCTAAGTATTACATGATCCGAGTTAACTAGACCGTGCCCGATCATCACGTGAGACGGACTAGTCAACGTCGGTGAACATCTTCATGTTGATCGTATCTTCTATACGACTCATGCTCGACCTTTCGGTCTTCTGTGTTCCGAGGCCATGTCTGTACATGCTAGGCTCGTCAAGTTAACCCTAAGTGTTTTGCATGTGTAAAACTGTCTTACACCCGTTGTATGTGAACGTAAGGATCTATCACACCCGATCATCACGGCGTGCTTCGAAACGACGAACTTTAGCAACGGTGCACAGTTAGGGGAGAACACTTCTTGAAATTGTTATGAGGGATCATCTTATTTACTACCGTCGTTCTAAGTAAACAAGATGCAAAACATGATAAACATCACATGCAATCAAATAATAAACGTGACATGATATGGACAATATCACATAGCTCCTTTGATCTCCATCTTGGGGCTCCATGATCATCTTGTCACCGGCTTGACACCATGATCTCCATCATCATGATCTCCATCATCGTGTCTCCATGAAGTTGCTCGCCACCTATTACTTCTACTACTATGGCTAACGCGTTTAGCAATAAAGTAAAGTAATTTACATGGCGTTTCTCAATGACACGCAGGTCATATAAAAGAATAAAGACAACTCCTATGGCTCCTACCGGTTGTCATACTCATCGACATGCAAGTCGTGATTCCTATTACAATAACATGAACATCTCATACATCACATATAGATCATTCATCATTCATCACAACTTTGGCCATATCATATCACAAACCACTTGCTGCAAAAACAAGTTAGACGTCCTCTAATTGTTGTTGCAAGTTTTACGTGGCTGAATTAGGGTTCCAGCAAGAACGTCTTCTTACCTACGTTAAAGTCACAACGTGATTTGTCAACTTCTATTTACCCTTCATAAGGACCCTGTTCATCGAATCCGTTCCAACTAAAGTGGGAGAGACAGACACCCGCCAGCCACCTTATGCAACTAGTGCATGTTAGTCGGTGGAACCGGTCTCACGTAAGCGTACGTGTAAGGTTGGTCCGGGCCGCTTCATCCCACAATACCGCTGAAGCAAGATAAGACTAGTAGCGGCAAGAAAGTTGACAAATCTACGCCCACAACAAATTGTGTTCTACTCGCGCAAGAAGAACTACGCATAGACCTAGCTCTGATACCACTGTTGGGGAACGTTGCAGAAAACAAAAATTTTCCTACTCGTTTCACCAAGATCCATCTAGGAGTTCAACTAGCAACGAGCCATCGGATGCATCTACATACCATTGTAGATCGCGTGCGGAAGCGTTCAAAGAACGGTGATGATGTAGTCGAACACGACGTGATCCAAATCACCGATGACCAAGCGCCGAATGGACGGCACCTCCGCGTTCAACACACGTACGGGACGGGATACGTCTCCTCCTTCTTGATCCAGCAAGGGGGAAGGAGAGGTTGATGAAGATCCAGCAGCACGATGGCGTGGTGGTGGATGCAGGGCGTCACAGTAGCAGGGCTTCGCCTATACTACGAAGGAGAGACGTAACGGGGAGAGAGGGAGGCGCCAGGGGATGGTGTATAAAGTCCCTCCTCTCCCCCACTATATATAGGGATGCTAGGGGGGGTGCCGGCCCTAGTAGATGGAATCTACTAGGGGGGGCGGCGGCCTAGGGTGGGGGGCTTGCCCCCCAAGCAAGGGGGCGCCCCCTCTAGGGTTTCCCCTCAACCCTAGCCGCATGGGCCCTAGGGGGTGTGGCGCCCCAGCCCACTTTGGGCTGGGTTCCCTCCCACTTCAGCCCATGGGGCCCCCCGGGATAGGTGGCCCCACCCGGTGGACCCCCGGGACCCTTCCGGTGGTCCCGGTACAATACCGGTGACCCCGAAACTTGTCCCGATGGCCGAAACAACAATTCCTATATATAATTCTTTACCTCCAGACCATTCCGGAACTCCTCGTGACGTCCGGGATCTCATCCGGGACTCCGAACAACATTCGGGTTACTGCATATACATATCTTCACAACCCTAGCGTCACCGAACCTTAAGTGTGTAGACCCTACGGGTTCGGGAGACAAGCAGACATGACCGAGACGACTCTCCGGTCAATAACCAACAGCGGGATCTGGATACCCATGTTGGCTCCCACATGCTCCACGATGATCTCATCGGATGAACCATGATGTCGAGGATTCAATCAACCCCGTACGCAATTCCCTTTGTCAATCAATATGTTACTTGCCCGAGATTCGATCGTCAGTATCCCAATACCTCGTTCAATCTCGTTACTGGCAAGTCACTTTACTCGTACCGTAATGCATGATCCCGTGACCAGACACTTGGTCACTTTGAGCTCATTATGATGATGCATTACCAAGTGGGCCCAGTGATACCTCTCCGTCATACGGAGTGACAAATGCCAGTCTTGATCCATGTCAACCCAACAGACACTTTCGGAGATACCCGTAGTCTACCTTTATAGTCACCCAGTTACGTTGTGACGTTTGGTATACCCAAAGCACTCCTACGGTATCCGGGAGTTACACGATCTCATGGTCTAAGGAAAAGATACTTGACATTGGAAAACTCTAGCAAACGAACTATACGATCTTGTGCTATGTTTAGGATTGGGTCTTGTCCATCACATCATTCTCCTAATGATGTGATCTCGTTATCAATGACATCCAATGTCCATAGTCAGGAAACCATGACCATCTGTTGATCAATGAGCTAGTCAACTAGAGGCTTACTAGGGACATGTTGGTGTCTGTTATTCACACATGTATTATGATTTCCGGATAACACAATTATAGCATGAATAAAGACAATTATCATGAACAAGGAAATATAATAATAATGCTTTTATTATTGCCTCTAGGGCATATTTCCAACAGGGGGAGGTGTCCAACTCCTGATACTCTCCACGAAGACGTGTCGGAGCAGCATAAGCAACATCATGGACCGCCATGTCGATAGTCACTCCAACACCATGAGCAGTGTGCAGCACGGTAGTGGAGTCATACTCCCGAGAGTAGAGGTGGACGATGGCACGGTACTGCTCCTGGTTGAAGTCCTGGTACTCCTCATAGACGGTGTACTCAGGGTGCCAGCGATAACCCAGATAGGTCATCATCTCAACCAACACAACAGGTGATCCCGAGGCACCAATGGCCGTCGTGTGGCGCACGACCTGTCTCGTGGGTTCCATCTGAAAACAAAGATGTTTCAAAGGAGTCAATTGACAGTGTGGATAATGTTCAATACACTACTCTAAAGAATAGCTAGGGCTTATCCAACTTTGGGGTGAACGTGGTCACGGGATCCTAATGTTAAAGTTAGTAAAATCGTTTAACCTGAGTAGAAGAGAGTTCAGAGTCCCAGAGTAAGGATCGAGGAGTAAAAGATACTAATACCACCCAGATGGCAACGTGGGCCCGTAAGGCACACAGCCATGTTAGTAAAAGTTTTAGTAATGTCTAGACTCAACTTCGGCCAAGGAGTGTGGAAGAGGGATTCCTACAGGCAGTTAGCTCTCATACCAACTTGTGATGCCCTCGATTGAATTGTACACTAATCATACACGCAAACGTGTACGATCAAGATCAGAGACTCACGGGAAGATATCACAACACAACTCTACAAATAAAATAAGTCATACAAGCATCATATTACAAGCCAGGGGCCTCGAGGGCTCGAATAGAAGAGCTCGAGCATAGACGAGTCAGCGAAAGCAACAATATCTGAGTACAGACATAAGTTAAACAAGGTTGCCTTAAGAAGGCTAGCACAAACTGGGATACAAATCAAAAGAGGCGCATGCCACCTGCCTGGGATCCTCCTAAACTACTCCTGGTCGTCGTCAGCGGGCTGCACGTAGTAGTAGGAACCTCCCGAGTAGTAGTAGTCATTGATGGTGGTGTCTGGCTCCTGGGCTCCAACGTTTGGTCGCAGCAACCGGGTAAAGGAAGGGGGGAAAGGGGGAGTAAATCAACCGTGAGTACTCATCCAAAGTACTTGCAAGCAAGGAGCTACACTACATATGTATGCATTGGTATCAAATGGAAAAGGGGGTATCATATGTGGGCTGAACTACAGAATGCCGGAATAAGAGGGGGATAGCTAGTCCTTTCGAAGACTACGCTTCTAGTAACCTCCATCTTGCAGCAGAATCCTAACCGATGATCCTCCCCTCGTCGCCCTGTGAGAGAGCGACCACCGGTTGTATCTGGCACTTGGAAGGGTGTGTTTTATTAAGTATCCGGTTCTAGTTGTCATAAGGTCAAGGTACAACTCCGGGTCGTCCTTTTACCGAGGGACACGGCTATTCGAATAGATCAACTTCCCTACAGGGGTGCACCACATTTCCCAACACGGCTGATTCCCTTTGTTCGGACACACCTTCTTGGGTCATGCCCGGCCTCGGAAGATCAACACGTCGCAGCCCAACCTAGGTACAACAGAGAGGTCAGCACGCCAGTCTAAATCCTATGGCGCAGGGGTCTGGGCCCATCGCCTATTGCACACCTGCACGTTGCATACGTGGCCGGATAGCAGACCTAGCAACCTCCATTACAAAGGAAGTTGCGTTACGCGGTCCAACCCGGCACGCGCCACTCAGTCACTGACGCCACGAAGGCTTCGGCTGATACCATGACGTCGAGTGCCCATAACTGTCCCTGCGTAGATGGTTAGTGCGTATAGGCCAGTGGCCAGACTCAGATCAAATACCAAGATCTCGTTAAGCGTGTTATTTTGAAATAACCGTGGACGCCGACCACGGCCAGGCCCACCTCTCTCCTAGGTGGTCTCAACCTGCCGTGTCGCTCCGCCACAAAGTAACAATCGGGGGCCTTCAGGAACTCAGGCCCACCTCTACCGGGATGGAGCCACCTGCCCCTTCAGCCCCCAACATCGGAATCACTCGCGGGTACTCCGACGAGCCGACCCGAATTTAATCACCACCTGTATAGCATGTATATATGTATAAGTATATACCCGTGATCACCTCCCGAGTGACCACGGCCCGATAGTATAGCATGGCAGATGGACAAGAATGTAGGGCCACTGATGATAAACTAGCATCCTATACTAAGCATTAGGATTGCAGGTAAAGGTAACAACTCTAGTAGCAAGGACAGGCTATGCATCAGGATAGGATTAACGGAAAGCAGTAACATGCTACACTACTCTAATGCAAGCAGTATAGAGAAGAGTAGGCAATATCTGGTGATCAAGGGGGGGGAGGGCTTGCCTGGTTGCTCTGGCAAGAGAGAGGGGTCGTCAACACCGTAGTCGTACTGGGTAGCAGCGGTGTCGGTCTCGGTGTCTAGCTAGAGAAGAGGGGGAAGAAACAATAAATATAATGCAAACAAATGCATGACGATGCATGACATGACAAAGCGTGGTGCTAGGTGTGCCCTAACGCGGTACGAGATGGTACCTGTGAAGGGGGAAAACATCCGGGAAAGTATTCCCGGTGTTTCGCGTTTTCGGACAAATGAACCGGAGGGGGAAAGTTGCGTGTTTGCTATGCTAGGGATGCGTGGCGGACGAACGGGTTGCGTATCCAGATTCGTCTCGTCATTCTAAGCAACTTTCATGTTGAAAATAATTTAATCCGAGTTACGGATTAAAAGATATAATTTTCTAAAGATTTTATTAATTTCTGGAATTTAATTAATTATTTAATTTAATTCGAAATTGGATTTATGACATCAGCATGTTGTCATGCTGACATCAGCAGTCAATAGGGGTTGACTGGGTCAAACTGACACGTGGGTCCAGTGGGACCCACCTGTCATACTCTATTAGGTTAATTAGGGTTTAGTTAATTGATTAGGTTAATCTAATCAGAATTAATTAGTTTAATTAACTGTTTAGTTTAATTAATTAATTAAGTTAATTAATTAATTAATTATTCATTTTAAACCCTTTTTTAAACATTCTGGGCATGGGGCCCCACTGTCATAGGCCCCAGGGGGCTTGCGGGTTACGGGCGGTAGCGGGCGTCGGGCGCCGCCCGTATGGCGCAACGGGTGCCCTCCCGCTGCCACAGGTGCGGCCAACAGGGGGAAGGCACGGCAAGGCTGGGGTGCGCGCTCGCCGATGGGCAGTGACGACGCATGGGGGTTCGGCGGCGGAGCAGAGGCTGGCGTAAGAGGAGGGGCGAGCTGCGGAGGTGCGGGGGTGGAGCCGGGGCGGCTCGGCAGCAGGTGGATGCGGGGGGCATCAGGGCGACCTTGCGGCCAGGGGGCGCCGTCATGGGCGAGGTCGGCCGGCCACAGTGGCCGAGCGCGGCAGTGGGCAGGGGCGGGCGAGGCGCTGGGCGTAGCCAGCGCGCGGGCTGCACACGGCCTGGGGCGGGACGGAGCGGGAGCAGATGGCAAGGCGCACGGAGGCGGAGCAGCGGGCTCGGCAAGGCTGCGGTGAGCACGACGGGGCAGCAGGCGGTGCGCGCGCATGCGTGCGATGGGGCCGCGCAAGGTCAGGGGAGGAGTGGAGGCCGGCGCAGGCCGGCGAGGCCGCAACAGAGCAGGGGAAGGGGATGCGGTGCGCGGACGGCGCACGGGGCAAGGGCGGTAGGAGTGTGCGGGGCGCGGGGTGAGCGCGTGCGGGGGAGCGGGGGCGCGGTGAGCGGGTGCTAGGCGAGGCCGTGGCCGTTGCGGGCGTGGCGATGCGAGCCACGGCGAGCGGCCAGCGTAGGGAGGCGGATCGCGGCGAGGGAGGCGCGGGTGGTGGCCGCGTCGGGCGCTGGCATGCGCCTGCGCGGTTCGAGGCCGCGGCGAGTGAAGCGGCAGAGCGAGGCGAGGTTCGGGCGTGCGCGCGCGGGGAGGCACGCCGGGCTAGACGGGGTGCGGTGATGCAGGGATGAGCGAGAGACTAGGAGAGGGGGGGGCCTCATGAGGGGAAGTAGGGAGCGGGGCAGTGCGGCGTGAGGAGGGCGATGGGGACGACGACGTCGACGCGAAAGCAGGCCGGCGAGGACAAGGCGCCGGCGATGTCGGGGACGAGGCGGCGGCGTTGGTGGTCTCCTCCCTCGATCCCGATCCAGTCGGGGGGAAAGGGGGGAGATATTTTGGAGAGTGGGGGGAGTGTCGGTGGGTTGTGGGGGAGAGTGGGGGGATAAGGGCGCGACGGGGTGGGCCGGCCGAATCGGTTGTGGCCTGATGGGCTGAAGCCCAAGGGGCCGGGGGGGGGGGGGCTTTCTCCTCTTTTTTTCTTTTCTGTTTGTTTTTCCCGTTTGCATTTTATTTCTTTTATTTATTTTCCTTCTGTTTTATTTCATTTTAAGTCATTTAGGCATTTTATAAAAATGTGTTTTCTTTACGATAATTACCCTAGCAATATTTGTCACACACCGAACATTTTTGTTTAATATTTTGAAAACTTTTGTCGTTTGACTTATTTAGAATTTAAATTTGAAACGGTTTCGAATCATTGCGAGGTTAGCAACAGTAACCAAGGTGTCATGGCATGATTAGCGTGGGATTACTATAGCATGATCATTCGGGCGTTACAATAAAATACCAAAAGTATTTATCTTATTATTATCATCTTTATCAGATCTCACTCTTGCAAGTGGTCGTGAAGGGATTGACAACTCCTTTATCGCGTTGGTTGCGAGGTTCTTATTTGTTTGTGTAGGTACGAGGTGACTCGCGCGTGGTCTCCTACTGGATTGATACCTTGGTTCTCAAAAACTGAGGGAAATACTTACGCTGCTTTACTGCACCACACTTTCCTCTTCAAGGGAAAACCAACGCAGTGCTCAAGAGGTAGCATGCTGCTGCCTGTAGAAGCAGATTTGCTCGATCCAGAGGGCTGAAAGAAGAAAGATCGATTCGTTAATATATCTTCAAAAAAAACATGTGATGATCACCAGATGCCTGCTTATATAAATATACCTTGCCGGTCTTTATTATTTCATGATCAACATTGTCTGCGTCATCATAATCATAATGATAGTTCATGACTTCATCAATTCAGTCATCGAGATTGAATATCATATCATCACCCTCCCCGGTATTGTTCAGATATTGAGAGTCGTCATCTTCTTCATTCAGATCATCTGGCGTGCGAGGGTTGCGTATGATATCGAACAGGGCCTCTTCTCCCTCTCTGTCGGTATTGCCTGCCATAGCTTTTATTTAACTAATCGAGAAAAAAATATAAAACAGTTTAGTATTCAAATTACAATGCATGGATGCAATCAATAAGGAAAAACTAAATCATAGTACATAATATGCATCGTCCCGAATAATATATAATCTCGAATACTCCGTCTCGACTAATATATAATCTTGAATACATCGTCTCTAATAATATATATAATGTCGAATACATCATCTCGAATATTATATATCGAATACATCACTAGCTAGCTAGCTAATAAAGATCGAATACTACAAAAGAATCTAGGCCACTCGCGATTCCTGAGGCGCGGGCGGTGGACACCAAAGAGAAGGAACCATCACAGGATCATATCTCCGGTCATCTGCCCAAAGAACCTGCCAGGTATTGGAGAACCTGACGTCCATAGCAGCCATGTAGCGACGGACATGCTCGTCCTCCTCCCTGACACGGTGACGCACCACCTCCGGCGGGGCCGACTCCCTCTACACCGAATGTGGCCCATGCGTACGCCACCAAACGAGATCAGGATCGATGACAGGACCTAGGGCCGGGTTCCTCACCAAGCGGCGTGCCCCTGAAGGTAGCACCTCCCAGTGCCAGCTCGGCGGAGCCCAGTCCCGGACATGGGTCCTCTGAAATAGGACGTCGTCGCGAACGGGTCGACGACGAGGATGCGGGTCGGGCATCATCGAAAAAATACTATATGCAAATGTAACATTTTTTAAATTATTGGATTGTGTCTGGTATTCAAATTCTAAATTTCTATAACTAAAATTATAAGAAACAAAAAAAACGTCGATCATCGTCTAACAATTTGAAATTAATCTAATTCATCTAGCTAAAATAACATTTCTATATACTAAAATTTATAACATTTGTATAAAAACAGAAAAAAAACCTTTGACATTATATTAAAACTAACATTTCTATATACTATTTGACATTAATCTAATATAATTAATTAATTCATCTAAAACTTTGTATGAAAAACAGAAAAAACAGAAAAAACTAAAAATAGAAAAATTGTGTGTGTGTGCGCGTGTGTGTAATGTGTGTGTGCGTGTGTGTGCGTGTGCGCGCGCGGCCGGCGGCGGCGGCGTAGTGGATTGGAGGGAGGAGAGGCCGGGGGAGGGGCTCACAGCGCGCGCGAGCGAGGTCGAGGCGACGGCGACGGCGACAGGGACGGCGACAGCGCGGGACGGGATGGCGGCGCGACGGGGACGGCGACGGGGACGGTGGCGTGCGGTGAGGGGAAGGGGACGGCGACGGCGCGGGGATGGCGACGGTGCGGGACGGGGCAGCGGCAGAGAGAAGTGAGAGATGAGAAACTGAAATTTTTGAAGTGTTTTCTTATATAGGTGGCACCTTTAGTACCGGTTGGAGCCACCAACTGGTACTAAAGGCCTGTTTTGGTCAGGCCAAGCGGCGGGAAGGGCTGGCCTTTAGTACCGTGTGGTGGCTCCAACTGGTACTAAAGAAACTCTTTAGTACCAGTTGCAGGCATGACCCAGTACTAAAGTGGGTGCGCTGCCAGGCGAGGGGCGCAAAGTTTAGTCCCACCTCGCCTAGCGAAGGGCAGTCGCACTGGTTTATAAACCTAGCTGCGGCTGCTCCTTCGAGCTCCTCTCCAAAGCAGGCCTTCTGGGCGTACTTGTTCTATGATGCGCTATGGGCCAACTGGGCCTTGTAGGCCTGCATCCTGGACTAACAACAGGTTGGGTTTCTAGTCGTATTTAGGCCGCTGTGGCCCAGTAGGCGGGCTTTTTATTTTCTTTATTTTCTTTATTTATTTCTGAGTTGTTTTTTTGCTGTATTTAGAGTTTCTTTGTGAATATTTTTTCTTTAGGTACAAAAAACTACAAACTTTCTGCTGGTGCCGGTAGTTTTCAAATTTGAATAGTTTAAATTTTGAATTATTTGAAATTTGTGTGAATCACTAGTTTGTGAATAACTTAACTTCAAAAATAGATTTTTTAGTGATTCTTTTTTCTTCTGTTTAACATTAGTGTGTTTTATCATTATATTCAATTTGGTAATGCTTAGGTTATTTAAAAAATTAAATGCCTTTGTAACAGATGAATTTTCGTCCAAAACCCTGATACTTTGAAAGAGATTGTCCATTTTGTACACGAAGTGCATCCAGTTTTTGCTGTAACCCTCTCTAATTTTTTGCACATGCTATGTGGGTGAAATTATGATACCATGCCAACATTCATCCTTTTTGAAGTTCATTTGAAGTGTTTTTCAATTTCAGGATCATTTAGCTGAAAAATCAGTGAATGCATGAAAGAATTTGTTTGCAAATAAAATTTCTTCGCTTTTCAAATGCCAAAACACATAACTACCCTAACTATTACAAAGATTCCCTCTTGGGTGTGAAACACAGAAGAAAGTGATGATAGTGAAGCCGATCACATCCCAGATCTTTGGGTGTGAAACTTTTTCTTCGCGTGTGTCCCTTTGCGCCGTAACCATGGAAAATCTTCATGATTTAACTGGATGTTCGGGTCAATATTCACTGTCAATGGAGCAATTTCATCAAACGTTTCAAAATCTTCTGACATGTCTGTCTTGTCATCCACTCTGACGATGTTTCTCTTCCCAAAAAGAACTATGTGGCGCTTTGGCTCATCGTATGATGCATTCTCTTCCTTATCATTTCTTTTTCTCGGCTTGGTAGACATGTCCTTCACATAGAAAACCCGTGCCACATCATTGGCTAGGACGAATGGTCCGTTTACATACGCAAGATTGTTGAGATCCACTATTGTCATTCCGTACTGCGGGTCTTCCGTTACCCCGCCTCGTGTCATATTGACCCATTTGCAGCGAATCAAAGGGACCTTCAAACCAAGTCCATAGTCAAGTTCCCATATGTCCTCTATGTAACCATAATATGTTTCCTTTCCCGTCTTGGTTGCTGCATCAAAGCGGACACCACTGTTTTGGTTGGTGCTCTTCTTATCTTGGGCGATCGTGTAAAATGTATTCCCATTTATCTCGTATCCTTTGAAAGTCATTATATTCGAAGATGGTAACTGGAACAACAAGTACAAGTCATCTTCAATAGAGGCGTCATGCATGGCACGTGTCTGCAACCAGCCGGCGAAAGTCCCCGTTTGTTCACGTGTAATCCAGTCATCAGACTGCACCGGGTGTTTGGAGCGTAGAAAATTCTTGTGTTCGTCCATATACAGAGCCACCAAGGAGGAATTATGTAGAACTATGTAGTGTGCTTCAGTGAGAGAATGTCCATCCGTACATATTATTTGATTCCGTCCTAGCGTGCCTTTTCCATCTAGTCTGCCCTTATGCCGCGATTCAGGAACACCAATCAGTTTAAGGTCAGGAATAAAGTCAATACAAAACTCAATGACCTCATTTTCATGGCCCTTGGAGATGCTTCCTTCTGGCCTAGCACGGTTATGAACATATTTCTTTAAGACTCCCATGAACCTCTCAAAGGGGAACACATTGTGTAGAAATACAGGACCCAAAACGTTAATCTCTTCACATAGGTGAACTAGGACGTGCGTCATGATGTTGAAGAAGGATGGTGGCAACACCAACTTGTAACTGACTAGACATTGCACCAAATCATTCTCTAACCTTGGTATGATTTCTGGATCGGTTACCTTCTGAGAGATTGCATTGAGGAATGCACATAGCTTCACAATGGCTAATCAAACATTTTCCGGTAGAAGCCCCCTCAATGCAACCGGAAGCAGTTGCGTCATAATCACATGGTAGTCATGAGACTTTAGGTTCTGGAACTTTGTCTCTGCCATATTTATTATTCCCTTTATATTCGACGAGAAGCCAGACGGTACCTTAATACTGAGCAGGCATTCAAAGAAGATTTCCTTCTCTTCTTTGGTAAGAGCATAGCTGGCATGACCTTGATGTATGCCGACTTTTCCATGCATACGTTGCTGGTCCTCCCATGCCTCAGGTGTATCTTTTGTCTTCCCATACACGCCCAAGAAGCCAAGCAGGGTCACACAAAGATTCTTCGTCACCTGCACCACGTCGATTGCGGAGCGAACCTCTAGGTCATTCCAATAGGGCAGGTCCCAAAATATAGATTTCTTCTTCCACATGGATGCGCGTCCTTCGGAACAGGTTGTCCGCCAGGACCCTTTCCAAAGACTACCTTCAAATCCTTGACCATATCATGTACATTAGCACCAGTACGGTGGCGAGGCTTCGTCCGGTGATCCGCCTCACCTTTCAAATGCTTGCCTTTCTTTCTTACAGGATGTCTGCTCGGAAGAAATCAACGATGTCCCAAGTACACAGTCTTCCTACAATTACCCAAATATATACTGTCAGTATCATCCAAGCAGTGCGTGCATGAACATCAACGCCTTTAGGTCAAATTCTTCCCCCATGTGCTCATCCCACACACGTACACCTGTTCCATTCCACAACTGTAAGAGTTCTTCAACTAATAGCCTTAGGTACACATCAATGTCGTTGTCGGGTTGCTTAGGGCCTTGGATAAGCACTAGCATCATAATGAACTTCTGCTTCATGCACAGCCAAGGAGGAAGGTTATACAAACATAGAGTCACAGGCCAGGTGCTATGGTTGCAGCTCTGCTCCCCAAAAGGATTAATGCCATCTGCGCTTAGACCAAACCATACGTTCCTTGCGTCACCTGCAAACTCCTCCCTATACTTTCTCTTGATTTTTCTCCACTGCGACCCATCAGCGGGTACTCTCAACTTTCCGTCTTTCTTATGGTCTCTGATAACCCATGAGTATAGGGGATCACAATAGTTTTCAAGGGTAAAGTATTCAACCCAAATTTATTGATTCGACACAAGGGGATCCAAAGAATACTCTCAAGTATTAGCAGCTGAGTTGTCAATTCAACCACACCTGGAAACTTAATATCTGTAGCAAAGTGTTTAGTAGCAAAGTAATATGATAGTAGTGGTAACGGTAGTAAAAGGTAATAGTAGTAAAAGTAATGTTTTTGGTATTTTGTAGTGATGATAGCAATAGCAACGAAAAAGTAAATAAGCGAAGAACAATATATGGAAAGCTTGTAGGCAATGGATCAGTGATGGAGAATTATGCCGGATGCGGTTCATCATGTAACAGTCATAACCTAGGGTGACACAGAACTAGCTCCAGTTCATTGATATAATGTAGGCATGTATTCCGAATATAGTCATACATGCTTATGGAAAAGAACTTGCATGGCATCTTTTGTCCTACCCTCCCGTGGCAATGGGGTCCTTACGGAAACTAAGGGATATTAAGGCCTCCTTTTAATAGAGAACCGGAACAAAGCATTAACACATAGTGTAGCGACCAGACCTCAAACAGTCTGATCTCTGTGCTCCGGTGTCATCCCTGGATCAGTAATGCTGACACCACACAGTACTCGGAGGATTTATAACAGAGTAGCAATCACACACTTATTACATTGAGGGTCTCCATAGAGAATTTATTACAATAAATATGGTTAAGGCCATCTAATAACGATAACAGCGGAAGGCTTGGAAGATAAGTGAGTCCATCAACTCCAATGGCATCACTGAGTATAGAACCACGACCTAAAAACTCCTTAATCATCGTCTGAAAAGTCTGCAACATTAACGTTGCAGCTCGAAACGGGTCAGCACATGGAATATGCTGGCAAGGTAACACATAGAGAGTAATGGAATGAAACAACTATACTATATGCATATTTGGCTGGTGGAAAGCTCTATGGTTATAGCTTTGCGTAAAGCCAATTTTTCCCTACTACAAAGGAATACATTTATTTAACTATCATGGTAGTTGTTAAACATTGAGAATGGTTGACAGCATTCTCAATCCCAATTAAGCATCATCATTAAACAAAACCCAACAAAATTAATTTAGAGTAACATGTTGAGATTCACATGATAATCCAGGTACTAGATACTCAAGATGTCCATAACCGGGGACACAGCTAATCATGATTAGGTTATTACACTCTACCGAGGTTTGCGCACTTTGCCCCACAAGACTCGATCGCCCCCGTTTGGTTTCTCGCACTTCATGGTGTTTGAGAAGACGGATGACCGAGACACAGTCTTTCAGAAGCGCTAGCACCTTACGATGGATAGACCGTTACACCTACTTTCCCCTACATCAACTAGTCTACCCTGTAAGAGTTCGCACGACTTATTCAACTATGCCAGAGCCCATAATGGCTTGTGGCTGCACACGGAAGTTTCTAGTATGAAAAAATCTCATGATCCCTTTGAGCCTGGGTGGCGGTCCAAAAGAAACAGGCAATCCTGGTCTACCCAGGTGCCTAGACAGGCAATCCTGGAATAACCTGGTACCTCAATCCACCCAGATGTGTGTTTAAGTTGCCACCTTAGATAAACCACTAATAAACAAACTCACATCTGTCATGAATATCACTCACCCAATCCACGTCTACTAGCATAGCATAACATAATGGCAAACGTAGAAGTAACTCCCAAAGGTTTGATAATAAAACAGGTAATAGGTACTACCTCAACTACTTCCCATCCCACAATTTAATTAGATCCTAATCATGCAATGTGTGAGGATTGATCTAATGCAATAAAACTGGGTAGTAGAAAAGGTATGATCAAAGTGTTACTTGCCTTGCTGATGATCCGGGAAACCTAGCGATTCAAAGTAACAAGCGGCACACTCCGGGTATTCTATCACAGACAAAATAAACAAGCATACAATAAGTACTCATCTAATGCACGGGTAAAACTCAAATAAGAGATCTAACCAGAAGGTTCAACTTAAGAACTCCGGTTGGTAAAAAGAATCAAATCGAACAAAGCAACGAAAATCAAATGGCGAAAGAAAACAACTTCGTTCTAGTAATCTGGATCTAGGGAAAATTTTATAGTAGAAAAAACTTGTTTAAGTTGGTTAAACGGATAGAGGGTTTCGAGACGAAACTCCAGGCGCTTGAATCTCCTGATTCCGATAAACGAGCGAAAAGTTATACTAAAACGAAAATCGGATCACGAATCGCGATCAGAAAAATCGCGGATTTAATCCGAGAAAAGAAAAACGATGAACGTTCATTAGAACGAACGAATGGAAGAACGCTTGCTATTTAAATAAATCGGAAAAACCGATCTATTTAAAAAAACCGAATCTAAAAAAAACCGACAGAAAAACCGACGGAAAAACCGAACGGTTTTTCAAAAAAAATAAATAAAAAGAACCGGCGCGGAAATCGAGGTGGCGGTGGACCTCGGGCGGCGGGTCGGCGGCGGCGGCGTCCGGCTCCGGCGACGGCGCGTCGGGCGGCGGCGGCTTGGGCGACGGCTTGGGGGCTTGGGGCGGCTGGGGGTGGCTAGGGTTTCGGCTGGGCCTTCCCCGGCTATATATAGCCTAACGGGCCGAGAGTCCTAGTCGGACATGGCCCTAGGTCGGTTCGTTTTTTTTACGCTCAGAAGAAAAATAAAAAGAAATAATAAACGGACTCCAAAAATTCTGAAATAAATTTTCACGGGCTTCTAAAATCAAGCCGCACAAGGTGAACATTTATTTGGGGCCTAAATGCAATTTTGAAAAACGCACATTTTTCCTAAATTCAAATAAAATAACGAAAAACTCCGAAATAAAATCTTATTTGATTTTATTATTAAATCCTCAATATTTCTTTATTTTGGGAAAGTCATTTTATTCCCTCTCTCATATTTTTGTAATAGAAATAATTGATGATAAAATAAATAAAATCAAATGATCATATTCTTAAAATTTGAGAAAACTCAAATATGAAAACAATGAATTCACCAACTCTCTCCGTGGGTCCTTGAGTTGCGTAGAAATTCTAGGATCAAAACCAATCACAAATAAAATATGATATGCAATGATGATCTAATGTATAACATTCCAAATTGAAAATTTGGGATGTTACAAACCTACCCCCCTTAAGATGAATCTCGCCCTCGAGATTCGGGTTGGCTAGAAAATAGGTGAGGGTGGTCCTTGAGTAAATCTTCCTCTCGTTCCGAGGCGGCTTCATCCTCCGTGTGGTTGCTCCACTGAACTTTGCAAAACTTGATAACCTTGCTGCAGGTAACTCGGCTGGCAAACTCGAGGATCTTACTTGGTTTCTCCTCGTAGGTCAAATCGTTATCCAACTGAATTGTTTCCAATGGCACTGTGTCTCTCAAGGGTATGTCAGCCATCTCAGCGTGACACTTCTTCAACTGGGAAACGTGGAACACATCATGAACTCCTGACAATCCTTCGGGAAATTCCAACTTGTAGGCCACTTCTCCCATACGCTCCAAAACTCGATATGGTCCTACAAATCGTGGCGCTAATTTTCCTTTAACTCCAAAACGCTTTGTTCCCCTAAGTGGTGATACTCGAAGATAAGCTCTATCTCCGACTTCATAAACTGTCTCCTTGCGTTTAGAATCTGCGTAGCTCTTCTACCTGGACTGGGCTATCTTGAGCCTATCGCGAATCAATTTCACCTTCTGTTCAGACTCCTTAATCAAGTTAGGTCCAAACAACTGGCGGTCTCCAACTTCATCCCATGACAACGGTGTCCTGCACCTCCTTCCGTACAAGGCTTCGAAAGGGGCCATCTTTAAACTGGTTTGGTTACTGTTGTTGTAAGAGAACTCTGCATATGGCAAATTATCGTCCCAACTAGATCCGTAATCTAGCGCACAAGCTCTCAGCATATCCTCCAAAATCTGATTAACTCTCTTGGTCTGTCCATCTGTCTGTGGATGAAAAGCTGTACTGAATTCTAGCCTGGTACCCAAGGTTTCATGCAACTGCTTCCAGAACTTTGAGGTAAACTGGGTTCCTCTATCTGATACGATACTCCTCGGAACTCCATGCAGACATACGATCCTGGTCATGTATATCTTTGCCAACTTAGCACTGGTGTAAGTGGTCTTTACCGGGATGAAATGGGCTACCTTCATCAATCGATCGGCTACCACCCAAATTGAGTCATAGCCTGAACGAGTCCTGGGTAATCCCGTGATAAAATCCATGCCTAACTTATCCCACTTCCATTCGGGTATCGGCAATGGTAGTAGCAATCCTGCTGGCTTCTGATGCTCTGCCTTTACTCTCTGACATACATCACAAACTGCTACATACTCCGCAATATCCTTCTTCATTCCGGTCCACCAGAAAATATCTTTCGAATCCAAATACATCTTGGTATTTCCTGGATGAATCGAATATGGTGAATCGTGTGCCTCTTGCAGTATCAACTTCCTGATCTCTGGGTCATTGGGCACGTAAACACGGTCTTCAAACCATAGGGTGTCGTGCTCATCCTCACGAAATCCTTTAGCCTTTCCTTTGCTCAGTTTCTCCTTAATAGAGGCAATCTCCTTGTCAGTCTTCTGAGCTTCTCTGATTCTATCCATCAAAGTTGACTGAATCTCCAATGCTGCTACATAGCCTCTTGGAACTATTTCCAAATATAGTTCACGAAGATTTTCGGCTAACTCCCTTGGTATTTCTCCCATCATTAATGTATTGACATGGCTCTTACGGCTTAATGCGTCAGCTACTACATTAGCCTTTCCGGGATGGTAATACAATCTCATATCATAATCCTTGATGAGCTCCAACCATCCCCTTTGTCTGAGGTTTAACTCCTTCTGTGTGAAAATGTATTTCAAACTCTTATGATCCGTGTACACCTCACAATGGTTTCCAATGAGGAAATGTCTCCATGTTTTCAATGCATGCACTACGGCTGCTAACTCCAAATCATACGTAGCATAATTCAACTCATGAGGCTTCAGTTGTCTTGAGGCATATGAAACAACTCTCCCTTCCTGCATAAGCACTGCTCCAAGTCCTCGACGTGAAGCGTCGCTATATACCTCATAGTCCTTGGTCCGATCTGGCAAAATCAACACTGGTGATGTAACCAAGCGTTTTTTCAACTCCTGGAAACTAGCCTCACATTCCTCAGTCCATTTGAACTTGGTATCCTTCTTTAATAACTCCGTCATAGGCTTCGCAATCTTTGAGAAATTCTCAATGAATCTCTGGTAGTATCCTGCGAGTCCAAGAAAACTCCGGATCTCTCCAACCGTGGTTGGTGCTTCCCACTTGGTCACGGTATCAACTTTTGTGGGATCAACTGATATTCCTTCTCCGGATATAACGTGTCCGAGAAATCCTACTTCCTTCAGCCAAAACTCACATTTGCTGAACTTGACATACAATTGATGTTCTCTCAGCTTTTCAAGTACCAATCGCAAATGTTCCTTATGCTCTTCTTCATTCTTCGAGTAAACCAGGATATCATCAATGAACACCACGACGAACTTATCCAAGAACTCCATAAACACTTTGTTCATCATGTTCATAAAATAGGCAGGTGCGTTAGTCAGACCAAATGACATAACGGTATACTCATATAGCCCATACCTGGTGGTAAAAGCTGTCTTAGAATATCCTGTTCTCGAATCTTCAACTGGTGGTATCCTGATCGCAGATCGATCTTGGAAAATACCTTAGCTCCTTGCAATCGATCAAACAGATCATTAATCATTGGTAGTGGGTACTTGTTCTTGATCGTTACTTCACTCAATCCTCGATAATCAACAACCATCCTTAACGATCCATCCTTCTTCTCTACTAGAAGTACTGGCGATCCCCAAGGCGAAGAACTTGGGCGAATATATCCTTTATCCAATAACTCCTTAATCTGCTTCTTAATTTCCACCAAATCCTTTGCTGGCATCCTATATGGTCTCTTCGATATTGGCCCAGTGCCTGGCAATAGCTCAATCAAAAACTCAATATCTCTATCCGGTGGCATGCCTGGCAACTCTTCTGGAAATACTTCAGGGAAATCCCTTACCACTCGTACTTCCTCCTGCACTACTCCTGTTAAACAATTTACTAGAGTCCTCTTGGGCACATGCCGGGATACATACTTGATCCTTCTCCCTTCTGGGGTGGTAAGCAAAATTGTCTTACTGGCGCAATCGATGTTTCCTCCATACATCGACAGCCAATCCATACCCAGAATTACATTCAATCCTTGTGATTCCAAAATGATCAAATCCGAGGGAAACACATGCCCACCTATACTCAATGGCACTTGAAAACATCCTTGACTGGCCATATACTCCGCTCCTGGTGAACTTACTAGCATAGGTGTTCTAAGAACCTTAGTGGGCAAGTTATACTTATCCACAAATCCCCTTGATATGTATGAATGCGATGTACCAGTATCAAAAAGAACGAGTGCAGTAAATGACTTAACCAAAAACTTACCGATTACGGCATCCGGCTGCTCTTCAACCTCCTCCACGTTAACGTGGTTCACCTGTCCCCTGTTGAAAGGGTTCGGCTTCTTCCCAGAACTTCCATTGCCATTTTGGCCATCAGGATATTCATTGGCATAATGTCTGGTCGTCTGACACTTAAAGCAAGTGACTTGGCTCAGGTCCTTCTTGGCTGGGGTTGATGGGTTGGTGAGATTTTGGCCGTTGCGTCCTCCATTGCCATTACCATTCTTGGTGCCATTGTGATTGTGCGAGCTACCTCCTCCATGGGTATGCTGAAAATGTCCTCCCGATCTAGGGGTAAAACATGGCTTCTGCTGAGCTCCTGAATTGTACTTCCCTTGTCCATACTTCCTCTTGCGGTTCTCAATTTGCTGCTGCTTGCCTTCAATCATAAGCGCACGGTCTACCAACTCCTGGTAGTTGTTGAAGGTTGCTACCATCAACTGCATGCTCAACTCATCATTCAGTCCTTCCAGAAACTTCTCCTGCTTAGCTGCATCCGTAGCAACGTCATCTGGGGCATAACGTGCTAACTTACTAAAGTCCTCCACATACTGGCCAACTGTCCGTCCTCCTTGGCGCAAGTTGCGAAACTCACGCTTCTTCATGGCCATAGCTCCTGCTGAAACATGGGCAGTACGAAAGGCCTGCTGAAACTGGTCCCATGTGATAGTGTCGACAGGGAAAGTGGCTGTGAAATTCTCCCACCATGATGCTGCGGGTCCTTCAAGCTGATGTGCGGCAAACTTCACCTTTTCCGCATCCGTACATCCTGCTGTGGTCAACTCTCTAGCTGTCTTGCGGAGCCAATCATCTGCTACTATCGGCTCGGTGCTACTGGAAAACACCGGCGGATTCAGCCTAAGAAATCGGGCTAAGTGATCAACAGGTGGTGGTGGTGGTGGGTTGTTGTTGTTGTTGTTGTTCCCATGGTTCTGATTCTGGACTAGCAACTGCATCAATGTGTTCTGCTGCTGGATCAACTGGGTGAGCTCCGGTGGAAAGGTAAATCCAGGGTCACGTCTCGAAGGCATCTGAGGGTTTAGAAAAGATGAGATGTAAGAATAGAGGGGGTCTAAAGAGAAAACACTACCCATATGCACATGAGGCAAAAGCAAACAATTCACTTCATTTAATCAAACAAGGGCATACAATCGATCTATCTATCGCAAAAGTGCTCGGACTACTATATTTACATGGTGGACTACTACTACTACTGATGAGGTGGTCTACTAGAAATATTCTTCGGTTGCAGACTCCATGATATCTGCTCCAGCTTCATCAACATAGTTATCATCGCTTTCGTCTGGGTCCGAGTCTGTGTCGTCGATGATGATGTAGTCTTCCGGGCTAATCTCCTTGGGTTCTTCGTCTTCATCTACTTGTGTAGGGTCTCCCATAAATATCCTGATCTTCTTGATCAGATCGTCATTCTTCTCCACCAATACTTCAATTTCCACTTCATAATCTTCATGTGTAGCCTTGAGTTCTTCCTGCAGTTCCTTGATTCTTGTCCTTGCCTTCTTCAGACCTATCAAGTCGGCGCACATCTAATTCTCCTATCGTCGAATGTGCTGGTTTAATTCCTGGATAAAAGCTGCAATGGATCTATCCCTTCTGGTGCTAATCATCTCCCAGTGCTCATGTCGGCGCCCACAAATCTGGTAGATAGTATCCTTGAGATCATTGCGGTAGACTTCTCCAATGCGTCCCATGGCGATGTGAGCTGCCATGCTCTTTCCTAGACTCCAAGTTGGTGCATCGAAAGAAAACTCTATGGGCTCAGTGACTGGCATGAACGTCCTTCCTGGAACTTGAACTTGAATCATCCAGCGCTCTTCTTCAGGTAAAGTGGCGTTGTAGGTTCCGGTGTCGTGCTCATCCTCACAAAATCCTTTAGCCTTTCCTTTGCTCAGTTTCTCCTAAATAGAGGCAATCTCCTTGTCAGTCTTCTGAGCTTCTCTGATTCTATCCATCAAAGTTGACTGAATCTCCAATGCTTCTACATAGCCTCTCGGAACTATTTCCAAACATAGTTCACGAAGATTTTCAGCTAACTCCCTTGGTATTTCTCCCGTCATTAATGTATTGACATGGCTCTTACGGCTTAATGCGTCAGCTACTACATTAGCCTTTCTGGGATGGTAATGCAATCTCATATCATAATTGTCGTGGTTTTGTCACGGCAGATGTCCTAGAGAAAGGACTTAGTCATGGAGCCATCGCGACGGGTTAGCTTGAAGGGGTTAAAGCGGACACAGGGACGCAAGAGAGTTATACTAGTTCGTCCCCTTCAATGAAGGTAAAAGCCTACGTCTAGTTGTGATGGATTTGATGGGGTTTTGATGACTAGGGAGCAAACAAGCTTCGCCTATGTCTCGAGTTGTTGTCTGTTGTTTCTGAACCGCCGCCGGGTCGTCCCCTTATATACATGGGTGACACCCGTCGGTTCACAGAGTCTGAACACCGGTCGATATTCGTATCCGGGTTGGTCTCTCCTTATTCCTAACTTACAATACAAGTTTATATACAAATTCCGGTTTACAGCTACAAGTCTTGAACCGGCTACGGGCCTTAGGCCCTCATCTGCCTTCTTGGGCTTTATCACTTCTGGAACTACTGATGAAGTTGAACCGGCCCAGATAGGCCGGTTTACGCCCAGCAGTAATATCCCCAACATTAGGCCCCAGATTGATTTGAACGGGTTCATGTCAATCCTTTAACAAAAACTTCATCTTCAACGTCTTCTCATAAATTGGTAAACCGCCATGATGTCATCTTCTCTGATTACTGTAAACCGGAGTGACGTCACCTGTCATAACGAAGATATCCATTATGCTTCTTTATTTAATATATCTACGGAAATCGAGGCGGCAGCTCCGTTTCGTGGCCCCTTGATTGTCGCGCCTGACACATGTCTTTTTGCCTTATAAATAGGACCGAAGGGTCATTTCCTTTCTCTTTCCCTTCTTCCCCTTCTGCTTCGTCTTCCTCGCATCGCCCGGCTTCAGAGCTCCGCCGCCACCATCGACCTCTGCCTCAACCTTGGCCGCTGCATCAACCTGGGCGCACCAGAGCATCACGGCAACCTTCCGCGTGTTCCTCAGCTCCGGTAAACCTTCTATCCTTTCCCCTGCAGATCTGTTTTAGGGTTTCATAGTTCTTCAGTATTCATCGTCTGCCTCTTGCTCATATGATAGATCTTGTCCATCCGCAATGCTTAGATCAGGCGGTTTAACCTTATAGAATTTTTTTCCAAACCGGTATATGGCATTAGTCCCCTTATTGAACCGCCAGATGCTTGTTGCTTCATAAAACTCCGGTTTAGATAGTTCTGTCTTCGGTTTAACAGTGCCCATACCAATATATCTTGATCAAATGCATTTTTGAACCGGGATCTTCTACCTTGTAGATTCCATCATGGCCAAGCAAGTGTATGAGTGCAATTGGGTTCCTTCTCGCGTCATAGAGGCTCAACTGGACGATTTAGTCCTGATTGGCGCTTTAGGCAGCAAAGATACCATCCATTGGAGGGCTCCTGGCAAAGAATGCCCTCCCACACCTCGAGAAGGAGAGGTTGTTGTTTTCGTAGATCACTTAGCCCGGGGATTTAAGCCGCCTGGTTCTAAATTTTACCGGGATGTTTTAGCCGGTTTCCAGCTCCATCCACAAGATACTGGCCCCAACTCTATTACAAATATGTGTCACTTCCAGGTGCTCTGTGAAGCGTTCTTTCAAGAAGAGCCCACAGTGGAATTGTTCAGAGACCTTTTCCATCTAAACCGCCGTACTGAGTTTACTGACGGCTCCAATACGGAGTTGGGTGGCGTGGCGATTCAAAAAAGGAAAGAGGTCACATACCCTCATGCCAAACTGCATAGCCACCCCAAAGAATGGAATCAGACATGGTTCTACTACAAAGACACCTCCCCTGCTGGTGAGAATCCCTTGCCTGGCTTTCGTCCGGAGCGGCTCAGCAATACACACCCTTTTCCACAAAGATTGACTGCATAGGAGAGAAGAAAATATGCTCCCCAACTGTCAAAGCTCAAAGCCTTTATGGCCAACGATTTAACAGGGGTTGATCTCGCTCGCTGTTGGATATCATGGAGCATACTGCCCCTTAGTCAGCGCTCCGGTTTGATGTGCGAGTATACTGGCAGTGTTGATGACCCACTGCGACATTCCAAAATCTAGCTCACCGATGAAGAAATCACAGAGGCTGTGAATAAGATGCTGAATGAACCGGAACACGTCTGTGCTAGAAACGGCCTGCTTCCCTTCTGTGCCACCAACAAACCGCCAGTTGTAAGACTTTGATTTTTCTTTTTGCTGAATCTGTTAATGATATATCTGGTCTTTGTTTAATATCAGTGTCTGTGTAATCAGGGCAATGATCCGTTTTGGAGCAAGAAACCGCTGCAGGAGAAACCAGAAAAACCAGACAAACCGAAAAGAGCAATTCGGCAAAAGACTAAAGCTGTGAAGAAGACTGCCCACAGGAAAATAACCACTGCATCTTCTAATCCGGCCCCTGATGATGATGTGGATAATCCGGACTTTGAGGTAGAGCTTGACTCACTTGGTTTATTTTTCATGCGTCTTATTGATGATGATATTTGTCAGGATGATGCTGAAGCCAGCCACGCGGATGTTGCAGAGGTAATTATTCTCTCTTCCGATTCAGAAACTTTGCCTTCGCAAAAAATCCGTCAGGCAAACCGGGAAGTTAAATTTTCTCATCCTCTTGCTTATTTGGATCCTAAATTTCTTATGAAGACCCAACAACATGAAGCTCGTCGCACAACCCGACACAACGGCCAGGTAGTTACCTCCGCCGGTTTACCGAACAGTCCGGTTCGGAAACGCCATTCAGAGGTCTCTAATTTGCTTGTCAGTGCTTGTCCTAAAGTGGGCTGCTTTCGTCAACCTCTTAATCCGTCTGACTCCGATTACCAGGTTACTTCCCACTCATCTTCTGGCGAGTCATCGGCTACTCAGCTCCCACCACTCAAAACGTTGCTTGGGTAAGCTATACTTATTGTGATGTTTGCAGTACATTGCCTTAGAACATATGCTGTATTTGATTTTGTTATTCTTCTCAGGGCCAAACCTAGGCCAAGAAAGAAGGCCCGCTTGGACAAAGTGGCCGAAGAATATGTCGTTCTTGAACCAGGCAAGACACCCAATCTTGAAGCGGCTATTCTTGAGGATATACCCAATGATCCACCGCAGCAAGACGACGATCTTATTGCTAAAGAGAGACCTACTGATGCCTCAGGTCCTGTCAATCAGCCCACAGGTTCCATCCGGATTGAAAGCTCCACCGGTCCAGCAAAACCTACTAACAAGCCAATAGCCCCAGTGCAAACCGGCGGTACCCAGGATGATGAGGTTGTCATTACTGGCACTGGCCATACTGAGCCAAGCAATCCTATTGCTTTGTCCAAACATTCTGCCAAGGAAGAATTTGCTGCCTTTGGTAAAGGCAAGTGGAACGCTGATATGACGACTTATGCTGCTCTGAAGGCCCGAGATATCCATTCCGGCTATCTGAACCAGTTGTATACCAGTCGCGACTATGAAGCCGGTCTGGTTAATATGATGAAAGATAAATATGAGGTAACTTCCATATGCTCCTTCCTGCTTGTATGCTTCCATTCTTGCTGACTCTCCTAGCCCCCAAGGGCCGGTTTGTAATATTCTTTCAAACCGGGACTTACTAACATAAATCTTGATGCTTTGAAATTCGCTGATGTAGCCCCCAAGGGCCGGTTCAACTTAGCGTAGTTAAACCGGTACTTTAAGTAATTGAAATTGCCGCATCAGAATATATACGAGCAAATAGCCATTAGCCCCCAAGTGCCAAGTTGAATACTTGTATTGATCTTGGGACTTTGTAAGCAATTGAAAGATGAAGATCGAATATGCATTAGCCCCCAAGTGCCAAGTGCATAACTTGTTATGTGGTTGGTACTTCAATCCCTGTACCGTATTGTTGAAGCATATAACTGTCTGCATGCAGGCTGAGCTGAAGACGAAAGAAAACCAAATCGCCGATCTCCAAGAAAACCTGAAAACCCAACAAGCTGAAACCTCCAAAGCAAAAGAGGAATTAACCAGCGCTTTAAGCGCCATGGAGCAGCTTAAGGAGAGCTTCAAGAAGAAACATGCGGATTGGGCCACTGAATAGTCCACTTTAATCAAACAAGTAGAGGATGCCGAGGCTGCACTAAAACCGGTGGCGGATGAATTGACCAGTATAAAGAGGCACGTGCATACTATGACCACTGCTATCTTTGGTAAGCCAGTTTGACTTCTGAATTGACTCGGCCTTCTTATAGAGCTGCCGGTTTAACCCTTATGATACTTCAGGGACACGCACTGGTCATTTGGGTTCAGATGTGCGGAAAAAATTGAAGGCCGTCTACACGTTGGTCGAACAGCTGTATACTGGCGCACAACGGATCATCTGTACCACATCTCACAACAAACTGGCGCCCACTTTGATTCAAGATACCCGGATGAAACTGTCGGTGCTTCCAGCCCGGGTTGAAGAGCTGAAGAAATCTGCTGCTCGAACCGGTGCGATCAATGCCTTAATGCGGGCAAAAGACTGGGTGCCGGATTTTGATCCTATTGAAGCGGCTCAGGGCTATCCCAGCTTGAAAGAAGATGGGTCAGAATTTAGTGAAGCGGATCAGCGAGCCATAAACCGGGAGGTGCGTCCGCTAGCTTGTCAACTGGCTGAAGAAGCAGACTTGTCTCGTTATCAAGCTCAATATGATAATCAGAACAAATGAATAGCTGCCCCAATTCATGAGTCGGAAAATCTTATCCCTCCAATCCGTAAGCACACTTACACTCCTGATATTGACCCGTCATTGCTGATCCACGATGAAGCTGTTTTTCAAGCATTAATGGGAATAGACCGGACAACTATTGATTTCCAGCCACTGGGTAGAGAAACGGAGGCTGAAGCGGCGCAGGGTGACCCACAACCATCAGGCCAGGCTGGTGACCAAGCTTGAACCGGAAGCCGGTTTTGAAACTGCCTCTCCTTTGCGAAAAACAATGATATTATTATGGGCACCGTGTTGCCTTGTAATAGGCTAGCTGATACTTTTGATGTTGATATGCCTTCATGCATAATTTGTTCTTCCTATGGTGATGAACTTTCCAAAGCACCTTCTGCAATAAAAAACTCTTCAAGTGCCACCGCGGTTGTACCGTCCGGCGGAATATGATGTCTGCATATATGAAGTCAAAACATCCAAAAAAAATTATTAAGTATATGACCAAATTTTTGTGATACATAATACCTACCCTCGTTGAGCGTGAAGTTGGCTTGGCCAATCTTGAAGCGGAGTTTTGCAAACCCACACTGTTGGAGGAGATAACAACTCCTGTATATATATGATGCTGGTTTACCATGTAAACCGTGCCGGGTTATAATAAACACCGTGTTACTCCATAAGAGGATGTTAACAACAAGGATCAAACCGGGCAAATAGTCTCCGGATTGACGTGAACTGTGTTCCGTCAATTGATTGGTTAAAAAACTTTGTCGGTTTAAAAAACGCAATAAAAAGCAAAAAACCCCCTTCAAAGAAAAGTGTAAATCAAGTGCAATGACAAAACGTTGCAAAAAAAGGTTTATTTGAGCTGATCAGATGGTGTTACCATGGCCGAACACGACCAAGCTCCCGTTAGGTGTAACTATGGTTCTAGTCAGCCAGGTCCCCAAATGAAACTGTGGCATTTATGCCGATCAAGTGGCATGGTCATGGTTCAGGTTCGACCAAGCCCCCAAGTGATTCTGTGGCCTTAAGCCGATCAAGAGGCATGACTGGTTCAGACATGACCAAGTCCCCAAGTGATCCGGTGGCTCTCGCCTATCAAGAGGCATGGTATTGGTTCGGACACGACCAAACCCCCAAGTGATATAACATGATGCTTTTAAAAAGCGAACTCAAGGGGTAAACCGGAGGCCGCTTTAGAGCAACTCCGTGTAACCTCACATGATGTAAAAGAACAGATATCCCGCTTTAGCTGAGGTTCCGGTTTATTATATTTAATCATAATATATACATTGTCGTAATATGTACATAAGTATAGCCAATGGCTCAGGTATAGTAAGGCCGAAGATGAGCTATGTTCCACGGCCTACTAGTCTCCTCCTCTGATGTACGTGAGTCTTTATGCTCTCGAATATCGATCAGATAGTACGACCCGTTGTGCAGATTCTTGCTGACCATGAAAGGTCCCTCCCAAGGTGGGGATAACTTATGCATATCAGTCTGATCTTGGATGAGCCGAAGCACCAAATCTCCTTCCCGAAAGGTTCTGGTTCTGACTCGGCAACTGTGATAACGACGAAGATCCTGCTGGTAAATCGCCGATCGGGCGGCTGCGATGTCACGCTCTTCATCCAACCGGTCCAAAGCATCTTGCCGTGCTGTCTCGTTGTCCGTTTCAATATAAGCCGTTACACGAGGTGAATCATGACGGATATCACTAGGGAGAACCGCCTCCGCTCCATAAACCATGAAGAACGGTGTGTATCCTGTTGATCTGTTGGGTGTTGTATTGATGCTCCATAACACAGATGGTAATTCTTCTACCCAACAACCCGGCGTTCTCTGCAAAGGAACCATGAGCCGGGGCTTGATGCCTCTCAAGATCTCTTGATTAGCTCTTTCTGCTTGACCATTGGACTATGGATGTGCCACTGATGAAACGTCGAGCCGGATGTGCTCCTGTTCGCAGAACTCCTTCATAGCACCTTTGGACAAATTGGTACCATTATCTGTGATAATACTGTGCGGAAAGCCAAACTGGAAAATCACCTTTTTGATGAACTGAACCGCCGTGGCCGCATCACACTTGCTAACAGGTTCTGCCTCCACCCACTTTGTAAACTTGTCAACCGCCACCAGGAGGTGGGTCTTCTTATCTTTGGACCTTTTGAAAGGCCCAACCATATCCAGCCCCCAAGTCGCAAACGGCCAAGTAATTGGACTCATTCTCCATTCTTGAGCTGGTACATGAGCACGTCTTGAAAACCTTTGGCAACCATCACATCGTTTGACCAGATCCTCCGCATCAGCATGAGCAGTTAACCAATAGAAGCCATGGCGAAACGCTTTAGCCACCAGAGACTTTGAACCGGCATGGTGACCACAATCTCCTTCGTGGATCTCACACAAAATTTCACGGCCTTCTTCAGGAGACACGCAGCGTTGAAAAGCTCCTGATACACTGCAATGATGCAACTCGCCGTTGATGATAGCCATGGACTTGGATCGCCGGATTATCTGCCGGGCCAGAATCTCATCCTCTCGCAACTCGCCCCGGTTCTTGTACGCCAGGTAAGGAAGCGTCCAATCCGGAATAACAAGAAGAGCCGCCACCAATTGAACCTTCGTATCAGGAATAGCCAAATCCTCTTCACCAGGGATCTTGACCGACGGGTTGTGCAGCACATCCAGAAAAACAGTGGGCGGGACCGGTTTGCGCTAAGAGCCCAGCCGGCTTAAAGTGTCTGCCGCTTCATTTTTCCGCCGGTCCACTTGGTCCACCTGATAGCCTTTGAAATAACCTGCAACAGTATCCACCTCCCGATGATACGCTGCCATGAGTGGGTCCTTGGAGTCCCAAGTGCCAGACACTTGTTGAGCCACAAGGTCCGAGTCACCGAAGCACTTAACTCGACTTAGATTCATCTCCTTAGCCATCCGGAGACCATGGAGCAAGGCTTCATACTCAGCTGCATTGTTAGTACAAGGGAACATTAAGCGGAGAACATAACAAAACTTATCACCTCGTGGGGAAGTTAATACGACTCCAGCCCCCGAGCCTTCCAACTGCCAAGATCCGTCAAAATGGATGGTCCAATACGTGTGATCCGGCTTTTCTTCAGGTGCTTGCATTTCCGTCCAATCATTGATGAAATCAACAAGTGCTTGAGACTTAACCGCTGTCCGAGGCACATACTTCAAACCGTACGGCCCCAGCTCTATGGCCCACTTTGCAATCCGGCCAGTTGCTTCCCGGTTCTGGATGATATCTCCCAAAGGAGCAGAACTGACCACCGTAATTGGGTGCCCTTGGAAATATTGTTTAAGCTCCCGGCTTGCCATAAAAACTCCATACACCAGCTTCTGCCAATGCGGATACCTTTGCTTGGACTCGATTAGCACCTCACTGATATAATAGACCGGTCGTTGAACCGGATGCTCCTTGCCTGCCTCCTCTCGCTCCACCACAATAGCCACGCTGACCGCCCGAGCATTAGCAGCAACATATAGCAGTAACGACTCCTTGTCAATGGGAGCGGCGAGCATAGGTGGATTGGCGAACTGCCGCTTTAAGTCCTCAAATGCTTCATTAGTGGCGGAGCTCCAAACAAACTGATCCATTTTTTTCAACATCTGATACAAAGGGATTGCCTTCTCACCAAGACGACTGATAAACCGGCTTAATGCAGCAATCCGGCCTGCCAGGCGTTGAACATTGTTGATACACTTCGGTTTAGCCAGGGAGGTGATAGCCGTGATCTTCTCCGGATTAGCCTCAATTCCCCTGTTGGACACCAAAAAACCCAATAGCTTGCCCGCCGGTACACCAAAGACACACTTGTCCAGATTAAGCATCATCTTGTATGTTCTCAGGTTATCAAAGGTTTCCTTCAAATCATCAGTCAGAGTCTCCTTCTCCCTGGACTTAACCACGATATCATCCACGTAAGCATGTACATTACGGCCAATCTGCTTGTGAAGACAATTTTGTACACACCGTTGGTAAGTTGCCTGGGCACTCTTGAGCCTGAAGGGCATAGACACATAGCAGAAGGCTCCAAAGGGAGTTATAAATGCTGTCTTCTCCTGGTCCTTAACTGCCATTTTGATCTGATGATAGCCAGAATACGCATCCAAAAAACTTAAACGCTCACAACCCGCCGTAGCATCAATAATTTGATCAATACGGGGGACGGCAAAAGGATCTGCTGGACAAGTCTTATTAAGATTTGTGTAATCCACACACATGTGCCAGGTGCCGTTTTTCTTGAGGACCAGCACTGGATTGGCAAGCCACTCAGGGTGAAAAACTTCAACAATAAAGCCAGCTGCTAAGAGCCTGGCTACCTCTTCTCCAATCGCCTTGCGTCTTTCTTCGTTAAACCGGCGGAGGAACTGTTTCACCGGTTTATATTTAGGATCCACATTAAGTGTGTGCTCAGCGAGTTGCCTTGGTACACCTGGCATGTCAGAGGGCTTCCATGCAAAAATGTCCCAATTCTCACGGATGAACTCGATGAGCGCGCTTTCCTATTTCGGATCCAAGTTGGCACTGATGCTGAAGTGCTTGGATGAATCACCAGGTACGAAGTCAACAAGCTTAGTTTCTCCTGACGATTTGAACTTCAGGGTCGGATCATGCTCCGTAGTTGGCTTCTTCAACAGAGTCATGTCCGCCGGATCAACATTGTCTTTATAGTACTTCAACTCCTCGGTGGCACAAACCGACTCTGCATAAGCCGCATCTCCTTCCTCGCATTCCAAAGCGATTTTGCGGCTTCCGTGAACCGTTATTGCCCCCCTGTGACCCGGCATCTTGAGCTGCAAATACACATAACAGGGCCGTGCCATAAACTTGGCGTAAGCCGGTCGCCCAAACAGGGCGTGATACGGACTCTGGATTTTCACCACTTCAAACGTCAATGTCTCCGACCTGGAATCATGGTCATCCCCAAAGGCCACTTCCAGAGCTATCTTACCAACGGGATATGCTGATCTGCCTGGCACTACGCTGTGGAACACTGTATTAGACGGTTTGAGATTTTTATCTGTTAGCCCCATACGACGGAAGGTCTCATAATACAGGATGTTAATGCTGCTCCCTCCGTCCATGAGCACCTTGATGAACTTATACCCTCCCACCTGAGGCGCCACCACTAGAGCCAACTGACCCGGATTATCGACCTGGGGAGGGTGATCCTCTCTGCTCCATATGATTGGTTGTTCAGACCAACGTAGATAACGTGGTATGGCCGGTTCAACAGAGTTGACTGCCTGCCTCTGAACCTTCTAGTCTTGCTTGTCCAAGCTAGTGGTGAAGACATGGTACTGCCCACTACTCAACTGCTTTGGGTTGCTCTGGTAACCTGACTGTTGCTGCTGCTGATTGTAACCACCCTGGTTGTTCTGACTATTTTGACCATTATGTCCGCCCGGATTACCATTGAATTCTAAACCGGAACTTCCTCCAACGTAACCCGGCCCGGCCACCGCCAGACTCGTGATCATACCGGAAATTATTAGAATTCTTGAACTCCTGCATAATAAAACAATCCTTTCAAAGGTGGTTTGCTGGTGCCTCCTTCGTCCCATGTCTTGGACAGGGCTGGCTTAGCAGATAGTTTAGGCGGTTTGGGTTAGGGTTGGGTGCTCCATTACAATTTTTCGGTCTACCCTTGCGTCGCTGGCCATTGTCCTGTGGGTTGGTATTAGCCACAAAGTCCATGTTACCATCCGCTTTACGCTTGCCTCCATCACCATTGCCTACCCAGTGATGCTGCTGACCTTTGGAGCTGCTGTTTTTCTTCCCTTTCCCTGTCTTGTCATCATCAGATTCGGGATCCTTGGTACTATCAGAATCAGCATATTTCACCAAAGCGGCCATGAGGGTCCCCATGTTGGTGCAATGATGCTTCATCCGTCCCAACTTCAGCTTCAGGGGCCCAAACCGGCAGTTGCCTTCTAGGGTTAATACTGCGGTGTCAGCGTTGATGCGGTCTGAGGAGTGCAACACTTGTGAAACCCAGCGCACCCAATGAGTCGTTGATTCTCCTTCCTCCTGGACGCATGCAGCTAAGTCCACTATCGACATAGGCTGTTTACAGGTATCCTTGAAATTGCTGATAAACCGGGCTCGTAATTGGGCCCATGAACTGATAGAATTAGCTGGCAAGCTTTTTAACCAAGTACGGGCAGTTCCTTCAAGCATCATGGTGAAGTATTTCGCACACGCCGTGTCATCCACATCAAGCATCTCCATGGCCATCTCATAGCTCTCCACCCATGTCTCTGGAGGTTGATCCGCCGTGTAATTTGGTACCTTGCGCGGGCCTTTGAAATCCTTGGGCAGGCGCACGTTGCGTAAAGCGGGGATAAGGCAAGGCACCCCCAAAGAACTAGAAGTAACACCAGGTTCAGTCAAGGTGGTTGGACGAACCGGTGTGAGCTGCCGAGCCTAATGCTGTGTGGCTAACTCTGCCTCCCTACGCGCGCGGGCCCGGTCCACCACTCCCTGAGCGTTATCAGCACCACCCGCCGGGTTGTTGTCACGGGGTGCCCCACGTCGTTCATTACTCGACACTGCTGGTTCATCCATATGTCTGCTATAGCTCCGGCTTGGACGGGGGGTCGAGTGGATCTGGTCGCGGCTATACGAGTACGCTTCCTGTTGGGCCAAAGCTGTCCTCAGAAGTTCCTTAACCCGTCGCGTCTCTACTGCCTGCGGCGAGTCACCTTCAATTGGAATGGCCTCCAGCCGTGCAGTAGCGGCAACAAGATTGTCCATTGGGTTGGAGTAGTGACCCGGAGGTGTTAAAGCAGCCTGAGGTATAACGGTGTTTTGACGAGGCGGGTCCATCTGACGAGGCTGAACCGGTGCACCGGTCCCAGGGGCTTCTGCCTGGTTTCCCTCCAGCGGATTGCCGGCTCTTGGTCCTGGAGTGTTGAAAAGGTCTCTGGCCTCGAAAACCGGAGGTAAGCGGGATCGGTGCTTCCTCCTCATGACTTCATGCGACGCGCTCTGGTCCAACATAAGCCTGTAGGCCTGTGCGTCTAAAGTGGCCCGCTCTGCGGCCATCCTGGTGTCCTCAGCCGCCAGATCCGCCTTGGCCTGGGTGATCTGTTCCTTTACCTTTGCAATCTCCGCGTTGTGAACATCCTGATCTGGCGGATTAACTTCCGCCATAAGCACTGCCAATGCATCAAATAGTTCTGATAGAACCTGAGCCGGCGGGCGCACAGGGCCTCCTGCCCCGGCAGCCGTCGCCGCTGCTGAACCGGAGATCGTTGCCGCAGCTGTCGAAGAATGAAGCGCTGCTTGTGTTCCGGCCATGAATATTCCAACCCAGTTGGGCAGATCAGAGGGGTCCAGAATACTGTCGCCATCGGAACAGCTCCCAATCTGGCCATCTTGTAGCTGATAAAGAGATTCGGTTTCTCCGGTCAAAGATTCGTCACCGGAACAAATGACGGTCGCTCCGCGAAATTCCGATCCGTCCTCATAACTTCCTCCATGGATGACTCCCACGAAGGCACGCTTCATGGCCGGTTTAACCCGGGCGGATCGCGCACGCTGAGCCGTCTCGACGAGGTTGGTGCAGATGTCCGGCTCAGGGCCCGGTTCACCGATCTTGCCAATGAAAACGTGAATGCTACCAAAGGGGACCCGGTACCCGTACTCAATTGAGCCGGCCTCGGGGCCCCAGCCTGCGTCGTCGATGTAGAGCTTGCCCCGACGACTCTTAGTCATCCGGCCTACAGCGTAGCCCTCGAGTCCTTCAAAGTGGCCCTCCAAGAACCGGAAACCATCGTGCGATAGCCCCACGGTGGGCGCCAACCATCTCCTTTGTCTGAGGTTTAACTCCTTCTGTGTGAAAATGTATTTCAAACTCTTATGATCCGTGTACACCTCACAATGGTTTCCAATGAGGAAATGTCTCCATGTTTTCAATGCATGCACTACAGCTGCTAACTCCAAATCACGCGTAGCATAATTCAACTCATGAGGCTTCAGTTGTCTTGAGGCATATGAAACAACTCTCCCTTCCTGCATAAGCACTGCTCCAAGTCCTCGACGTGAAGCGTCGAAATACACTTCATAGTCCTTGGTCTGATCTGGCAAAATCAACACTGGTGATGTAACCAAGCGTTTTTTCAACTCCTGGAAACTAGCCTCACATTCCTTAGTCCATTTGAACTTGGTATCCTTCTTTAATAACTACGTCATAGGCTTCACAATCTTTGAGAAATTCTCAATGAATCTCCGGTAGTATCCTGCGAGTCCAAGAAAACTCCGAATCTCTCCAACCGTGGTTGGTGCTTCCCACTTGGTCACGGTATTAACTTTTGTGGGATCAACTGATATTCCTTCTCTGGATATAACGTGTCCGAGAAATCCTACTTCCTTCAGCCAAAACTAACATTTACTGAACTTGGCATACAACTGATGTTCTCTGAGCTTTTCAAGTACCAATTGCAAATGTTCCTTATGCTCTTCTTAATTCTTCGAGTAAACCAGGATATCATCAATGAACACCATGACGAACTTATCCAAGAACTGCATAAACACTTTGTTCATCATGTTCATAAAATAGGCAGATGCGTTAGTCAGACCAAATGACATAACGGTATACTCGTACAGCCCATACCTGGTGGTAAAAGCTGTCTTAGGAATATCCTGTTCTCGAATCTTCAACTGGTGGTATCCTGATCGCAGATCGATCTTGGAAAATACCTTAGCTCCTTGCAATCGATCAAACAGATCATTAATCATTGGTAGTGGGTACTTGTTCTTGATCGTTACTTCATTCAATCCTCGATAATCAACAACCATCCTTAACGATCCATCCTTCTTCTCTACTAGAAGTACTGGCGATCCCCAAGGCGAAGAACTTGGGCGAATATATCCTTTATCCAATAACTCCTTAATCCGCTTCTTAATTTCCACCAAATCCTTTGCTGGCATCCTATATGGTCTCTTCAATATTGGCCCAGTGCCTGGCAATAGCTCAATCAAAAACTCAATATCTCTATCCGGTGGCATGCCTGGCAACTCTTCTGGAAATACTTCAGGGAAATCCCTTACCACTGGTACTTCCTCCTGCACTACTCCTGTTAAACAATTTACTAGAGTCCTCTTGGGCACATGCCGGGATACATACTTGATCCTTCTCCCATCTGGGGTGGTAAGAAAAATTGTCTTACTGGCGCAATCGATGTTTCCTCCGTACATCGACAGCCAATCCATACCTAGAATTACATCCAATCCTTGTGATTCCAAAATGATCAAATCCGAGGGAAACACATGCCCACCTATACTCAATGGCACTTGAAAACATCCTTGACTGGCCATATACTCCGCTCCTGGTGAACTTACTAGCATAGGTGTTCTAAGAACCTTAGTGGGAAAGTTATACTTATCCTCAAATCCCCTTGATATGTATGAATGCGATGCACCAGTATCAAAAAGAACGAGTGCAGTAAATGACTTAACCAAAAACTTACCAATTACGGCATCCGGCTGCTCTTCAACCTCCTCCACGTTAACGTGGTTCACCTGTCCCCTGTTGAAAGGGTTCGGCTTCTTCCCAGAACTTCCATTGCCATTTTGGCCATCAGGATATTCATTGGCATAATGTCCGGTCTTCTGACACTTAAAGCAAGTGACTTGGCTCAGGTCCTTCTTGGCTGGGGTTGATGGGTTGGTGAGATTTTGGCCGTTGCTTCCTCCATTGCCATTACCATTCTTGGTGCCATTGTGATTGTGCGAGCTACCTCCTCCACGGGTATGCTGAAAATGTCCTCCCGATCTAGGGGTAAAACGTGGCTTCTGCTGAGCTCCTGAATTGTACTTCCCTTGTCCATACTTCCTCTTGCGGTTCTCAATTTGCTGCTGCTTGCCTTCAATCATAAGCGCACGGTCTACCAACTCCTGGTAGTTGTTGAAGGTTGCTACCATCAACTGCATGCTCAACTCATCATTCAGTCCTTCCAGAAACTTCTCCTTCTTAGATGCATCCATAGCAACGTCATCTGGGGCATAACGTGCTAACTTACTAAAGTCCTCCACATACTGGCCAACTATCCGTCCTCCTTGGCGCAAGTTGTGAAACTCACGCTTCTTCATGGCCATAGCTCCTGCTGAAACATGGGCAGTACGAAAGGCCTGCTGAAACTGGTCCCATGTGATAGTGTCGACAGGGAAAGTGGCTGTGAAATTCTCCCACCATGATGCTGCGGGTCCTTCAAGCTGTTGTGCGGCAAACTTCACCTTTTCCGCATCCGTACATCCTGCTGTGGTCAACTCTCTAGCTGTCTTGCGGAGCCAATCATTTGCTACTATCGGCTCGGTGCTACTGGAAAACACCGGCGGATTCAGCCTAAGAAATCGGGCTAAGTGATCAACAGGTGGTGGTGGTGGTGGGTTGTTGTTGTTGTTGTTGTTCCCATGGTTCTGATTCTGGACTAGCAACTGCATCAATGTGTTCTGCTGCTGGATCAACTGGGTGAGCTCCGGTGGAAAGGTAAATCCAGGGTCACGTCTCGAAGGCATCTAAGGGTTTAGAAAAGATGAGATGTAAGAATAGAGGGGGTCTAAAGAGAAAACACTACCCATATGCACATGAGGCAAAAGCAAACAATTCACTTCATTTAATCAAACAAGGGCATACAATCGATCTATCTATCGCAAAAGTGCTCGGACTACTATATTTACATGGTGGACTACTACTACTACTGATGAGGTGGTCTACTAGAAATATTCTTCGGTTGCAGACTCCATGATATCTGCTCCAGCTTCATCAACATAGTTATCATCGCTTTCGTCTGGGTCCGAGTCTGTGTCGTCGATGATGATGTAGTCTTCCGGGCTAATCTCCTTGGGTTCTTCGTCTTCATCTACTTGTGTAGGGTCTCCCATAAATATCCTGATCTTCTTGATCAGATCGTCATTCTTCTCCACCAATACTTCAATTTCCACTTCATAATCTTCATGTGTAGCCTTGAGTTCTTCCTGCAGTTCCTTGATTCTTGTCCTTGCCTTCTTCAGACCTATCAAGTCGGCGCACATCTAATTCTCCTGTCGTCGAATGTGCTGGTTTAATTCCTGGA
The DNA here is from genome assembly GCF_056163025.1 of Triticum urartu. Lineage (NCBI taxonomy): Eukaryota > Viridiplantae > Streptophyta > Magnoliopsida > Poales > Poaceae > Triticum > Triticum urartu. Next base: position 385,304,587 of record NC_141873.1, on the reverse strand, counting down.
TAAAAGCTGCAATGGATCTATCCCTTCTGGTGCTAATCATCTCCCAGTGCTCATGTCGGCGCCCACAAATCTGGTAGATAGTATCCTTGAGATCATTGCGGTAGACTTCTCCAATGCGTCCCATGGCGATGTGAGCTGCCATGCTCTTTCCTAGACTCCAAGTTGGTGCATCGAAAGAAAACTCTATGGGCTCAGTGACTGGCATGAACGTCCTTCCTGGAACTTGAACTTGAATCATCCAGCGCTCTTCTTCAGGTAAAGTGGCGTTGTAGGTTCCGGTGAAGCTTGGTACTCCTATGTTCAGGTATCTAGTGACTTCCTTCAAGTGACGTCCAAAGGGTGTATCTTCATCCGGTTGCGTGAAATTGTTCCTTGCATCCGCCATCCTAAAAGAGTAGAAAAGATGAGAGGTCAGATGGGAAGAGAGTGGATAGTGATCTAGGTCTTTTAGCTTAGTGGTCATGTCCTACAGTCAGCGTGTGCTCTGATACCATCTCTGTAGCGACCAGACCTCAAATAGTCTGATCTCTGTGCTCCGGTGTCATCCCTGGATCAGTAATGCTGACACCACACAGTACTCGGAGGATTTATAACAGAGTAGCAATCACACACTTATTACATCGAGGGTCTCCATAGAGAATTTATTACAATAAATATGGCTTAAGGCCATCTAATAACGATAACAACGGAAGGCTTGGAAGATAAGTGAGTCCATCAACTCCAACGGCATCACTGAGTATAGAACCACGACCTAAAAACTCCTTAATCGTCGTTTGAAAAGTCTGCAACATTAACGTTGCAGCCCGAAACGGGTCAGCACATGGAATATGCTGGCAAGGTAACACATAGAGAGTAATGGAATGAAACAACTATACTATATGCACATTTGGCTGGTGGAAAGCTCTATGGTTATAGCTTTGCGTAAAGCCAATTTTTCCCTACTACAAAGGAATACATTTATTTAACTATCATGGTAGTTGTTAAACATTGAGAATGGTTGACAGCATTCTCAATCCCAATTAAGCATCATCATTAAACAAAACCCAACAAAATTAATTTAGAGTAACATGTTGAGATTCACATGATAATCCAGGTACTAGATACTCAAGATGTCCATAACCGGGGACACGGCTAATCATGATTAGGTTATTACACTCTGCAGAGGTTTGCGCACTTTTCCCCACAAGACTCGATCGCCTCCGTTTGGTTTCTCGCACTTCATGGTGTTTGAGAAGACGGATGACCGAGACACAGTCTTTCAGAAGCGCTAGCACCTTACGATGGATAGACCGTTACACCTACTTTCCCCTACATCTGCTAGTCTACCCTGTAAGAGTTTGCACGACTTATTCAACTATGCCAGAGCCCATAATGGCTTGTGGCTGCACACGGAAGTTTCTAGTATGAATAATCTCATGATCCCTTTGAGCCTGGGTGGCGGTCCAAAAGAAACAGGCAATCCTGGTCTACCCAGGTGCCTAGACAGGCAATCCTGGAATAACCAGGTACCTCAATCCACCCAGATGTGTGTTTAAGTTGCCACCTTAGATAAACCATTAATAAACAAACTCACATCTGTCATGAATATCACTCACCCAATCCACATCTACTAGCATAGCATAACATAATGGCAAACGTAGAAGTAACTCCCAAAGGTTTGATAATAAAACAGGTAATAGGTACTACCTCAACTATTTCCCATCCCATAATTTAATTAGATCCTAATCATGCAATGTGTGAGGATTGATCTAATGCAATAAAACTGGGTAGTAGAAAAGGTATGATCAAAGTGTTACTTGCCTTGCTGATGATCCGGGAAACCTAGCGATTCGAAGTAACAAGCGGCGCACTCCGGGTATTCTATCGCAGACAAAATAAACAAGCATACAATAAGTACTCATCTAATGCACGGGTAAAACTCAAATAAGAGATCTAACCAGAAGGTTCAACTTAAGAACCCCGGTTGGCAAAAAGAATCAAATCGAACAAAGCAACAAAAATCAAACGGCGAAAGAAAACAACTTCGTTCTACTAATCTGGATCTAGGGCAAATTTTACAGTAGCAAAAACTTGTTTAAGTTGGTTAAACGGATAGAGGGTTTCGAGACGAAACTCCAGGCGCTTGAATCGCCTGATTCCGATAAACGAGCGAAAAGTTATACTAAAACGAAAATCGGATCAGGAATCACGATCAAAAAAATCGCGGATTTAATCCGAGAAAAGAAAAACGATGAACGTTCGTTAGAACGAACGAACGGACGAACGCTCGCTACTTAAATAAATCGGAAAAATCGATCTATTTTAAAAAACCGAATCTAAAAAAACCGACGGAAAAACCGAACGGTTTTTCGAAAATAAATAAATAAAAAGAATCGGCATGGAAATCGAGGCGGTGACGGACCTCGGGCGGCCGGTCGGCGGCGGCGGCGTCCTGTTCCGGTGACGGCGCGGCGTGCGGCGGCAGCTTGGGCGGCTTCGGGCGGCTGGGGCTGGCTAGGGTTTCAGCTGGGCCTTCCCCGGCTATATATAGCCTAACGGGCCGGGAGTCCTAGTCGGACACGGCCCTAGGTCGGTTCGTTTTTTTTATGCGCAGAAGAAAAATAAAAAGAAATACTAAACGGACTCTTAAAATTCCGAAATAAATTTTCACGGGCTTCTAAAATCAAGCCGCACAAGGTGAACATTTATTTGGGGCCTAAATGCAATTTTGAAAAACACACATTTTTCCTAAATTCAAATAAAATAATGAAAAACTCCGAAATAAAATCTTATTTGATTTTATTATTAAATCCTCAATATTTCTTTATTTTGGGAAAGTCATTTCATTCTCTCTCTCATATTTTTGTAATAGAAATAATTGATGATAAAATAAATAAAATCAAATGATCCTATTCTCAAAATTTGAGAAAACTCAAATATGAAAATAATGAATTCACCAACTCTCTCCATGGGTCCTTGATTTGCGTAGAAATTCTAGGATCAAAACCAATCACAAATAAAATATGATATGCAATGATGATCTAATGTATAACATTTCAAATTGAAATTTTGGGATGTTACACATAGTGAATACATGAACTCCTCAAACTGCGGTCATCACCGGTAAGTATCCCGATTATTGTCACTTCGGGGTTAACAGATCATAACACATAATAGGTGACTATGGACTTGCAAGATAGGATCAAGAACACTCATATATTGATGAAAACATAATAGGTTTAGATCTGAAATCATGTCACTCGGGCCCTAGTGACAAGCATTAAGCATAGCAAAGTCATAGCAACATCAATCTCAGAACATAGTGGACACTAGGGATCAAACCCTAACAAAACTAACTCGATTACATGATAGATCCCATCCAACTCATCACCGTCCAGCAAGCCTACGATGGAATAACTCACGCACGGCGGTGAGCATCATGAAATTGGTGATGGAGGATGGTTGATGATGACGATGGCGACGGATTCCCCTCTCCGGAGCCCCGAACGGACTCCAGTTCAGCCCTCCCAAGAGGTTTTAGGGCTTGGCGGCGGCTCCGTATCGTAAAACGCGATGATTTCTTCTCCCTGATTTTTTTTCTCCCCAAAACTCAATATATGGAGTTGGAGTTGGAGTCGGAGAGGCAACAGGGGGCCCACGAGGTAGGGGGGCGCGCCCTAGGGGGGCAGGCGCGCCCCCACCCTCGTGGAGAGGTGGTGGGCCCCCTGGCCTTCATCTTTTGCTGGTATTTTTCTTATTTTCTGAAACTGGCTCCGTGAAGTTTCAGGTCATTCCGAAAACGTTTGCTCCTGCACATAAATAACACCATGGTAATTCTGTTGAAAACAGCGTCAGTCCAGGTTAGTTCCATTCAAATCATGCAAGTTAGAGTCCGAAACAAGGGCAAAAGTGTTTGGAAAAGTAGATACATTGGAGACGTATCAACTCCCCCAAGCTTAAACCTTTGCTTGTCCTCAAGCAATTCAGTTGACAAACTGAAAGTGATAAAGAAAAACTTTTACAAACTCTGTTTGCTCTTGTTGTTGTAAATATGTAAAGCCAGCATTCAAGTTTTCAGCAAAGATTATAACTAACCACATTCACAATAACGCATAGGCCTCAAGTTTACTCATATCAATAGCATAATCAACTAGCGAGCCATAATAATAAATCTCAGATGACAACACTTTCTCAAAACAATCATAATATGATATAACAAGATGGTATCTCGCTAGCCCTTTCTGAGACCGCAAAACATAAATGCATAGCACCTTTAAAGACCAAGGACTGACTAGACATTGTAATCCATGGTAAAAGAGATCCAGTCAAGTCATACTCAATGTAAACTAACATTAATGAATGCAAATGACAGTGGTGCTCTCCAACTGGTGCTTTTTAATAAGAAGATGATGACTCAACATAAAAGTAAATAGATAGGCCCTTCGCAGAGGGAAGAAGGGATTTGTAGAGGTGCCAGAGCTCGGATTTGAAATAGAGGTGAATAATATTTTGAGAGGTATACTTTCATTGTCAACATAACAACCAAGAGATGGCGATATCTTCCATGCTACACACATTATAGGCGGTTCCCAAAAAGGATGGTAAAGTTTATACCCCCCCTTCGACCAACAAGCATCAATCCATGGCTTGCTCGAAACAACGAGTGCCTCCTACTAACAAGAGTCCATTGGGAGTTTTGTTTGCAATTATTTTGATTTAGTTTGCATAAAGCACGGGACTGGGCATCCCGGTGACCAACCATTTATCTCGTGAGTGAGGAGCGGAGTCCACTCCTCTTGAGAATAACCCGCCTAACATGGAAGATACAGACATCCCTAGTTGATACATGAGCTATTCGAGCATACAAAATAGGATATTTATTTGAAGATTTAGAGTTTGCCACATACAAATTTACATGGAACGGCAGGTAGATACCGTATATAGGTAGGTATAGTGGACTCGTGTGGAATAACTTTGGGATTTAAGGGATTGGATGCACAAGCAGTATTCCCGCTTAGTACAGGTGAAGGCTAGCAAAAGACTGGGAAGCGACCAGCTAGGGAGCGACAACAGTCATGAACATGCATTAAAATTAATCAACACCGAATGCAAGCATGAGTAGGATATAATCCACCATGAAGATAAATATCGTGAAGGCTATGTTGATTTTGTTTCAACTACATGCGTGAACATGTGCCAAGTCAAGTCACTTAAATCATTCAGAGGAGGATACCACCCTATCATACCACATCATAACCATTTTAGTAGCATGTTGGCACGCAAGGTAAACCATTATAACTCATAGCTAATCAAGCATGGCGCAAGAAACTATGATCTCTAATTGTCATTGCAAACATGTTTATTCATAATAGGCCGAATCAGGAACGATGAACTAATCATATTTACAAAAACAAAAGAGGTCGAGTTCATACGAGCTTTTCTCATCTCAGCCAGTCCATCATATATCATCATAATTGCCTTTCACTTGCACGACCAAATAGTGTGAATAATAATAATAGTGCACGTGCATTGGACTAAGCTGGAATCTGCAAGCATTCAATAAACAGGAGAAGACAAGGAAATGTGGGCTCTTTTGTTAGATCAACAATAATGCATATAAGAGCCACTTCAACAATTTAATCATGGTCTTCTCCTATCGACCCCAAAGAAAAGAAATAAAACTATTTACACGGGAAAGCTCCCAACAAGCAAAAGAAGAACAAGAAATATTTTTGGGTTTTCTTTTTAATTACTACTACAAGAATGGAAATTAAACTGATTAAAGGGGTTGTACTGCGATGCAGCGGCTATCGCCTGCTGAGCTGCATCGTGGCGACGAGCAGCCTCCTCTCTCCTCTCGTACTCATCTGCCTCCTCTCTGGTAATAGTATATCTTCTTCTGTCCTGATAATCAAAGAAGGCAGGAGCAGGGAGAGTAATACGGACAGCACGGCGTCTGTCAAAGATTAGTCGATACTGGAGAGGTGATTCATTCCTCTCAACAAACTGGTGGTGAACCATAGCATTAAAATCTAGATAAGCAGGTGGTAATTCAATATCATCTTCGCGTATGGCTATACCAAGAAAATTAGCTTTGCGTGTTGCATAAATTCCTCCAAAGAAATCTCCATTAAATCTATTAAGATGCATCCTACGTGCAACAATGGCTCCCAAATTATAAGATTTATCTCCTAACATGTTTACCATTGATGCATCTACCTATGAAGAGAGCAAAATAATGTATAGCAGGAAAGTGAATGCTCCCTATGGTAGCTTGTGTAATATCTCTAGATTCTCCCACAGTTATGCTAGCAAGAAAATCTCTAAATTCAGATTTGCGAGGATCCCTTATACTACCCCATTGTGGAAGTTTGCATGCAGTGATAAAATCCTCTAAGTCCATAGTGTAAGATTTATCATAAAGATCAAACAGGACAGTTGGAGAATTATGTGAAGTTGAAAATTCAAACCTCCTCACAAATGTACTCGTGAGGTTGTGATACTGACTGCACTTCTCTTCCTAGAAGCTCACGAGATCAGCGTTACACAAATATGCGTTAAATTCTTCTTTAATTCCCGCTCGATCCATAAAGTTCTCAGAAGGCCATTCACAAGGATGCACTTGGGCGTTTCTTGGTGGCTCGTCATCAACATCATGCATTGCAAGCCTGGGTCCTTGCTTCCTTGAAGAACCACCTTGGAACATTTTCCTAAGCATATTTCTTCCTCTGAAAAATTCTGAAATTTTTTAGTAACTTAAAAATAAAAGTAAACCAAACTTGATAATATTGATAGCAACTACTCCTACAAGTGCCTAGGGCCTATATCATGCATCAAAACTACTTGGAACCATATAAATTTGACATGCAAGCTCAAGAACATGGTCACCTAGGCAGCACAAATTTGCAATGAATAAAGCACTAGAACAAATACTAATTGGACCAATGGAGGAGTTACATACCAAGGAACAATCTCCCCAAGCAGTTTTGTGAGAGGTGCTTTGAGCAAGGAGATCGAAAATGACAGCAAGATGAGCTAGAGCTTGTGCTTGAGCTGGATATTCGTGTTTGGGGGAGGAAGAAGGAGTGTATGGGTGAAAGAATGAGTTGAGGAGGGCCACCGTGGGCCCACGAGGCAGGGGGGCGCGCCCAGGGGGGTTGGGCGCGCCCTCCACCCTTGTGGGCAGGTGGTTGGCCCCCCTGTTGTGTTCTCAGTGCCAAATATTCTCAAATATTCTAGAAAAAATCACATTTAAATTTCAGGGCATTTGGAGAACTTTTACTTTCAAGGTATTTTTATATTGCACGGATAATCAGATAACAGACAGAAAAATATTTATTTTTATTTTATTTAATATAAATAACAGAAAGTAAAAGTGGGATACAAAAGGTTGTGCCTTCTAGTTTCATCCATATCATGCTCATCAAAAGGAATCCAGTAACAAGGTTGATAAAGTCTTGTTAACGAACTCATTCCGAATAACATGGAACCGGAGAAATTTCGAATAACACTATGTTACATCAACGGGGATATGCACATCCCCAATAATAAGAATATCATATTTCTTCTTGATAGTAGGAAGAGGAAATTCAAAACCTCCAAATATAATTGATGGAATTTTTCCAATAGAGTTGATACTATGAACTTGAGGTTGTTTCCTCGGAAAGTGTACCGTATGCTCATTACCATTAACATGAAAAGTGACATTGCCTTTAGTGCAATCAATAACAGCCCCTACAGTATTCAAAAAGGGTCTTCCAAGAATAATAGACATACTATCATCCTCGGGAATATCAAGAATAACAAAGTCCGTTAAAATAGTAACGTTTGCAACTAGAATAGGCACATCCTGACAAATACCGACAGGTATAGCAGTTGATTTATCAGCCATTTGCAAAGATATTTCAGTAGGTGTCAACTTATTCAAATCAAGTCTACGATATAAAGAGAGAGGCATAACACTAACACAGGCTCCAAGATCACATAAAGCAGTTTTAACACAATTACTTTTAATGGAGCATGGTATAGTTGGCACACCGGGATCTCCAAGTTTCTTTGGTATTCCACCCTTAAAAGTATAATTAGCAAGCATGGTGGAAATTTCATCTTCCGGTATCTTTCTTTCATTTGTAATAATATATTTCATGTACTTAGCATAAGGATTGGTTTTGAGCATATCAGTTAATCGCGTACGCAAAAAGATAGGTCTAATCATTTTAGCAAAGCGCTCAAAATATTCATCATCCTTTTTCTTGGATGGTTTGGGAGGAAAAGGCATGGGTTTCTGAACCCAAGGCTCTCTTTCTTTACCATGTTTCCTAGCAACAAAGTATTTCTTATCATAACGTTGATTCTTTGATTATGGGTTATCAAGATCAACAACAGGTTCAATTTCTACATCATTATCATAACTAGGTTGAGCATCATTATGAACATTATCATTAACATTATTACTAGTTTCAGGTTCATTACCAGATTGAGTTTCAGCATCACAAATAGGAATATCATTTGGATTCTCAGGTGTTTCAACAATAGGATCACTAGAAGCATGCAAAGTCCCATCATTTTTCTTTCTCTTCCTTTTAGAAGGACTAGGTGCATCTATTTTATTTCTCTGAGAATCTTGCTCAATTTTCTTAGGATGGCCTTCAGGATACAAAGGTTCCTGAGTCATTCTACCAGTTATAGTAGACACTCTAACAACATTATCATTATATTTTCTATTCAATTCACTGAGCAAATCATTTTGAGCTTTAAGTAGTTGTTCTACTTGAGTGGTAACCATAGAAGCATGTTTACTAATAAGTTTAAGTTCACCTTTAACATTAGCCATATAATCACCCAAGTGTTCAAGCATATTTGAATTGTATTTCAATTGTCTACCAAAATAAGCATTACAATCTTCTTGCTCAGCCATAAATTTATCAAACTCATCTAAGCATGGGCTAGCAAATTTAGTAAATGGGATTTCAGTTTTATCATATCTATAGAGAGAATTTACCTTTACTACCTGTGTCGAGTTATCAAGACCATGAGTTTCTTCAATAGGTAAAGGATTAAGATCATGTGTTTCTTCAACAGGCGGTAAATTAAGACCATGTATTTCTTCAATATGAGGTAAATTCTTAACATCTTCAGCTTTAATACCTTTTTCTTTCATAGATTTCTTTGCCTCTTGCATATCTTCAGGACTGAGAAATAGAATACCCCTCTTCTTCAGAGTTGGTTTAGGAATAGACTCAGGAATTGGCTCCGGAGGTGTCCAATTATTTTCATTTGTCAACATATTGTTCAATAAAATTTCAGCTTCATCCGATGTTCTTTCCCTGAAAACAGAACCAGCACAACTATCCAGGTAATCTCTGGAGGCATCGGTTAGTCCATTATAAAAGATATCAAGTATTTCATTTTTCTTAAGAGGATGATCAGGCAAAGCATTAAGTAATTGGAGAAGCCTCCCCCAAGCTTGTGGGAGACTCTCTTCTTTAATTTGCAGAAAATTATATATATCCCTTAAAGCAGCTTGTTTCTTATGAGCAGGGAAATATTTAGCAGAGAAGTAATAAATCATATCCTGGGGACTACGCACACAACCAGGATCAAGAGAATTAAACCATATCTTAGCATCACCCTTTAATGAGAACATAAATATTTTAAGGATATAAAAGTAGCGAGTTCTCTCATCTTTAGTAAACAGGGTAGCTATATCATTCAATTTAGTAAGATGTGCCACTACAGTTTTAGATTCATAACCATGAAAAGGATCAGATTCAACTAGAGTAATTATATCAGGATCAACAGAGAATTCATAATCCTTATCAGTAACACAGATAGGTGAAGTAGCAAAAGCAGGGTCAGGTTTCATTCTAGCACTTAGAGATTGCTTACTCCATTTAGCTAATAACCTTTTTAGTTCATTTCTATTTTTGCAAGCTAAAATAGCGAAAGAGGCTTCTTGATAAAAAACATAACCCTTAGGAATAACAAGTGATTCTTCATCATCACTTTCATCAGTATCATCAGATTCAATATTTTCAATTTCTCTAGCCCTAGCAATTTGTTCATCAAGAAAATCACTAAGTGGCACAGTAGTATCAGGCATAGAGGTAGTTTCATCATAAGTATCATGCATAGCAGAAGTGGCATCATCAATAACATGGGACATATCAAAACGAATAGCAGAAGCAGGTGTTGGTGTAGCAAACTTACTCATAACAGAAGGTGAATCAAGTGCAGAGCTAGATGGCAGTTCCTTACCTCCCCTCGTAGTTGGGGATAGATCTTGGTTTTTGGATCTCTTAAGTTCTTCATAATGATAAGCAGATATATATCCCAAGTGAATCAAAGAATAGTGCTATGCTCCCCGGCAACGGTGCCAGAAAATAGTCTTGATAACCCACAAGTATAGAGGATCACAACAGTTTTCGAGGGTAAAGTATTCAACCCAAATTTATTGATTCGACACAAGGGGAGCCAAAGAATACTCTCAAGTATTAGCAGCTGAGTTGTCAATTCAACCACACCTGGAAACTTAATATCTGCAGCAAAGTGTTTAGTAGCAAAGTAATATGATAGTAGTGGTAACGGTAGTAAAAGGTAACAGTAGTAAAAGTAATTTTTTGGTATTTTGTAGTGATGATAGCAATAGCAACGGAAAAGTAAATAAGCGAAGAACAATATATCGAAAGCTCGTAGGAAATGGATCAGTGATGGAGAATTATGCCGGATGCGGTTCATCATGTAACAGTCATAACCTAGGGTGACACAGAACTAGCTCCAGTTCATTGATATAATGTAGGCATGTATTCCGAATATAGTCATACCTACTTATGGAAAAGAACTTGCATGACATCTTTTGTCCTACCCTCCCGTGGCAGCGGTGTCTGTAACACTCCAAAAAATTTGATTTGGTTTTCACCAAATTCTTTAATTAGAATGAATTTTTTAAAAAAGACTCTCCTTCTCAAATCTTTTATGACAAATATTTTATGTGTTCTTCCGAACCTTGATTTTTGGTCTTGAGGGTTTTTCATCTTGTGTTGGCTCAACACAAATAATTTTGGGAAGGTTTTTACGATTCTTTCTATTAAAAAGAATTCCTTTAAATTATGGATTTATTCTTTCCCATTAAAAAATTTCTTTCTTGCCATGGCCTATGTAGAAAATCTTCTTCCAAAACCCACCTCCCTACTTTGGGTCAAGTCAAGCATCAAGTCCAGCAAGGTTCAACTTCTCCTAGATTTTTATTTCTATTTGTTTTAACCTCGAAATCATTTTCTGTCATTTATTTGGACTTTGGTGGTTTACAAAGGAACTACCAGAATTCCTTTGAGTCTTGGTCCCAAATAAACTCCTCTCGCTAGTCCCTAGTACCCTCAACCTAGATCCATCAAGATATGCTGGTCCACAGTTCAACTTTTTCAAAATTTGCCTGCTGCAAGTTTGGACCAGATTTGCCATTTTTGGTGAAATTCATTCTTTTTCTTTGCCTAAAAATCTGAGATAATTCAGGCAGTCTCTAGATGCATCAAGAGATCACCTCACCAAGTCCCAGCTCAAGAAAAATTTTCCACGTGCCTAAAACATTTCGTCGAACAACTGGCGTGCACTATTTCTGTTCAAATCCAGAAATTCAGTGTTTCAGTTCAGTCGTCAGTGTCGTTTTCTTCAGAACTGCGGCATCGATCTCGCTAGTGCCCTCGTTGGCTCGTTGCTCGCTGCTCGCTGCTCCTCCTTCTTATCCATCACGCCGCACGGTCGTCTGGACGGTTGCGAGCGTCGGTGGCGACATGTCGCGTTAGCTCCGGTGTCTCCCGCAGTGGCAGTACTGCCCGTGGCGGCCAACAGGGGCCAGCCCTGCCATACGGCGCCGTCCAGCACCACCCACACCACCCTGAGCCTCCGCGTGGCCGTCCTCTTCTCTGGGCGCGCTGCAGAACCGCCGCCGTGGCCTGAGAGGCGCAGAGCGTGCTCTCTGCCGCCGCCGAGCCCGTGAGCCCCGTTCCGTCGAAACCACGGGAGCAGGCCAAATCCGACCAGGTTTAGCCTTTGAATGGTGCCAGTGGACCAAAACGAAGCTGCCCAGTCACCATAACCTCCCGTCCAACCCTTGCCTCGCCGTAATCGCTCTCCGGAGTAACCCCGTTCTTGGCAACCGCCTCGGGCCGGCTATAAATTGAGGCCTCGAGCTCGTTCTCGACCTAGCACCTCCCCTCCCGGCCTCAGAACCACGCCACGCTCATTAGAGGGCCTCGGGAGAGCCTTCTTCCCCGACTCCGGCCGCCCCGATCCGCTTTGGGCTCCGGCAAAATTCTCTCTGGTGGGAACAACCCCACTTCCCTAACTTTGTCAGCAACCTCCTAGTCCACTACCTTTTCTAACCCGAGCCCCAATTTGGTGTCTGCAGCCCTCCTTGGTGGGATCCATCACCGCGCGAACCGCCGTCCGCCGGAGTGGAGGCCGCCATCGACGTGGTGCTCGCCAACGACCAAGTCCACCACCCACCGACGTGGAATTGTCCCACGAGTGCAACCATACCCTTTCCCTCATTTGGATCGCCGTCGATCGTCGCCGGCGATCATCGTTTGCTTCGGTCGACGGTGAGATTTTAAACCTGACATGCGGGACCCCCTCGTCAGCCTCTCCTTTCTTATTCGAAACCGTTTTCTGAAAAGCGCCTTCGAGCAAAGTACGTGTTCCATTTGGGTTAGCGTATTTCCTACCAAAGCGTTTTCTATTTTTCTAAACTAGCCCCTGGATAGTTTCTGTTTCATCACAGATTAGTCCCTAGACTAAAACCTTTATAACTTTTAAACAAAAGATGATTTTGAGTTGATTCTTTTTCTGTCATCTTTATTTTTCTATCTAGTTTTTTATCATATTTATTTGAAAAATATTTGGAACAACTTTTATGCACGCATGGTATTTACGTTAGTATCCGATTTCTTTTATACCGTAGATACCGAAGGAAGTGACGGAGCCGTCAACTTCGCCGAACTAGACTCCGACTACTCCGAACCAGGCAAGCATGTTTGAACCTTTGATATGATGAGTGTTTTGCATGTTTGCTTGAGTAGTTTTCTCATATTGCATACAAGGCAAGCTACAAGTGAACTTCGAAATTTGATGTGTTCATATGATGGTGATATAGCCTGATCATGTGGTGGCATGATAGGTTGTAAGCTAGTATTGTTGAAGCATGCCAGTCTTATGTCAAGCATTTAACTCCGGTATTAACGTGGATCAAGTCATGTTCCCGTTCGTCCCTTTTTCGTGCTGCCACATGTCTTCTACAAAGAATGCGGTCTAGTCTGTTGCAAACCTCTTTCCTTGTACACACCAAATAGAGGGGCCGTGATGAGGGTTCCATGGCCCTGGATTAAAGCCCGTCATCCGGTCAAGGGGCATGGGTGTTTCCGATTGGGACCGAGATCAGGGGGGCACCCCTTAGAGCGCGCAAATATAAATTTGAACCCATGCTATTCGAGGTTGTAGCCTCCCCGTCTCAGAGTTTTTCTTGAACATTGCCGAGGGTGATTCCTGGCAGCAGAATGTGGAATGGGTGTGTACTGGTTAGATGTGTTTCTTCTAAAATACCGTAAACGGAACTAGTCCTTTGTGACTACTGAAATCCGTTGGCTGTGGGTAAAAAGTACAAACTCTGCAGAGTCAAAACCATTCGAGTAACCATGTCCATGATCAAGGACATTGATCAACATATCAATGTCAGTCTCAGTGTCATTCTCAGTGTCAGTCTCCGGAGAATAAACATGAAACTGAGAGTGGTAAACCCGGCTGATTGTTATACCTGTGGATGGACTAACCAGTTTATTATTATGTACTGAGTATTTCCTTGGGATGATTTAAATTCATGAGCTACTTGAATCCGAATGATGAAATATAAGCCCTTTATGTGATGTCGCTCAGACGTCCGACTGTGGCATTCTTGTTATTCACTTTCGGATATAAGCCCTTTATGTGATGTTGCTCAGACGTCCGACTGTGGCATTCTTGTTATTTACTTTTGATATAAGCCCTTTATGTGATGTCGCTCAGACATCCGACTGTGGCATTCTTGTTATTTACTTTTGGATATAAGCCCTTTATGTGATGTCGCTCATACGTCCGACTGCGGCATTCTTGTTATTTACTTTTGATATAAGCCCTTTACCTGATGTCGCTCAGACGTCCGACTGTGGCACACACTGTCATTTACGTTTCAGTATAAGCCCTTTATGTGGTGTCGCCCTGACGCCCGACTGTGGCATGTTAATTTATTTTTCCTTTTGAGGCGTCACTTCAGACACCCGATCGGTCTTCAGCTATTTTATTGGGATTTCGGGAGGACTACCGCCTGACTTCCTTTCATTTATCGCGCAGTGCAAATTTTATTACCTGAGTGTGCATTACTAATCTGCTCATGTGCATCATGTTTGCATTTGTTATATCCTATGTCCAAACTGTCTTGCGAGTACATTCAAAGTACTCACCTGGCTTGTTGATTTGGCTAGATGTTGACGAAGGCGATCTTATGGATGAAGAGTTCGATAGAGAGTCCGACGCCTAGAGGAGTCCCAGTCAGTCCCGTGCGATCCTGGAGTTGGTCACTTGTGTTATATCCGCTTCCGCTACCCTAATAAAATCATCGAGCCTCACTCTGACGCTTGATGAGCTGTAAGATTTGGAGTCATGTCACCCACTTCACTGTGACATATCCACCACCACTTTTATTACGAGTCAGTAGTTATGCCACCATTCCCTTTGTATCATATCCGCCTTTATGTATAATATTGGCGTGCTTGTAATAAAAATTGTTGAGCAGCCTCAGCTCAACCTTGTATAATATTTAGTACTTCTGGATTTCTGTATCAAGGATTTGTCTACTAGTAAGGAGGATTCTTCTATACTGGTCTGATATAATGGTCGGTTTTTCAATAAATGTTTTATTGGAAAACCGGTCCTGACAACCTTGGTATCAGAGCCAGGCTGACTGTAGGAAGCCACTACGTGCGATCGCTAATCGGTTATTAGAGTAATAAGTGCTATTTTAACACTTTGCAATTGTAGCAATTTTCTGTTAGTCATCATAAATTTATGAATTGACTATCTAGAATTCTTGTCTACCTTTGTAGATGGTTGGCAGCGACTGTGAGTCACAGGTGTTCGCCAATGTACCTGAGGGGTTTATCAAGCTCCTCGTCTCCATCACCAAGGTCGCGATCGGGCCATCGACTCGTCCGGAGTTCACACTCTACCAGCACAAGATCAGCGACAGTGTGTCTATGCACCAGGCCACGGTGCAATTCAAGGGAGGACATTCTGAGTCACGCCGCTTCCGATTTGTGGGAAGGGCCATGCCTACGGAGAGGAATGCCATGCAGATGGCTGCCCGTGAGGCGATAGCTCGTCTCTGGGATGCTCTTCCTTCGATGAAGGCTCGTCGCTACCGCTACCTCCCATGCCACGTGCCATACACATGTCACTATGCATTCGCTTGCGCTAGGGGGGAAAGAGATGAGGCCATTGAAATGTTGGTTGAGTATCTCAAAGCTCTTGAGGCAGCTTTTGACAACCTCATGGACGACTTTGTGGCTGCTCGTATGAACTTCGTGCAGGGCTGTTCCGCCAACAGGAGGGAGCTCCTCCATACAACACCACCACTGACTTACCTCTCGTCCTCAGCATCCTATACACCTGCCATCTTAGCCACCGCTCGCCGCCTGCCTACCACTGAGGAGTTTAACCAAGTCATTGCTCCTACTCCAGTCAGTGCTGCACCACCTGCCGCACCCGCACCAGCTCCTCAACCCAGTACTTCGCGCCTGGAGCCTATTAGTGAGGAGGAGGTTGAGTCTCCAGCATCACTGGGTCTTATCCTCGGCAGGCCGAGGGAAGTTTTTACCATCTCCGACTGAGTGCGCCTAGCAGCCGTGCGATGTACCAGCTTGTATGATATGTTTATATATATATATAGGTTTGGTGGGAAGTAGTTTGTGTGTGCATCATGTAGGAACTCGGAGAACTGCACTAACCTAAATAACATGTCAGGAATGTGTACGCACATCCTGAGTGATGTATTGTATAATTATGGCTTGCGTGTAAGATATGTACTGAGCAGTCCTTCTCCATGCGCAAAGTATTTTCTTGAAAAAAAATTTGAGTCTTTAAATTCTGCCTTTGCAAAATTTATTTATTTTTGCCACTCAGTTTTTCTCATGAGTTCTGCAAAAATACCCCAGAGTGGAAAATGCCTCATCCCTGGACTCGTTCCATGCCAAGTCCGCCAGAAGAAAATTATGGTACCCAGACAAGTAACAATTTCACACAGGGGCAGTCAAGTCAGCAAGGCAGTGAAGCAGCATTTTCTCAAGTATGCCGCCTTTATGAGCAAAGCCAGCAGCAGCATCAAGAAATGATGAACCATGTTATCAATATGGGAAATCACCATGAACCATATCAGCAGCATTCCAAATTGTCTGAACTACAAAAGACACGTCCCCCGACGTTCTCTCACACTGATAGACCTCTTGAGGCCGATGATTGGCTTCGAGACATTGAAAGGAAGTTAATTATTGCACAATGTTCGGACCGTGAAAAGGTACTTTATGCACCTCACTACCTCACTGGAGCAGCTGCATCATGGTGGGAAAATTTCCTACACATGCACCCCAATGAAAATAACATCACCTGGGAAGAATTTAAAGAAGGTTTTCGTGGGGCGCACATTCCCAGAAGCATTATGAAGATCAAGAAAAGAGAGTTTGATTACCTCAAGCAGAGAAGCATGACAGTGATTGAGTACAATAGTCAGTTTACTCAATTTTCTCGTTATGCCAACGAAGAGCATATGACTGAAAATAAAAAGATGGAAAAATTTCTGGATGGTCTGGCACCAGCACTTAAATGCCAGCTGGTTGTACACACCTTTCCGGATTTCAAAACACTTGTGGACAAAGCTATTACATTGGAAAATGAGCGCCGCAGATTGGAGGATTTTCGCAAGCGCAAAAGGGATAAAACTACTCATCCTCGCAACAATCGGAACAAGACTGATTTTCAGAAAATTGGAGCGAACAAATCCACAACCATTGTTCCACACCTGAACAAAAAATTTCATGCAAGAGACAAGGATTTTACATATTGCCCAGGCGTTACTTGCTACGCTGGTGGAGAGGAAGGAAACTATGCCAAACAGTGCCCAAAGCCAAAAAACTCGGCCCCCAAGCCGAACAACAATGGAAATAATTCAACACCCAAGCATAACAACTTCAACCCCAATAACAATCACAAGAAGGGTCACTTGAACCATGTGACCAAGGAGGAAGCACAGAATGCCCTGGATATCGTACTCGGTACGTTCCCTGTCAACACAATACCTGGCACGGTTTTGTTTGATTCTGGAGCTTCTCACTCATTCATTTCAAAGAAATTTGCTTTGCAACATGATTTTTCGATGCTTCCTTTGGAAAAATCTATGATCATCAAGTCCCCCGGGATTATGCAAATCACTCAGAGTTACTGCCAAGGTGTGGTTATTGAGATTGAGGGACTAAAGTTTCAGGCAAACCTCATTGTATTGGAAAATAAGGGACTGGATGTTATCCTAGGAATGGACTGGTTAACCACCAACAAGGGATTTATCGACTGCTTCAATCAGACTGTAATTCTTACTCATCATCATGGGAAGACGATAAAAGTTGCAGCTCAAGAAAGGCCAATATCACGGCAACCAAGGTTGAACAAGGTGGACATTTCAGAGTTAAGAAAAGTTCCAGTGGTGTGTGAGTTCCCTGACATATTTCCCGAAGAACTACCAGGCATGCCACCAGACCGGGAAATAGAGTTCATCATTGAACTAGCACCTGGAACCACCCCCATTTACAAGAAACCCTATAGAATGGCACCCTCTGAGTTGGTAGAACTAAAGAAGCAAATAAAAGAATTACTAGACCAAGGATTTATACGGGCCAGCTCCTCACCTTGGGGTTCACCGGTATTATTTGCCAAGAAAAAGGATGGGACATAGAGATTATGTATATACTATCGAGCACTCAACATGGTCACCATCAAAAAAATATCCGATGCCACGGATAAATGATTTATTTGACCAGCTTGCACAAGCCAAAGTTTTCTCAAAAATTGATTTAAGGTCGGGGTATCATCAATTAAAAGTACGGACATAAGATATCCCTAAGACATCATTCACCTCCAGATACGGATTATATGAATTTACAGTAATGCCGTTTGGACTGACAAATGCCCCCGCATTTTTTGTCCACCTCATGAACAAAGTGTTTATGAGATTCATGGACAAATTTGTTGTGGTGTTCATTGATGATATTCTGGTATACTCTAAGACACCAGAAGAACATACTGAACATCTCAAAATTGTACTGGGAGAATTAAGGAAACATCAATTATACGCCAAATTCAGCAAATGTGAATTTTGGTTAAGACAGGTTGGTTTTCTAGGCCACGTATTGACCCAAGAAGGTGTTGCCGTGGACTCAGAAAAAGTCAAGGCCATACTTGGCTGGAAACCACCAGCCAACGTGACAGATGTACGAAGTTTCCTGGGGATGGCTGGATATTACCGAAGGTTTATTGAGGGGTTCTCCACCATAGCAAAACCAATGACACAATTACTCAAGTAGGATAAGAAATTTGTATGGACTGAAGCTTGCAAGAAAAGTTTCCAAGAACTCAAAAGGAAATTAACAACAACACCAGTATTGGTTGTACCAAACATACACAAAAGTTTTGAAGTATATTGTGACGCATCCCGGAAGGGCCTCAGATGCGTACTAATGCAAGAAGGCAAAGTAGTCGCATAAGCTTCCCGGCAACTACGAAAGCATGAAGAAAATTATCCTACTCATGACTTGGAATTAGCAGCAGTCGTTCATGCACTCAAAGAGTGGAGGCACTTTTTGCTTGGAAATCGTTGTGAAATATATACGGACCATAAAAACCTCAAATATATTTTCACACAACCAGAACTCAATTTACGACAATGGCACTGGTTAGAATTAGTGAAAGATTATGACGTTGGCACTCACTACCATACAGGAAAGGCGAATGTAGTGGTAGATGCTCTTAGTCGAAACCCCAGCTCGGGCAGGAGTTCGCTAAACTCAACTTGGTGATGGTCACTGAAGGCAATGTGTCAAATTTGGAAATACAACCCACTCTAATGGAACAGATTAAGAAGGCTCAGCATGGACACCCCAACATCGAAGGCATAAAAAGAAAAGTGAGTCTGGGCAAGGCCTCAGAATTCGTCATAAACGATAAGGGAATATTATGGTACGGAGACAGACTTTGCGTACCAAATATAGAGGACCTCAAACAGCAAATTCTATCCGAAGGCCACACCGCTCCATATTCAATCCACCATGGAGGAACCAAAATGTACAAGGACATTCAGGAATTTTTTTGATGGCACGGCATGAAGAGGGATATAGCCACATTCATTGCATGTTGTGATTCATGTCAGCGCATTAAGGCCGAGCAGCAAAAACCAGCAGGACTATTACAGCCAAACAAGATACCTGAGTGGAAATGGGACGAGATTGGAATGGATTTTATCATCGGACTACCTCGGTCACGACACGGTAATGATGCCATATGGGTCATCACAGATAGATTAACTAAGGTGACACATTTCATCCCAGTAAAGACAACCCACACCACTCAGAAGCTTGCCAAACTTTATCTCTCCCGTATAGTTTGTCTGCATGGAGTTCTAAAGACTATAATATCCGACAGAGGCACTCAATTCGTCTTTAGATTTTGGGATCATTTACAACAAGCTCGGGGAACTCAACTAGTATTCAGTACATCATACCACCCCCAGACCGGAGGACAAACTGAATGTGTGAACCAAATTCTAGAGGACATGCTAAGAGCATGTGTTCTCACCTATGGAACCAGTTGGGAAGAAAGCTTGCCATATGCCGAGTTCACATACAACAACAGTTACCAAGCCAGTCTACAAATGGCACCTTTTGAAGCCTTGTATGGGCGAAGATGCCGTACCCCATTAATTTGGTCAGAAATAGGAGGCAGTCGTATCTTCGGCCCAGACATGCTCAAGGAAGCTGAGGAGAAAGTTAGACTAATCAGGGATCGACTCAAGACAGCCCAAAGCCAACAAAAGAGTTATTATGATCAAAAACATCGTGAAGTCAACTTTGAACCTGGTGAATATGTGTATCTACGAGTATCTCCTATGAGGGGCCTACAACAATTCAAAGTTAAACGAAAACTAGCACCACGGTTTATTGGACCCTTCTATGTGATTGCACGAAGAGGCACAGTAGCCTACCAGCTAGACCTACCCGAAGAGCTGTCAGACGTCCACGACGTGTTCCACGTCTCACAGTTGAGGAAATGTGTAGGCAACCCAGAGAAGCATGTATCTCATGAGAGCATTGACGTGCAACCAGACCTCACCTACAGGGAACATCCAATAAAAATATTGGAGGAGTCTGAAAGGAGGACCCGTCAGAAAACAATTAAGTTTTTCAAGGTTCAGTGGAGCAATCACACCGAGGATGAAGCAACATGGGAAATAGAGGGCTTTCTTTGGACAGAGTACTCACACCTATTTGAGGATCAGCTGAAATCTCGGGGACAAGATTTTTCCTAAGGGGGTAGGTGTCGTAACACTCCAAAAAATTTGATTTGGTTTTCATCAAATTCTTTAATTAGAAGGAGGTTATTTAATTTTTTTAAAAAGAATCTCCTTCTCAAATCTTTTATGAAAAATATTTTATGTGTTCTTACCAACCTTGATTTTTGGTCTTGAGGGTTTTTCATCTTGTGTTGGCTCAACACAAATAATTTTTGAAGGTTTTTACAATTCTTTCTATTAAAAAGAATTCCTTTAAATTATGGATTTATTCTTTCCCATTCAAAAATTTCTCTCTTGCCATGGCCTATGTAGAAAATCTTCTTCCAAAACCCACCTCCCTACTTTGGGTCAAGTCAAGCATCAAGTCCAGCAAGGTTCAACTTCTCCTAGATTTTTATTTCTATTTGTTTGAACCTCAAAATCATTTTCTGTCATTTATTTGGACTTTGGTGGTTTACAAAGGAACTACCAGATTTCCTTTGAGTCTTGGTCCCAAATAAACTCCTCTGGCTAGTCCTTAGTACCCTCAACCTAGATCCATCAAGATCTGCTGGTCCATAGTTCAAATTTTTCAGAATTTGCCTGCTGCAAGTTTGGACCAGATTTGCCATTTTTGGTGAAGTTCATTCTTTTTCTTTGCCTAAAAATATGAGATAATTCAGGAAGTCTCCAGATGCATCAAGAGATCACCTCACCATGTCCCAGCTCAAGAAAAATTCTCCATGTTCCTAAAACATTTCGTCGAATAGCTGGCGTGCACTGTTTCTGTTCAAATCCAGAAATTCGGTGTTTCTGTTCAATCGTCAGTGTCGTTTTCTTCAGAACCGCGACATCGATCTCGCCAGTGTCCTCGTTGGCTCATTGCTCACTGCTCCTCCTTCTTATCCATCGCTCCTCATGGTCGTCTGGACGGTTGCGAGTGTCGGTGGCGACGTGTCGCGTCAGCTCCAGCGTCTCCCGCAGTGGCAGTACCGCCCGTGGCGGCCAACAGGGGCCAGCCCTGCCATACGGCGCCGTCCAGCCCCGCCCACACCACCCTGAGCCTCCGCGTGGCCGTCCTCTTCTCCGGGCGCACTACAGAACCGCCGCCATGGCCTGAGAGGCGCAGAGCGCACTCTCTTCCACCGACGAGCCCGTGAGCCCCGTTCCGTCGAAACCATGGGAGCAGGCCAAATCCGACCAGGTTTAGCCGTTGAATGGTGCAAGTGGACCAAAACGAAGCTGCCCAGTCACCATAACCTCCCGTCCAACCCATGCCTCGCCGTAATCGCTCGCCGGAGTAACCCCGTTCTCGGCAACCGCCTCGGGCCGGCTATAAATAGAGGCCCCGAGCTCGTTCTGGACCCATCACCTCCCCTCCTCGCCTCAGAACCACGCCACGCTCATCAGAGGGCCTCGGGAGAGCCTTCTTCCCCGACTCCGGCCGCCCCAATCCGCTTCGGGCTTCGGCAAAATTCTCTCTGGTGAGAACACCCCAACTTCCCTAACTTTGTCAGCAACCTCCTAGTCCACTACCTTTTCTAACCCGAGCCCCAATTTGGCGTCTGCAGCCCTCCTCGGTGGGATCCATCACCGCCCGAACCGTCATCCGCCAGAGTGGAGGTCATCGTCGATGTTGTGCTCGCCGATGA
Source organism: Triticum urartu (assembly GCF_056163025.1). Taxonomy (NCBI): domain Eukaryota; kingdom Viridiplantae; phylum Streptophyta; class Magnoliopsida; order Poales; family Poaceae; genus Triticum; species Triticum urartu. Next base: position 385,282,342 of record NC_141873.1, on the reverse strand, counting down.
CCAAGTCCACCACCCACCGACGCGGAATTGTCCCGTGAGTGCAACCATACCCTTGCCCTCCTCTGGATCGCCGTCGATCGTCGCCGGCGATCATCGTTTGCTTCGGTTGACGGTGAGATTTTAAACCTGACATGCGGGACCCCCTCGTCAGCCTCTCCTTTCTTATTTGAAACTGTTTTCTGAAAAGCGCCTTCGAGCAAAGTACGTGTTCCCTTTGGGTTAGCGTATTTCCTACCAAAGCATTTTCTGTTTTTCTAAACTAGCCCGTGGATAGTTTCTGTTTCATCACAGATTAGTCCCTGGACTAAAACCTTTATAACTTTTAAACAAAAGATGATTTTGAGTTGATTCTTTTTCTGTCATCTTTATTTTTCTATCTAGATTTTTACCATATTTATTTGAAAAATATTTGGAACAACTTTTATGAACGCACGGTGTTTACATTAGTATCTGATTTCTTTTATACCGTAGATACCGAAGGAGGTGACGGAGCCGTCAACTTCGCCGAACTAGACTCCGACTACTCCGAACCAGGCAAGCATGTTTGAACCTTTGATATGATGAGTGTTTTGCATGTTTGCTTGAGTAGTTTTCTCATGGCATGATTATATAAGCAATTATGAATGTTATATTGCATGCAAGGCAAGCTACAAGTGAACTTCGAAATTTGATGTGTTCATATGATGGTGATATAGCCTGATCATGTGGTGGCATGATAGGTTGTAAGCTGGTATTGTTGAAGCATGCCAGTCTTATGTCAACCATTTAACTTTGGTATTAACGTGGATCAAGTCATGTTCCCGTTCGTCCCTTTTTTGTGCTGCCACATGTCTTCTGCAAAGAATGCGGTCTAGTCAGTTGCAAACCTCTTTCCTTGTACACAAAAAATAGAGGGGCCGTGATGAGGGTTCCATGGCCCTAGATTAAAGCCCGTCATCCAGTCAAGGGGCATGGGTGTTTCTGATTGGGACCAAGAGGGGGGCACCCCTTAGAGCGCGCGAATATAAATTTGATCCCATGATATTCGAGGTTGTAGCCTCCCCATCTCAGAGTTTTTCTTGAACGTTGCTGAGGGTGATTCCTGGAAGCAGAATGTGGAATGGGTGTGTACTGGTTAGATGTGTTTCTTCTAAAATATCGTAAATGGAACTAGTCCTTTGTGACTACTGAAATCCGTTGGCTGTGGGTAAAAAGTACAAACTCTGCAGAGTTAAAACCATTCGAGTAACCATGTCCATGATCAAGGACGTTGATCAACATATCAGTGTCAGTCTCAGTGTCATTCTCAGTGACAGTCTCCGGAGAATAAACATGAAACTGAGAGTGGTAAACCCGGCTGAATGTTATTCCTGTGGATGGACTAACCATTTTATTATTATGTACTGACTATTTCCTTGGGATGATTTAAATTCATGAGCTACTTGAATTCGAATGATGAAATATAAGCCCTTTATGTGATGTCGCTCAGACATCCGACTGTGGCATTCTTGTTATTCACTTTCGGATATAAGCCCTTTATGTGATGTCGCTCAGACGTCCGACTGTGGCATTCTTGTTATTTACTTTTGATACAAGCCCTTCATGTGATGTCGCTCAGACGTCCGACTGTGGCATTCTTGTTATTTACTTTTGGATATAAGCCATTTATGTGGTGTCACCCTGACGCCCGACTGTGGCATGTTAATTTATTTTTTCTTTCAAGGCGTCGCTTCGACACCCGATCGGTCTTCAGCTATTTTATTGGGATTTCGGGAGGACTACCACCTGACTTCCTTTCATTTATCGTGGAGTGCAAATTTTATTACCTGAGTGTGCATTAGTAATCTGCTAATGTGCATCATGTTTGCATTTGTTATATCTTATGTCCAAACTGTCTTGCGAGTACATTCAAAGTACTCACCTGGCTTGTTGATTTGGCCAGATGTTGATGAAGGTGATCTTATGGATGAAGAGTTCGATAGCGAGTCCGACGCCTAGAGGTGTCCCAGTCAGTCCCGTGCGATCCTGGAGTTGGTCACTTGTGTTATATCCGCTTCCGCTACCCTAATAAAATCATCGAGCCTCACTCCGACGCTTAATGAGTTGTAAGATTTGGAGTCATGTCACCCACTTCACTGTGACATATCCACCACCACTTTTATTACGAGTTAGTAGTTATGCCACCATACCCTTTGTGTCATATCCGCCTTTATGTATAATATTGGCGTGCTTGTAATAAAAATTGTTGAGCAGCCTCAGCTCAACCTTGTATAATATTTAGTACTTCTGGATTTCTATATCAAGGATTTGTCTACCAGTAAGGAGGATTCTTCTATACTGGTCTGATATAATGGTCAGTTTTTCAATAAATGTTTTACTAGAAAACCGGTCCTGACAGGGTCCTTATGGAAACTAAGGGATATTAAGGCCTCCTTTTAATAGAGAACCAGAACAAAGCATTAAGACATAGTGAATACATGAACTCCTCAAACTACGGTCATCACCGGTAAGTATCTCGATTATTGTCACTTCGGGGTTAACGGATCATAACACATAATAGGTGATTATGGACTTGCAAGATAGGATCAAGAGGCAACAGGGGGCCCACGAGGTAGGGGGCGCGCCCTAGGGGGGCAGGCGCGCCCCCACCCCCGTGGAGAGGTGGTGGGCCCTCTGGCCTTCATATTTTGCTGGTATTTTTCTTATTTTCTGAAAAGTGGCTCCGTGAAGTTTCAGGTCATTCCGAGAACGTTTGCTCCTGCACATAAATAACACCATGGTAATTCTACTGAAAACAGCATCAGTCCAGGTTAGTTCCATTCAAATCATGCAAGGTAGAGTCCTAAACAAGGGCAAAAGTGTTTGGAAAAGTAGATACATTGGAGACGTATCAACTCCCCCAAGCTTAAACCTTTGCTTGTCCTCAAGCAATTCAGTTGACAAACTGAAAGTGATAAAGAAAAACTTTTACAAATTCTGTTTGCTCTTGTTGTTGTAAATATGTAATGCCAGCATTCAAGTTTTCAGCAAAGATTATAACTAACCACATTCACAATAACGCATAGGCCTCAAGTTTACTCATATCAATAGCATAATCAACTAGCGAGCCATAATAATAAATCTCAGATGACAACACTTTCTCAAAACAATCATAATATGATATAACAAGATGGTATCTCGCTAGCCCTTTCTGAGACTGCAAAACATAAATGCATAGCACCTTTAAAGACCAAGGACTGACTAGACATTGTAATTCATGGTAAAAGAGATCCAGTCAAGTCATACTCAATGTAAACTAACATTAATGAATGCAAATGACAGTGGTGCTCTCCAACTGGTGCTTTCTAATAAGAAGATGATGACTCATCATAAAAGTAAATAGATAGGCCCTTCGCAGAGGGAAGAAGGGATTTGTAGAGGTGCCAGAGCTCGGATTTGTAATAGAGGTGAATAATATTTTGAGTGGTATACTTTCATTGTCAACATAACAACCAAGAGATGGCGATATCTTCCATGCTACACACATTATAGGCGGTTCCCAAAAAGAATGGTAAAGTTTATACCCCCCCTTCGACCAACAAGCATCAATCCATGGCTTGCTCGAAACAACGAGTGCCTCCTACTAACAAGAGTCCATTGGGAGTTTTGTTTGCAATTATTTTGATTTAGTTTGCATAAAGCACGGGACTGGGCATCCCGGTGACCAACCATTTATCTCATGAGTGAGGAGCGGAGTCCACTCCTCTTGAGAATAACCCGCCTAACATGGAAGATACAGACATCCCTAGTTGATACATGAGCTATTCGAGCATACAAAACAGGATATTTATTTGAAGGTTTAGAGTTTGGCACATACAAATTTACTTGGAACGGCAGGTAGATACCGTATATAGGTAGGTATAGTGGACTCATGTGGAATAACTCTGGGCTTTAAGGGATTGGATGCACAAGCAGTATTCCCTCTTAGTACAGGTGAAGGCTAGCAAAAGACTGGGAAGCGACCAGCTAGAGAGCGACAACAGTCATGAACATGTATTAAAATTAATCAACACCGAATGCAAGCATGAGTAGGATATAATCCACCATGAAGATAAATATCGTGAAGGCTATGTTGATTTTGTTTCAACTACATGCGTGAACATGTGCCAAGTCAAGTCACTTAAATCATTCAGAGGAGGATACCACCCTATCATACCACATCATAACCATTTTAATAGCATGTTGGCACGCAAGGTAAACCATTATAAATCATAGCTAATCAAGCATGGCGCAAGAAACTATGATCTCTAATTGTCATTGCAAACATGTTTATTCATAATAGGCCGAATCAGGAACGATGAACTAATCATATTTACAAAAACAAAAGAGGTCGAGTTCATACCAGCTTTTCTCATCTCAGCCAGTCCATCATATATCATCATAATTGCCTTTCACTTGCACGACCAAATAGTGTGAATAATAATAATAGTGCACGTGCATTGGACTAAGCTGGAATCTGCAAGCATTCAATAAACAGGAGAAGACAAGGCAATGTGGGCTCTTTTGTCAGATCAACAATAATGCATATAAGAGCCACTTCAACAATTTAATCATGGTCTTCTCCTATCGACCCCCAAAGAAAAGAAAAGAAATAAAACTATTTACACGGGAAAGCTCCCAACAAGCAAAAGAAGAACAGGAAATATTTTTGGGTTTTCTTTTTAATTACTACTACAAGCATGGAAATTAAACTGATTAAAGGCTACAACTATTTTTTTTGGTTTTTCTTAAGGTTTATTAAACACACAAGAAGAAAGCATAAAAAGTAAATTAAACTAGCATGGATGATACAATGAAAAAGTATGAGCACCGACATCTAGCAATGAGTGTGTGAACATAAATGTAATGTTGGTGGGAAATACGTACTCCCCCAAGCTTAGGCTTTTGGCCTAAGTTGGTCTATGGCCACGGCTGGCCTGGCGGATATCCATAATAATAGTAGGGGCCGTACTGCGATGCAGCGGCTATCGCCTGCTGATCTGCATCGTGGCGACGAGCGGCCTCCTTTCTCCTCTCGTACTCATCTGCCTCCTCTCTGGTAATAGTATATCTTCCTCTGGCCTGATAATCAAAGAAGGCAGGAGTAGGGAGAGTAATATGGACAGCACGACGTCTGTAAAAGATTAGTCGATACTGGAGAGGTGATTCATTCCTCTCAACAAACTGGTGGTGAACCATAGCATTAAAATCTAGATAAGCAGGTGGTAATTCAATATCATCTTCGCGCATGGCTATACCAAGAAAATTAGCTTTGCGGGTTGCATAAATTCCTCCAAAGAAATCTCCATTAAATCTATTAAGATGCATCCTACGTGCAACAATGGCTCCCAAATTATAAGATTTATCTCCTAACATCTTTACCATTGATGCATCTACCTATGAAGAGAGCAAAATAATGTATAGCAGGAAAGTGAATGCTCCCTATGGTAGCTTGTGTAATATCTCTAGATTCTCCCACAGTTATGCTAGCAAGAAAATCTCTAAATTCAGATTTGCGAGGAACCCTTATACTACCCCATTGTGGAAGTTTGCATGCAGTGGTAAAATCTTCTAAGTCCATAGTGTAAGATTTATCATAAAGATCAAACAGGATAGTTGGAGAATTACGTGAAGTTGAAAATTCAAACCTCCTCACAAATGTATTGGTGAGGTTGTGATACTGGCTACACTTCCCTTCCTCGAAGCTCAAGAGATCAGCGTTACGCAAGTATGCGTTAAATTCTTCTTTAATTCCCGCTCGACCCATAAAGTTCCGAGAAGGCCATTCACAAGGACGCACTGGAGCGTTTCTTGGTGGCTCGTCATCAACATCACGCATTGCAAGCCTGGGTCCTTGCTTCCTTGAAGAACCACCTTGGAACATTTTCCTAAGCACATTTTCAGTAACTTAAAAATAAAAGTAAACCAAAATCGATAATATTGATAGCAACTACTCCTACAAGTGCCTAGGGCCTATATCATGCATCAAAACTACTTGGAACCATATAAATTTGATGTGCAAGCTCAAGAACATGGTCACCTAGGCAGCACAAATTTGCAATGAATAAAGCACTAGAACAAATACTAATTGGACCAATGGAGGAGTTACATACCAAGGAACAATCTCCCCAAGTAGTTTCGTGAGAGGTGCTTTGAGCAAGGAGATCGAAAATGGCAGCAAGATGAGCCAGAGCTCGTGCTTGAGCTAGATATTCGTGTTTGGGGGAGGAAGAAGGAGTGTATGGGTGAAAGAATGAGTGGAGGAGGGCCACCGTGGGCCCACGAGGCAGGGGGCGCCCAGGGGGTAGGGCGTGCCCTCCACCCTCGTGGGCAGGTGGTTGGCCCCTCCTGCTGTGTCCTCAGTGCCAAAGATTCTCAAATATTCTAGAAAAAATCATATTTAAATTTCAGGGCATTTGGAGAACTTTTATTTTCGAGGTATTTTTATATTGCACGGATAATCAGATAACAGACAGAAAAATATTTATTTTTATTTTATTTAATATAAATAACAGAGAGTAAAAGTGGGATACAGAAGGTTGTGCCTTCTAGTTTCATCCATATCATGCTCATCAAAAGGAATCCACTAACAAGGTTGATCAAGTCTTGTTAACGAACTCATTCCGAGTAACATGGAACCGGAGAAATTTCAAATAACACTATGTTACGTCAACGGGGATATGCACATCCCCAATAATAAGAATGTCATATTTCTTCTTGACAGTAGGAAGAGTAAATTCAAAACCTCCAAATATAATCGATGGAATTTTTCCAATAGAGTTGATACTATGAACTTGAGGTTGTTTCCTCGGAAAGTGTACCGTATGCTCATTACCATTAACATGAAAAGTGACATTTCCTTTAGTGCAATCAATAACAGCCCCTGCAGTATTCAAAAAGGGCCTTCCAAGAATAATAGACATACTATCGTCCTCGGGAATATCAAGAATAACAAAGTCCGTTAAAATAGTAACGTTTGCAACTACAACAGGCACATCCTCACAAATACCGACAGGTATAGCAGTTGATTTATCAACAATTTGCAAATATATTTCAGTAGGTGTCAACTTATTCAAATCAAGTCTATGATATAAAGAGAGAGGCATAACACTAACACCGGCTCCAAGATCACATAAAGCAGTTTTAACACAATTTCTTTTAATGGAGCATGGTATAGTTGGTACACCGGGATCTCCAAGTTTCTTTGGTATTCCACCCTTAATTAGCAAGCATGGTGGAAATTTCAGCTTCCTATATATTTCTTTTATTTGTAATAATATATTTCATGTACTTAGCATAAGGATTGGTTTTGAGCATATCAGTTAATCGCATACGCAAAAAGATAGGTCTAATCATTTCAGCAAAGCGCTCAAATTCTTCATCATCCTTTTTCTTGGATGGTTTGGGAGGAAAAGGCATGGGTTTCTGAACCCAAGGCTCTCCTTCTTTACCATGTTTCCTAGCAACAAAGTCTTTCTTATAATAATGTTGATTCTTTGATTGTGGGTTATCAAGATCAACAACAGGTTCAACTTCTACATCATTATCACTACTAGGTTGAGCATCATTATGAACATTATCATTAACATTATTACTAGTTTCAGGTTCATTACCATATTGAGTTTCAGCATCAGAAATAGGAATATCATTTGGATTCTCAGGTGTTTCAACAATAGGATCACTAGAAGCATGCAAAGTCCTATCATTTTTCTTTTTCTTCCTTTTAGAAGGACTAGGTGCATCTATTTTATTTCTCTGAGAATCTTGCTCAATTCTCTTAGGATGGCCTTCAGGATACAAAGGTTCCTGAGTCATTCTACCAGTTTAGTAGACACTCTAACAACATTATCATTATCTTTTCTATTCAATTCATTTGGCAAATCATTTTGAGCTTTAAGTACTTGTTCTACTTGAGTGGTAACCATAGAAGCATGTTTACTAATAAGTTTAAGTTCACCTTTAACATTAGCCATATAATCACCCAATGTTCAAGCATATTTGAATTGTATTTCAATTGTCTACCAAAATAAGCATTAAAATCTTCTTGCTCAGCCATAAATTTATCAAACTCATCTAAGCATGGGCTAGCAAATTTAGTAAATGGGATTTTAGCTTTATCATATCTATGGAGAGAATTTACCTTTACTACCTGTGTCGGGTTATCAAGACCATGAGTTTCTTCAATAGGTAAAGGATTAAGATCATATGTTTCTTCAACATGCGGTAAATTAAGACCATGTATTTCTTTAATAGGAGGTAAATTCTTAACATCTTCAGCTTTAATACCTTTTTCTTTCATAGATTTCTTTGCCTCCTGCATATCTTCAGGACTGAGAAATAGAATACCCCGCTTCTTCGGAGTTGGTTTAGGAATAGACTCAGGAATTGGCTCCGGAGGTGTCCAATTATTTTCATTTGTCAACATATTGTTCAATAAAATTTCAGCTTCATCCGGTGTTCTTTCCCTGAAAACAGAACTAGCACAATTATCCAGGTAATCTCTGGAGGCATTGGTTAGTCCATTATAAAAGATATCAAGTATTTCATTTTTCTTAAGAGGATGATCAGGTAAAGAATTAAGTAATTGGAGAAGCCTCCCTCAAGCTTGTGGGAGACTCTCTTCTTCAATTTGCAGAAAATTATATATATCCCTTAAAGCAGCTTGTTTCTTATGAGCAGGGAAATATTTAGCAGAGAAGTAATAAATCATATGCTGGGCACTACGCACACAACCAGGATCAAGAGAATTAAACCATATCTTAGCATCACCCTTTAATGAGAACATAAATATTTTAACGATATAAAAGTAGCGAGTTCTCTCATCTTTAGTAAACAGGGTAGCTATATCATTCAATTTATTAAGATGTGCCACTACAGTTTAAGATTCATAACCATGAAAAGGATCAGATTCAACTAGAGTAATTATATCAGGATCAACAGAGAATTCATAATCCTTATCAGTAACACAGATAGGTGAAGTAGCAAAAGCAGGGTCAGGTTCCATTCTAGCACTTAGAGATTGCTTACTCCATTTAGCTAATAACCTTTTTAGTTCATTTCTATTTTTGCAAGCTAAAATAGCGAAAGAGGCTTCTTGATCAAAAACATAACCCTTAAGAATAACAAGTGATTCTTCATCATCACTTTCATCAGTGTCATCAGATTCAATATTTTCAGTTTCTCAAGAAAATCACTAAGTGGCACGGTAGTATCAGGCATAGAGGTAGTTTCATCATAAGTATCATGCATAGTAGAAGTGGCATCATCAATAACATGCGACATATCAAAACGAATAGCAGAAGCAGGTGTAGGTGTCGCAAACTTACTCATTACAGAAGGTAAATCAAGTGCAGAGCTAGATGGCAGTTCCTTACCTCCCCTCGTAGTTGAGGGATAGATCTTGGTTTTTGGATCTCTTAAGTTCTTCATAATAATAAGCACATATATATACCAAGTGACTCAAAGAATAGAGCTATGCTCCCCGGCAACGGCGCCAGAAAATAGTCTTGATAACCCACAAGTATAGGGGATCGCAACAGTTTTCGAGGGTAAAGTATTCAACCCAAATTTATTGATTCGACACAAGGGGAGCCAAAGAATACTCTCAAGTATTATCAGCTGAGTTGTCAATTCAACCACACCAGGAAACTTAATATCTGCAGCAAAGTGTTTAGTAGCAAAGTAATATGATAGTAGTGGTAACGGTAGTAAAAGGTAACAGTAGTAAAAGTAATGTTTTTGGTATTTTGTAGTGATGATAGCAATAGCAACGAAAAAGTAAATAAGCGAAGAACAATATATGGAAAGCTCGTAGGCAATGGATCAGTGATGGAGAATTATGCCGGATGCAGTTCATCATGTAACAGTCATAACCTAGGGTGACACAGAACTAGCTCCAGTTCATTGATATAATGTAGGCATGTATTCCAAATATAGTCATACATGCTTATGGAAAAGAACTTGCATGGCATCTTTTATCCTACCCTCCCATGGCAACGGGGTCCTTACGGGAACTAAGGGATATTAAGGCCTCCTTTTAATAGAGAACCGGAACAAAGCATTAACACATAGTGAATACATGAACTCCTCAAACTGCGGTCATCACCGGTAAGTATCCAGATTATTGTCACTTTGGGGTTAACGGATGATAACACATAATAGGTGACTATGGACTTGCAAGATAGGATCAAGAACACTCATATATTGATGAAAACATAATAGGTTCAGATCTGAAATCATGGCACTCGGGCCCTAGTGACAAGCATTAAGCATAGCAAAGTCATAGTAACATCAATCTCAGAACATAGTGGACACTAGGGATCAAACCCTAACAAAACTAACCTGATTACATGATAGATCCCATCCAACCCATCACCGTCCAGCAAGCCTATGATGGAATTACTCACGCTCGGCGGTGAGCATCATGAAGTTGGTGATGGAGGATGGTTGATGATGACGATGGCGACGGATTCCCCTCTCCGGAGCCCCGAACGGACTCCAGATCAGCCCTCCCGTGAGGTTCTAGGGCTTGGCGGCGGCTCCGTATCGTAAAACGTCGATGATTTGTTCTCCCTGATTTTTTTCTCCCCGAAACTCAATATATGGACTTGGAGTTGGAGTCGGAGAGGCAACAGGGGGCCCACGAGGTAGGGGGGTGCGCCCCGCACCCTCGTGGAGAGGTGGTGGGCCCCCTGGCCTTCATATTTTGCAGGTATTTTTCTTATTTTCTGAAAAGTGGCTCCGTGAAGTTTCAAGTCATTCCGAGAATGTTTGCTCCTGCACATAAATAACACCATGGTAATTCTGCTGAAAACAGCGCCAGTCCGGGTTAGTTCCATTCAAATCATGCAAGTTAGAGTCCAAAACAAGGGCAAAAGTGTTTGGAAAAGTAGATACGTTGGAGACGTATTAGTCTTCCCTGTGCCATCGCATCGCCTTGGCATGCTCTTTGTTTTGGAACAAATGTTTCAACCGTGGTATTATAGGAGCATACCACATCACCTTGGCAGGAATCTTCTTGCTGGGGCGCTCTCCCTAGACATCACCAGGGTCATCGAAGCTGATCTTATAGAGCAATGCACCGTATACTGGGCAAGCGATCAAATCCTCATACTCACCGCGGTAGAGGATGTAGTCATTAGGGCATGCATGTATCTTCTACACCTCTAACCCTAGAGGGCAGACAACCTTCTTTGCTTCCTAAGCACTCTCGGGCAATTTGTTTTCCTTTGGAAGCATATTCTTTATCATTACCAGCCACTTTCCAAATCCCTTGTCAGATACACCATTCTATGCCTTCCATTGCAGCAATTCCAGTGTGGTGCCCAACTTTTTCTTGTCATCTTCGCAATTCGGGTACAACAATTTTTTGTGATCCTCTAACATGCGCTTCAACTTCTTCTTCAAATCACTTGCGTAGTTTCTCTTTGCATCGGCAATGGCCCGACCTAGATCATTGGCGGGCTCATCTGATGCCTCTTCTTCAGCTTCTTCCCGCATTGCCGGCTCAGCTTCTTCCCCCATTGTTGTATCATTGTATTCAAGGAACCCATGGCCAGGATAGACGTCGTCGTCCTCTTCTTCTTCATTGTCTTCCATCATAACCCCTCTTTCTCCGTTCTTGGTCCAAACATTATAGTGGGGCATGAAACCAGACTCAAACAGGTGGCCGTGAATGGTTTTTGACTTAGAGTAATTGTGATCATTTTTATAGCCATCACATGGACAATGCATAAAGCCATCTGCTTGCTTGTTTGCCTCAGCCGCAAGCAGAAAAGTTTGAACGCCATTAATGAACTCGGGAGAGCATCGGTCATCGTACATCCATTGTCGGCTCATCTTCATTACACAACGCTGAAAAGACCAAATTAATACAAATTCATACATAAAGTTCATACAACACTTAAATGCAACAAACAAATAACTCTCTAGTTAAAGCATTTAAATGCAACAACAAATGCGATCAAGATTGCAACTAAGGTAACAATTGATCCAACAGCATAATGATACCAAGCCTCACTATCAATGGCATATTTTCTAATCTTTCTAATCTTCAAGCGCATTTTCTCCATCTTGATCTTGTGATCATCGACGACATCGGCAACATGCAACTCCAATTCCATCTTCTCCCCCTCAATTCTTTTCAATTTTTCTTTCAAATACTCATTTTCTCTTTCAACTAAATTTAACCTCTCGACAATAGGGTCGGTTGGAATTTCCGGTTCACATACCCCCTACATAAAAATATCTATGTCAACTTGATGGGCATAATTTGTCATAAACATGAAATGCAACAAATAGTTTTAAAAGAGAATATACCACATCCGAATCATAACAAGGACGAGGGCCGACGGGGACGGATATCAAAACCATGGCACTATGTATAACAAACAACGTATGGGTAAGATAATTATACGAGTAACTATATATCCAAATCACATAAACATCAATTTTTTATATAAAAAATTCATGAACAACAGGCTCACCACTAGGTGGTGCCGGCGATGGGACGGTGCGGGCGATCGACGGTGGTTACGACGGAGATTTAGAAGGCACTAAGTAAACCACACCTACATATGCAAACTAAGTGTTATTTTGACCTCAAATTGCATATAAATCAAATACTTCCACATATAATTCCTCCCAGATTACTAAAACCCACAAATTAATCACTATATAAACCATTGCAAGAGCTAATCTAGCAATGAGAGATGAAAGGACAAAGTTGCTAACCTTTGTGATCATTTGAATGGATGGGGGGCCTTCAAATCTTGAAAAAATTTGGGCAAAATTTGTGATGAGCTTGAGAGGAAGGGAAGAACAGAGGAGAGGGGAAAGGGGGAAGAAGCGAGATTGGGTGGACAAAGGGTTTATATAGGGAGACCTTTAGTACCGGTTCGTGGCACGAACCGGTACTAAAGGTGCTGGAGGGGCCCCAGACTGACAACATCCTGCCACCACTCACATTAGTACCGGTTCATGGCATGAACCGATGCTAAAAGTTCGGAAAGAACCGGTACTAATGAGAGTGGCCCAGCTAGCCGTTGGAACCGGCACTAAAGGACACATTAGTGTCGGCTCAAATTCAAACTGACACTAATGAGCTGAACATTTGACCCTTTTTCTACTAGTGTAGCTCCTATGAAAATCCTATAGATGTTGTTCCCATATCAAGCATGCCATCAAAGAAGATTATTCCCTTTGGTGAGGAATATGTGATTCCTAGTGAATCCGATGAAGAAGATCCATCTGCTACTACGTTAGAGTAGTTGGATGAAGAAATTGAAGTGGATGACATCCCTTCAACTCCACTAGTATCATCGCCCATGCCTCAGTTCATAGCTGAAGAGGCAGACGTTGAGGAAATAGATGAGGAAGATGAAGATGTGGACATTGGGTGTACAACACCAATTCTGAATGATGACTACTAGGAAATTCATCACCCCAACTACCACTGTTCACCCCTCTGCAACAGATTCCTCAGTCCCCTTTTCAGACTAAAGAAATTGACATGGGCTCTGAAGAACATCAGGCATCTCTCCTCTCCATTCCTGAAGAAGTTCCAGCCACTAGTGCTGATGAAAATGTTGCTGAAGAAATGGAGGCCAAGGCTACTGAAGAAATTGCCACGAAAATTCCTCAGCCTGTGGCTCCAGAGACTGTGATTCAAGAGGCTGTGAAGACATCAACTGAAAATCTTCAGCCCAAGCCTCAGAATCCTGATGACCCACAAGTATAGGGGATCTATCGTAGTCCTTTCGATAAGTAAGAGTGTCGAACCCAACGAGGAGCAGAAGGAAATGATAAGCAGTTTCCAGCAAGGTATTCTCTGCAAGTACTGAAATAAGTGGTAGCAGATAGTTTTGTGATAAGATAATTTGTAACGAGCAACAAGTAACAAAAGTAAATAAGGTGCAGCAAGGTGGCCCAATCCTTTTTGTAGCAAAGGACAAGCCTGGACAAACTCTTATATGATGTAAAGCGCTCCCGAGGACACATGGGAATATTGTCAAGCTAGTTTTCATCACGCTCATATGATTCGCGTTCGGTACTTTGATAATTTGGTATGTGGGTGGACGGGTGCTTTGGTGCTGCCCTTACTTGGACAAACATCCCACTTATGATTAACCTCTATTGCAAGCATCTGCAAATACAACAAAAGTATTAAGGTAAACCTAACCATAGCATGAAACATATGGATCCAAATCAGCCCCTTACGAAGCAACACATAAACTAGGGTTTAAGCTTCTGTCACTCTAGCAACCCATCATCTACTTATTACTTCCCAATGCCTTCCTCTAGGCCCAAACAATGGTGAAGTGTCATGTAGTCGATTTTCACATAACACCACTAGAGGAGAGACAACATACATCTCATCAAAATATCGAACGAATACCAAATTCACATGACTACTAATAGCAAGACTTCTCCCATGTCCTCAGGAACAAAAGTAACTACTCACAAAGTATAAACATGTTCATAATCAGAGGGGTATTAATGTGCATATAGGATCTGAACATATGATCTTCCACCAATTAAACCAACTAGCATCCACTACAAGGAGTAATTAACACTACTAGCAACCTACTAGCACCAATCCCAGACTTGGAGACAAGAATTGGATACAAGAGATGAAATAGGGTTTTGAGATGAGATGGTGCTGATGAAGATGTTGATGGAGATTGCCCTCTCCCGATGAGAGGAGCGTTGGTGATGACGATGGCGGTGATTTCCCCCTCCGGGAGGGATGTTTCCCCGGTAGAACAGCCCCGCCAGAACCCTAGATTGGCTCTGCCAAGGTTCCGCCTCGTGGCGGCGGAGTTTCGTCCGAGAAGATGGCTTATGATTTTTTCCCATCGAAAGAGTCCATATAGCAGAAGATGGTCACCGGAGGGCCACCAGGGGCCCACGAGGTAGGGGGCGCGCCCCCCACCCTCGTGGGCAGGGTGTGGCCCCCCTGGTGAAGTTCTTGCGCTCAATGTTTTTTATATATTTGGAAAACATCATCCGTGAAGTTTTAGGACTTTTGGAGCTGTGCAGAATAGGTCTCTAATATTTTCTCCTTTTCCAGCCATAATCCCAGCTGCCGGCATTCTCCCTCTTTATGTAAACCTTGTAAAATAAGAGAGAATAGGCATAAGTATTGTGAAATAATGAGTAATAATAGCCCATAATGCAATAAATATTGATATAAAAGCATGATGCAAAATGGACGTATCAACTCCCCCAAGCTTAGACCTCGCTTGTCCTCAAGCGAAAAGCCGAAATCAAAAAATATTTCCACATGTTTAGAGATGAAGGTGTCAATAAAAATAAAATACGGACATCAGGGCATCATGATCATTCTTAGAGGAGCAACTTATATAATTCTTGTCATATGATATCTTATGCTAGAGTAATAATTCAATCACAATATCAAGTATGAATCATAAACTTCATTGAAAACTAACAAACTATAATCTCAGTCATTGAAGCAATTGCAATTTATCATAACATAGGAAAGAGTCAATGTATAAGAGCTTTTCAGCAAGTCCACACACTCAACTATCATATAGTCTTTCACAATTGCTGACACTCACGCAATACTTATGGGTATGGAGTTTTAATCGGACACAGAGAAAGATAGGGGCTTATAGTTTTACCTCCCAACGTTTTACCTCAAGGGTAATGTCAACAGTAATAGTTCATGAAAATTCACATCCAATTAGCCATATATACCGGGATCTTTCCAACATATTGTGCTTGCCAAAGGATAAAATGTAAAAAGGAAGGGTGAGGATCACCATGACTCTTTTGCAGTGTAGGAGATAAAAGTAAAAGATATGCCCTACGTAGAGGGAAGCAGAGGTTGTCATGCGCTTTTATTGTTGGATGCACAAAATCCTAATGTGAAAGAACATCATTTTATATTGCCACTTGTGATATGGACCTTTCTTATGCAGTCTGTCGCTTTTATTACTTCCATATCACACGATTGTATAAAGCTTATTTCTACCACACCAATCAATCATACATATTTAGAGAGCAATTTTTATTGCTTGCACCGATGACAACTTACTGATGGGTCTTACTCAATCCATAGGTAGGTATGGTGGACTCACATGGCAAAACTGGTTTAAGGGTATTTGGAAGCACAAATAGTATCTCTACTTGGTGCAATGAATTTGGCTAGCATGAGGGAAAAAGGCAAGCTCAACATGTTGGAGGATCCAAGACAATATAATTTATCTCAGATGTAAGAAAACCTAACCCATTATGTTGTCTTCCTTGTCCAATGTCAACTCTTTAGCATGTCATATTTTAATGAGTGCTCACAATCATAAAAGATGTCCAATCTAGTATATTTATATGTGAAGACCTCTCTTTCTTTATTACTTCATATTAATTGCAACGATGACCAAAACTATGTTTGTCAACCCTCAACAACTTTTATTCATCATACTCTTTCTATGTGAGCTCATTACTCTCCATAAGACTCACATGATCTCTTTGTTTATTTTTATCTCTTTCTCTTTTCTTTTATTTTATTTGGGATCATGGCAAAAAATAAGCAAGCCCTTGACTCAACACTAATCTTTATTATATAGCTCAAGGACTCGATTACATAGAAGATAATAAAGCAAAACTCACGACTAGATCATACTAACAACTTTTATTCTACTAGATCAAAATATTACCAAAAGGATCGAACTAAGAAAAACGGTAAAGATAAAAGTGACGGTGATACGATACCGGGGCACTCCCCCAAGCTTGGCAGTTGCCATGTGGAGTGCCCATACCCAGGTGATTATGTCTCTCTTTTCGGGGATGGTGATGTGATGTTCTTGGCGATGATGCCCCTCAAGATACGATTCTCCTCCTCAAGCTTGTTGACTTGCTTCTTGAGATCCATTATTTCCTTTCGGAGTTTTCCTGCAACAGCCAAAGCTCCCTGTAGCTATGGGTGCTGCATAGCTGCGGGACACCAGTGACACTCTTTTTCATATTCTCATAAGAAAGAAATCTAACATTGGAAGGGATAACCGAGTTTGGAATAGCTGAGCTTTGCAGTTCTCCCATTGTGAATCCAGCTTGGAGGCGGGAAGTGACTTCTTGATCCTCCATGGCATCTATCCTCATCAAATCAGCCTCCATCTCTTCCTCCGTTTTTGGCCCAAAGGGGTCAACATGATTGTTTGTCGTTGATCTCGATGCCGGATGAGACACCCGGCTCTCCCCGACTGACTCTTGCAAAGACATCCTACTCTAATCTACAGCAGTAACAGCTCGAAACACAAACAGGTGATTTTTGCATGATACGAGAGTCAAAACCCCAGGGAGGTTATATAATGAATTTTTACTGACCAAAATACGTGTCTTGTAAGAAAACAGAGTCCGGAGAGCACACGAGGTGCCCACGAGGTAGGGGGCGCGCCCTCCACCCTCGTGGAGCCCTCGTGTCCTTTCCGGACTGCTGCTTATTTTTCTATTTTTCTAAATATTCCAAGATGGAGAATTATTGCTTTAAAAACTGTTTTGGAGTCGGTTTACTTACCGTACCACATACCTATTCCTTTTCGTAGTCTGGAACGTTCCGGAAAGTGTCCCTTATGTATTCCTCCAGGGTTATGGTTTCAATAACATTGGTTTCAACATTTATGGGATTACCTGAGATATAATGTTTGATTCTTTGACCATTTACCACCTTCGGATTTGTGCCTTCGAAGTTGTTGATTTTTATGGCACCGGAACGGTAGACCTCCTCGATAACATAGGGACCTTCCCATTTAGAGAGAAGTTTTCCAGCAAAAAATCTTAAACGAGAGTTGTATAGCAATACATAATCACCTACATTAAACTCACGCTTTTGTATTCTTTTGTCATGCCATCTTTGAACTTTTTCTTTAAACAACTTGGCATTTTCGTAGGCTTGGGTTCTCCATTCATCAAGTGAGCTAATATCAAATAACCTCTTCTCACCGGCAAGTTTAAAATCATAATTAAGTTCTTTAATAGCCCAATAAGCCTGGTGTTCTAGTTCGAGAGGTAAGTGACATGCTTTTCCATAGACCATTTTGTATGGAGACATACCCATAGGATTTTTATATGTAGTTCTATAGGCTCATAATGCATCATCTAGTTTCTTGGACCAATTCTTTCTAGACCCATTGACAGTCTTTTGCAAAATTAATTTGAGTTCTCTATTGCTCAATTCTACTTGACCACTAGACTGAGGGTGATAAGGAGATGCAATTCTATGATTAACATCATATTTAGCAAGCATTTTACGGAAAGCACCATGAATAAAATGTGAACCACCATCAGTCATTAAATATCTAGGGACTCCAAACCTTGGAAAGATAACTTCTTTAAGCATTTTAATAGAAGTGTTATGATCAACACTACTAGTTGGAATAGCTTCTACCCACTTAGTAACGTAATCAACAGCAACTAAAATATGTGTATAACCATTAGAGGAAGGAAAAGGTCCCATATAGTCAAAGCCCCAAACATCAAATGGTTGAATAACAAGTGAATAATTCATAGGCATTTCTTGACGTCTACTAATATTACCAATTCTTTGACATTCATCACAAGATAAGACAAACTTACGGGCATCCTTGAAGAGAGTAGGCCAATAAAAACCAGATTGCAGTGCCTTATGTGCAGTCCTATCTCCAGCATGGTGTCCTCCATAAGCTTCGGAGTGACACTTGCGTAGGATTTGTTCCTGCTCATGCTCAGGTACACAACGTCTAATAACACCATCTACTCCTTCTTTATAAAGATGTGGGTCATCCCAAAAGTAATGCCTCAAATCATAGAAGAACTTTTTCTTTTGCTGGTATGTGAAACTAGGTGGTATAAACTTAGCAACAATACAATTATCATAGTCAGCATACCATGGAGCAGTATGAGAAGTATTTATGACATTTAATTGCTCATCAGGAAAGTTATCATCAATAGGTAGTGGGTCATCAAGCACATTTTCTAACCTAGACAAGTTGTCTGCAACGGGGTTCTCAGCTCCTTTTCTATCAACAATATGTAAATCAAATTCCTGAAGCAAGAGAACCCATCTAATAAGTCTAGGTTTAGCATCTTTCTTTTCCATAAGATATTTAATGGCAGCATGATGAGTGTGAATAGTTACTTTAGAATCAACAATATAAGGTCTAAACTTATCACAGGCAAATACAACTGCTAAGAATTCTTTTTCAATAGTAGCATAATTTCTTTGAGCATTCTCTAGAGTTTTACTAGCATATTGAATAACATTTAGTTTCTTATCATCTCTTTGTCCTAGAAAAACACCTACAGCATAATCACTAGCATCACACATAATTTCAAAGGGTAAATTCGAATCAGGTGGCTGAACAATAGGTGCAGAGATCAATGCTTTCTTAAGTATTTCAAATGCTTCTACAAAATCATCATCAAAGACAAATGGTATATCTTTTTGTAATAAATTAGTTAGAGACTGAGAGATTTTTGAGAAGTCCTTAATGAACCTCCTATAAAAACCGGCGTGACCAAGGAAACTTCTTATACCTTTGATGTCCTTGGGACATGGCATCTTTTCAATAGCATCAACCTTGGCTTTGTCAACTTCAATACCTCTTTCATAAACTTTATGCCCCAAGACAATACCTTCATTAACCATAAAGTGGCACTTTTCCCAAATCAGGACAAGATTAGTTTCTTCACATCTCTGCAAAACTCGATCAAGGTTGCTCAAGCAATCATCAAAAGAAGATCCATAGACGGAAAAGTCATCCATGAAAACCTCACAAATCTTTTCACAGAAGTCAGAGAATATAGCCATCATGCATCTTTGAAAGGTAGCAGGTGCATTACATAAACCAAAAGGCATACGTCTATAAGCAAAAGTACCAAAAGGGCATGTAAAAGTAGTCTTTGATTGATCTTTGGCTGACACATGTATTTGAGAAAAACCAGAATAACCATCTAGAAAGCAAAAATGTGTATGTTTGGATAATCTTTCTAGCATTTGATCAATAAAAGGTAAGGGGTAATGATCCTTTTTAGTATCCTTATTTACTTTGCGGAAATCAATTACCATCCTATAACCAGTAATAATTCAAGTGGCTCTTATATGCATTATTGTTGATCTGACAAAAGAGCCCATATTGCCTTGTCTTCTCCTGTTTATTGAATGCTTGCAGATTCCAGGTTAGTCCAATGCACGTGCACTATTACTATTATTAACACTATTCGGTCGTGCAAGTGAAATGAAATTATGATGATATATGATGGACTGGCTGAGATGAGAAAAGGTGGTATGAACTCGACCTCTTTTGTTTTTGTAAATATTATTAGTTCATCGTTCCTGATTCAGCCTATTATGAATAAACATGTTTGCAATGACAATTAGAGATCATAGTTTCTTGTGCCATGCTTGATTAGCTATGAGTTATAATGGTTTACCTTGCGTGCCAACATGCTACTAAAATGGTTATGATGTGGTATGATAGGTGGTATCCTCCTCTGAATGATTTAAGTGACTCGACTTGGCGCATGTTCACGCATGTAGTTGAAACAAAATCAACATAGCCTTCGCGATATTTATGTTCATGGTGGATTATATCCTACTCATGCTTGCATTCGGTGTTGATTAATTTTAATGCATGTTTGTCGGTGTCAAAACCGTCGGATCTCGGGTAGGGGATCCCGAACTATGCGTCTAGGCTGGATGGTAACAGGAGGCAGGCGACACGATGTTTTACCCAGGTTCGGGCCCTCTTGATGGAGGTAAAACCCTACGTCCTGCTTGATTAATATTGATGATATGGGTAGTACAAGAGTAGATCTACCACGATATCAGAGAGGCTAAACCCTAGAAGCTAGCCTATGGTATGATTGTATGTAATGGTTGTTGTCCTATGGACTAAAACCCTTCGGTTTATATAGACACCGAAGAGGGTTAGGGTTACACAAGGTCGGTTACAAAGGAGATATCCATATTCGTATTGCCTAGCTTGCCTTCCACGCCAAGTAGAGTCCCACCCAGACACGAGACGAAGTCTTCAATCTTGTATCTTCATAGTCTAACAGTCCGGCCAATGGAGATAGTCCGGCTATCTGGAGACCCCCTAATCTAGGACTCCCTCAGTAGCCCCTAAACCAGGCTTCAATGACGATGAGTCCGGCGCGCAGTATTGTTTTCGGCATTGCAAGGCGGGTTCCTTCTCCGAATACACCACAGAAGAATTTGAATACGAGGATAGTGTCCGACCCTGCAAAATAAGTTCCACATTCCACCGTAGAGAGAATAATATTTTCGCAGATCCAATTTGCTGGCTTGTTTTGGCAGCATGATGTTACGTCATGGCCCGATGATTATTCGAACCGTTTCCTTTAACCAGCCCCGCACATAACGCGAGGTAGTTTTTCGACACGTCTTGTCAAAGCAGAGATCGTGTCCCCTTATTACGGGATTCTCATCAATACGGGCGTGGGTAACCCAACCGCCCCGTCAATTGCAGCGCTTGGGGGATAAGCGAGTTTTACCAGGCAAGTGGGGACGCTTAGTTTCCTCCGCCCATATAAAGGGATAAGGATTCACCTTTCTATCCACGCCTTCTTCCTCCTTTGCTCATCCGTTTTCGCACACTCAAGCTCTAGTGCCCAAGTCCGCACTTCCCACCTCGACCTTCTCCAATCATGTCCGGAGCAGGAGGCAAGTGGATGGTCTCCTCCGTCACGGAGGGAGACATCAAGAAACTGAGGAGAGTCGGATACCTGCCCAATGACATCGCGCACCGGCTCCCAGATGAGGGGAAGCTCATCCCCACCCCCAGGCCCCATGAGAGGGTGGTATTCCTCACCCATTTCCTCTGCGGACTGGGATTCCCTCTCCATCCCTTCGTCTGGGGGCTCATGCTTTATTATGGCCCGGATTTCCATGATTTGGCCCCAAACTTCATCCTCAACATCTCGGCATTTATCGTCGTGTGCGATGCCTTCCTCCGCATCAAGCCCCACTTCGGCTTATGGCTGAAGACCTTCAATGTCAAGCCGAAGGTAGTGGGCGGCCGCCAGGCGGAGTGCGGAGGCGCCATGGTGGGCAAGATGCCCAACATAACATGGCTCGAGGGCTCCTTTTTGGAAACCATAAAGGGGTGGCAATCAGGGTGGTTCTATATCACCGAGCCGCGCGACCCCACATGGGTAGCGGCCCCCGAGTTCCGATCTGGCATCCCCATGCGGCTCACCTCCTGGAAAGAGAAGGGCCTGTCCTGGGGTAATTCGAAAGAGCTGACCAGACTCCAAACATGCATTCAAAACATGGTGGACAAGAAGCTCAAGCTTGTCAACATAGTCCAAGTCATGCTCATCCGCCGGATACTCCATGCCAACAACGGGAGTTCAACTTGTGGGAGTTCAATCCGGCGCAGCACTGAACTCTGAACAGGCTCTCCGACACAACTCATGAAGACGCCTGGAGGGTGCTGTTCAAAAGTGCCGAGGTCCCTCCCCCTATCACTGAGGATCGCGGATTCAGCACGAAGCGCCAAGCCAGTGCGGTAAGCTGCTTTACCTTTCACAAGATACTTATTTTTTATATGGATTGACTCTGTGCGGGATCTAAACTCCCATACCTTTGACAGGACTGGCTGAAGATGGCCGGACAGATCGACTGTCCGGCTCCTTTGCCCGAAGGCCCCGCAGACGCTCTTCTGGCGAAGATGCTGACTCCGGCCCCTTATAAGGTGCCGGAGAAGACCAAGAAGGCCTAGGGAACCCGAAAGAGTTCCCGACGCCAGGTGTCGTCGGACTCACCGTCCGATGACTCTGCGGCGCACTCTTCCCCGGACGACGAGGAAGAGGAAGAAGAAGATGCTCCCCCACCGACTGGGGGAGACAAGAAAAGGAAGGCCGCCCCAACTGGGGAGGCCGGAGGGTCCAAGAAGGGAAGGACTCTCCTTCCGGACAGTTCCACCGCCGCCGATGAAGGCGAAGGCGAGTGGTTGCCCAGGGTCAAGCCCCCGGGGAGATCGTAAGTATTCGAATACCCGAGTAACTCCTAGGATTCCTTTGTTGCACTGCTTTCCCTAATGCCGAACGCAATTATGCAAGCCGCCACGAGCCAGTATCGATGTATCATCGGACGGCTCCTTGGGCTTGTCGGACATGGATAGCGATCCTGTCCCGACCGCCACCTCCCCTCATCCTGCCGACGACGCCGAGGTGCTATCTCAAGAGGCACCGGATCGAGGGGAGACAGTCCTGGAGGCGCCTCAAGGCGACCTTCCGGACTCCGGGAGCCGCAGTGATGGGGCCCCCGAGAGCCCTGAGTTCGGCCCTCAGCCGAACACCGTGCCGGACCCTCCAGCAGTTTCGGGCTCGGGCAGGCGGCCTCCTTCTAAGAGGGGAAAGACACCTGTGCCAGTGACCTCTGTCCATCCAGAGGTACCAGACAATCTGCTGGAAGCGCTTCGCAGCGCTTCCATCGGCGAGGAGGACCGCACTATCATGAGTGCGGTGATCCAGAAGGTTCAGTCCGCCAAGAGCGGATTGACTGAACCCTATGCCAGCCTTCTAACAGGCTTCGAGGTAAGTGTTAAAATGTAGTAGAAATATTACCGCATAGACAATAGCGCCTGATGCTTTGTTCGGTGTTCACAAAGAAAAGCCGAACAGAGGATCAAATAATATCGCAGGAGTCTAATATAAGTATGTCAATATGCATATGCAGGCTTCGCTGCTGGCGTCCGCCGCACTAACTGCGGAGGTCGCCGTACTGAAGCAGGACCTCGAGGGGTCCCAGAAAGAGCTCGGCCTTGCCAAGAGGCAGCTCGAGGAGAACAAGGGTAAGTAATACCCCGTCTATAGATATGTATATATAAAAATGGACGTGATTGCAAAATGACATGATCATTGTATGTTTGCCAGGGGCCACGACTGAGGTGGCGACCCTGAAGCAAGCACTGACCAAGGCCAAAGACACAATGGCCAAGGAGCGCACCGAGCGGGAAAAGCACGAGGCTCGGCTGGGTGAGGTGCAGCAAGAGCTCCAGGATCTTGTGGCGAAGCACGAGGCGTTGGAGCTTGACTCCAAGGCGCGGGAGTCTGAGCTTGTCACGGCCCCCGAGAGTGTAAAAAGTGCCAAGGCCGAAGCCCAAAAGGCCCTCCAAGAGATCGACGCGATGAAGAAGATAGCGGCGGGTAAGGCTTTCTATATGCAAAGCAAGCATGTAAAAGTAAATTACTGATTACTTACCCGGATCCGGAGCTCTTCAGGAGCATTTGCAGATTTGCCCCGCGGTGTGTCCGATGCTGCACAATTTTACCAGGCCGAGGATGGAAGCTCGACGGAGAAGCTGTTCTGGTCTCAGTATGCTGAGGCCGAACATCCGGTGCTAGTGAGCGACCAGCTGAAGCAGATGGTCGAGCTACATAAGGCGGCCGATCAGGCCATGAAGAGCTTTATAGTCCGGCTGTGGCCTGGCAACGCCCTTCTGAACAGCTTCTTCGGCCTGGTGAGGCGGCTTGTGGATGCCTGCCCACGGCTGGAGGTCGTTAAGCGATCCGTCTGCATTGAAGGTGCACGTCGGGCTTTCGCCCGTGTGAAACTGCAGTGTGTCAAGCTAGACACCGTGAAGCTGATCAAGGAGGGGCCATCGGAGGGCAAGGAGCACCGCCACCCTGAGATGTACTATGAGGGTGTTCTGCCGGGTGCCCGTCTTATTGCGGATGAGTGCTCAAAAGATGTAATATTTGAATGAGACTTGCTCGTTTTATCCTGTAGGTATGAAAACTTGTTTCATATGCGCTATGCAACGCTTGTTGGAATTTAAAATATTACCTTCTGTTTGGCTGTTTATCCAATCTGAGAGATGGCTAGTCCTCGGCTTCTGCCCCCATGCCATGAGTGCTGGGGTGTTCGGGATAAACCTGAGCACTCTTGTTCCCATATTTGGGTCCTTCGAGGGAGGTGCTCAGCACAACAAACAAGGCAACTGGACTAATAATGCTTTATCACTCTCACTTAGCCATAGAATTCTATAATTTTAAATTTCGGCGAAGCCCCTGGTATTCGGAAGACCGAATTCGGGGCGCGATACACGCCTGTAAGCGAACAGAGCCGACCCCTCGCCCTAAGCGGCATAAGTCTTTAGGGACTCGAAAAACCTCGCCGAATAGCGACCAGTCTCTCGCCTTATCATGACAGTCAGTTTTAGCTTTCTCTACTGAGGTGCTCAGCCCGGCAGAACCGGGGAACAATCGCAGTAGTTCTCCTAGCGCTACCTTAGCCGATAGAGCGGAACGTAAGGTACGAAAACATAGGAGCCGGGAAAAACCCAACATTTGACCAAAGACATGATTCGGAGCTGATGCATATAATGCTACAAGTTCGGGGTGCCGCACTTGTGAAAGTGTTCGGACTTTTCACACCGCATTGTGGGGTACGTAAGCCCCTGGTGTATTGGCCGTACCAGAGTGTACGGTTGCAAGGCGTCATTAATGAACACACACACACACACACACACACATATATATAACAAGAATGCAATAATAGTCGTAATGTCATGCATTGTTTATTAAAAAGTTGCGTTAAAGCAGAGTGATACAGATAGTGCGATAAGTAAAGAGTAGGACTATGTCCCTTCCAAGGGCAAGCTGAGGAATGATATGAAATCGAATATTTCGCTCGTTACTGTAATTAACCTGGGGATTCCGTGGTATAACGTAGCTATCTGCCTCCTTGGTTGCTGCATCATGTGTTCGGCAATAGTGCTGCCGGACAGTGTTTCCAGAGATTTAGGTCCTGAAAGAAAAAGAAAAATAACCAAACGGGAAGCCCCTAGTGCGGTTTAGGCCGCGTTTTTGGGGCGTGCCACAGTTGTGCCCCCCTCCCCACCTGTGCCCATGGTATTTTTACTGCGTAATTATGTACGCGCGACATGAATATCGCCGTTGGGCTAGGATTGGGGTGGCCGCCGTATTGCTACGCGAGCTCAGATCGCGCCAGGCGGTCTATTTGCCGATTGCCCCGAGCGCGCTTGAAGGTGTCTGTGCTTTGAAACGTCGAACTGGTTGATTGCCTTGAGAGGCTGCTTTGCGCTTCTGCTGCAAGGGCCACGGTGTGGTCCTCTGTTCGGAGAGAGCGCTCTGTTTTTCCACTGACTGTAATAACTCCACGAGGTCCTGGCATCTTGAGCTTGATGTATGCATAATGCGGTTCCGCATTGAATCTAGCAAATGCGGTTCGCCCGAGCAGCGGGTGATAACCACTGCGGAACGGGACTATGTCGAAGATTAACTCTTTGCTTCGGAAGTTATCCGGGGATCCGAAGACCACTTACAGTGTAATTGAGCCTGTGCAATCGGCCTCTACGCCTGGAATGACGCCCTTAAAGGTCGTTTTTGTGGGTTTGATCCTTGAGGGGTCTATACCCATTTTGCGCACTGTGTCCTCATAAAGCAGGTTCAGGCTGTTGCCGCCATCCATAAGGACTCGAGTGAGGTGAAATCCGTCGATGATTGGGTCTAGGACCAGTGCGGCGAATCCGCCATGACAGATACTAGTGTGGTGGTCCCTGCGATCGAAGGTGATCGGACAGGAGGACCAAGGGTTGAACTTTGGGGCGACTGGCTCCAACGCATATACGTCCCTGAGCGCACGCTTTCGCTCCCTCTTGGGGATGTGGGTTGCGTATATCATGTTCACCATCCGCACTTGCGGGGGAAACCTCTTCTGTCCTCCAGTGTGCGGCTGCCGGGGCTCCTCCTCGTCATCGCTATGCGGCCCCTTATCCTTGTTTTCGGCAATTAACTTGCCGGCCTGCATGAACACCCAACAATCCCTGTTGGTGTGATTGGCTAGCTTGTCTGGGGTGCCGTGTATTTGACACGAGCGATTGAGTATACGGTCCAAGCTGGACGGACCCGGCGTACTTTGTTTGAATGGCTTTTTCCGCTGACCGGGTTTAGAGCCTTTGAATCCGGCATTGGCTGCCGTATCCTCAGTATTTTCGCTGCGAATGCGGCGCTTATGCTTGTTGCGACGTGACCTGCTATTGCCGTCCTTGGTATCTGAGGTACCATGGTTCTTTGATATGTTATTACTGCGAGCCAGCCAGCTGTCTTCTCCCGCACAAAAGCAGGTCATGAGCGTCGTGAGGGCAGCCATAGATTTTGGCTTTTCCTGACCAAGGTGCCGGGCTAGCCACTCGTCTCGAATGTTGTGCTTGAAAGCTGCTAAGGCCTCCGCATCGGGACAGTCGATGATTTGATTTTTCTTTGTAAGGAACCGAGTCCAGAATTGCCTGGCCGACTCTTCTGGATGCTGAATTATGTGGCTCAAGTCATCGGCGTCTAGTGGTCGCACATAAGTGCCGTGAAAGTTGTCGAGGAATGCGGCTTCCAGATCTTCCCAACAGCTAATGGAGTCCGTTGGCAAGCTGTTAAGCCAATGCCGCGCTGGTCCTTTGAGCCTTAGTGGGAGGTATTTGATGGCATGTAGGTCATTGCCGCGGGCCATGTGGATGTGGAGGAGGAAATCCTCAATCCATACTGCGGGATCTGTTGTGCCGTTGTATGATTCAATATTTACAGGTTTGAAACCTTCTGGGAATTGATGTTCCATTACTTCGTGTGTGAAGCATAATGGGTGTGCGGCGCCTCTGTATTGGGCTATATCGCGACGCAGCTCGAATGGGTCTTGCCCGCTGTGTTCGGCCCAGCCAGATTTGCTTTTACTGTATCCGGCGTGACGTTTGTCGTCTCGCAGAGTGGTGCGCCCTCGTGATCTGTAGATCGATCTTGAATGCTTTGCTTTGTCCTCCAATATGTCTCGTAGGTCTGGCGTATCTCCCCATGCCTTTTTATTTGAATGGCGTTGGGGTGGAGGCTGAGCTTTTGGCTGGAATGCCTCTCTATCGCGGCCACGAGGTGGCCGATCAACCGTATCATACGCTTCTTCCTCCAGTCGGGGTAGTAACCTGCGCCTTGGGTAACTCTTGGAGGGACGCTCGAGTTTATATTCCTCGGCCGCGAGGACTTCAGTCCATTTGTCAGCTAGCAGATCTTGATCAGCTTGAAGCTGCTGCTGCTTTTTCTTAAGGCTATTTGCCGTGGCCATAAGCCGGCGCTTGAAGCGCTCTTGTTCGACGGGATCCTCTGGGACGGCGAATTCATTGTCGCTGAGGCTTGCCTCGTCTTCGGAGGGGGGATGTAATTGTCGTCCTCCTCCTCTCCGTCTACCGCTCTCTCAGGAGAGCTCGCTCCTTCATCCTCCTTCTTTAAATCTTGCTGGAGGGGATTGTTGTTGTCTTCGGTGCTATCCGGAGTGTTATTATCTCCTGTGCCGGTATCACCACTTTTGCTTTGGCGGGACTTAGAGCGGCGCCGCTGACGTCGGCGCTTGGGTTGCTTCTTGGAGGGGTCATCCTACGCTATCTCGTCGCCATTGCCTTCGCTGGGTGTATCCACCATGTATATGTCATATGCCGAGGTGGCTTTCCAGTGACCTATAGGCGCTGGTTCATGTTCGTCTCCTACATCGTCGTCCATACCGTCGATGTCTTCGGAGTCGAAGTCGAGCATGTCGGTTAAATCATCGACAGTGTCTACGAAGTGGGTGGTGGGTGGGCGTCGAATTTCTTCATCTTTCGCATCCCAATCCTATTGGCCATAGTCCGGCCAGGGCACTCCTGACAAAGAGAGAGACTTTAGTGAATTCAGAATGTCGCCAAAGGGCGAGTGCTGAAAGATATCCGCGGCGGTGAATTCCATGATCGGCGCCCAATCGGTTTCGATTGGCAGGGGCGCGGATGGTTCGTAGTCCAAAAAAGAGTCCGGCACCTTGGAGTCACGAGCTGCGCAGAGGATTATGCTGGTGTTTGGCTCGATTGCCGTTGAGACTGCAACCCCTGAGGCGGTGTCTAACCACCCGTCCATGACTGGCGCAGTTGGCTCCGAGCTAAGGGTTGGAGCTGGTGCGGGTGCGGCCTTTGGGGTACTGTTCGGCCGCAGAGCTAGGTCATACCCATCGTGACAGTGTAGCGCGCCCGGCTGCGGCTCAAATCCGTCGAAGGTCAAGTCTCCGCGGATGTCGACCGTGTAGTTCAAACTTCCAAATCTGACCTGATGGCCAGGGGCGTAGCTTTCAATCTGCTCCAGATGGCCAAGTGAATTAGCCCACAGTGCAAAGCCGCCGAATACGAAGATCTGTCCGGGGAGAAAAGTCTCACCCTGGACCGCATCGCTATTGATGATAGTAGGAGCCATCAATCCTAACGGCGACGACACAGAGGAACTCTCAATGAAAGCACCAATGTCGGTGTCAAAACCGGCGGATCTCGGGTAGGGGGTCCCGAACTGTGCGTCTAGGCCGGATGGTAACAGGAGGCAGGGACACGATGTTTTACCCAGGTTCGGGCCCTCTTGATGGAGGTAAAACCCTACGTCCCGCTTGATTAATATTGATGATATGGGTAGTACAAGAGTAGATCTACCACCAGATCAGAGAGGCTAAGCCCTAGAAGCTAGCCTATGTTATGATTGTATGTAATGGTTGTTGTCCTACGGACTAAAACCCTTCGGTTTATATAGACACCGAAGAGGGTTAGGGTTACACAAGGTCGGTTACAAAGGAGGAGATATCCATATTCGTATTGCCTAGCTTGCCTTCCATGCCAAGTAGAGTCCCACCCGGACACGAGACGAAGTCTTCAATCTTGTATCTTCATAGTCTAACAGTCCGGCCAATGGAGATAGTCCAGCTATTCGAAGACCCCCTAATCCAGGACTCCCTCAATGTTCATGACTGTTGTCGCTCTCTAGCTGGTCGCTTCCCAGTCTTTTGCTAGCCTTCACCTGTACTAAGCGGGAATACTGCTTGTGCATCCAATCCCTTAAACCCCAAAGTTATTCCACATCAGTCCACTATACCTACCTATATACGGTATCTACCTGCCTTTCCAAGTAAATTTGTATGTGCCAAACTCTAAACCGTCAAAGAAATATCCTGTTTTGTATGCTCGAATAGCTCATGTATCAACTAGGGCTGTCTGTATCTTCCATGTTAGGCGGGTTATTCTCAAGAGGAGTGGACTCCGCTCCTCACTCACAGGATAAATGGCTGGTCACCGGGATGCCCAGTCCCATGCTTTATGCAAACTAAATCAAAATAATTGCAAAAAAACTCCCCCTGGGACTCTTTTTAGTTGGAGGCACTCGTTGTTTCGAGCAAGCCATGGATTGATGCTTGTTGGTGGAAGGGGGAGTATAAACTTTACCATTCTGCTTGGGAACCGCCTATAATGTGTGTAGCATGGAAGATATCGCCATCTCTTGGTTGTTATGTTGACAATGAAAGTATACCGCTCAAAATATTATTCACCTTTGTTTCAAAACCGAGCTCTGGCACCTCTACAAATCCCTGCTTCCCTTTGCGAAGGGCCTATCTATTTACTTTTATGCCGAGTCATCATCTTCTTATTAAAAAGCACCAGTTCGTGAGCACCACTGTCATTTGCATTCATTACTGTTAGTTTACATTGAGTATGACTTGACTGGATCTCTTTTACCATGAATTACAATGTCTAGTCAGTCCTTGGTCTTTAAAGGTGCTCTGCATGTATGTTTTGCCGTCTCAGAAAGGGCTAGCGAGATACCATCTTATTATATCATATTATGATTGTTTTGAGAAAGTGTTGTCACCTGAGATTTATTATTATGGCTTGCTAGTTGATTATGCTATTGATATGAGTAAACTTGAGGCCTAGGCGTTATTGTGAATGTGGTTAGTTATAATCTTTGCTGAAAACTTGAATGCTGGCCTTACATATTTACAACAATAAGAGCAAACAGAGTTTGTAAAAGTTTTTCTTTATCACTTTCAGTTTGTCAACTGAATTGCTTGAGGACAAGCAAAGGTTTAAGCTTGGGGGAGTTGATATGTCTCCAACGTATCTACTTTTGCAAACACTTTTGCCCTTGTTTTGGACTCTAACTTGCATGATTTGAATGGAACTAACCCGGACTGACGCTGTTTTCAGCAGAATTACCATGGTGTTATTTATGTGCAGGAGCAAACATTCTCGGAATGACCTGAAACTTCACGGAGCCACTTTTCAGAAAATAAGAAAAATACCTGCAAAAGATGAAGGCCAGGGGGCCCACTACCTCTCCACGAGGGTGGGGGGCGCGCCCCCTACCTCGTGGGCCCCCTGTTACCTCTCCGACTCCAACTCCATATATAGAGTTTCTGGGAGAAAAAAACCAGAGAGAAGAAATCATCGCGTTTTACTATACGGAGCCGCCGCCAAGCCCTAAAACCTCTCAGGAGGGCTTGTCAGATTTCGGGTTCCGGCAGACCCTTGAGGTTCGAACACTGGGGTGTGCGCGGAGATTTCGCCTCCTACCTACCTTCACCCCTCCGCCTCGCTAAGATCTAAGCTATGGAAAGAACAGCACAAGAGACGCAGGGTTTATACTGGTTCGGGCCACCATTGTGGTGTAATACCCGACTCCAGTCTGTGGTGTGGTGGATTGCCTCTTGGGCTGCTGATGATGAGCAATACAAGGAAGAACAGTCTCGCGAGGGTCTGTTCTTGGCTGGGAGGATGAACTGCTAGGAGGAGTTCAGTCACCCTTCTCTCTCTCTCTCTCCCTATTTGATTTTCCTCTCGATCTCTCTCTGATCGATCTCCCACCGATCGATCTCAAACCCCCTCCCTGTGGGTGGCTGGTCCTATTTATAGGCAAAGGCCCTGGGCCTCTTCCCAAATATTGAGCGGGAAGGGCGCCAACAATTGGCCATTTTGAAGGGGAACATCTGGTACACTTATCCTGACTAAAGTTGGTCTTCGCCTGCCAAAGACTCTGGTGGTGACGCTGGCTTGGGCTCCACAATGACTTCCTCCCTGCCGTTGGACTGGTCTTGGTCTCGTTGCACCGAAACGGGCGCCTTTGCTTGATGCTCCCGCCTGCGCTTGCTCCCTTTGCACCAAAGAGGAAAGGAGGACACTTCACGGGCTGGCACCCGCCTGGCACCCTTGGTCGTCATGGCTTGCGTCATGGGCACCTCGTGAGGTTCCCCGCCTTGATCTCTCCGCCTCCTCGTGAGCCAGCCTGATGAGGCCGTGCCTGAGGAAGCTCTGTGTCGTCCGCCCCGCGAGGCTTGGCCCCTCGCGAGGGTCTTGAGTTTGTGTTGATGAAGATGGGCCGTGCTGGGCCCCCTTTGAGCCACGCCGCAGGCCGCAGGCAGGCAAGTCTGGGGACCCCCGTTCCCAGAACGCCGACAGTAGCCCCCGGGCCCAAGGCGCACCTGGAATTGGCCGTGTAGGGAGGCGAAAGGGCAAGGGCGAAGCGCCGCGGGCCCTAACAGCCTGCGGCCTCTGGCACCGCGTGGCGGTTGATTGGGCGCGGGCGGCACTGTTCCCCCACGCCCCCTTATTTTGCGCCATGCTAGGCGGACTCGTAGTCGTACACAGCCGCTCCCCTTTCTGTTGCTCGAGCGCCCTCTGTCCTTCCTCCTCTCGAACTCCAGCTTCTGTTTTCAACCCAATCTCGAACCTTCCCCCACCTTCCCATCGCCATGGCTCCGACAAAGAAAGGAAGAGGGAAGAAACCCATGCCTCCGCCTTGCTCGCCGCCGTTGGCGGCCCCTGCCGAGGGCTTGGGCAAGGTCAGCTCTGCTCTGGCCACTATCTTCAACGAATGCGGGAGGACGACGGCCTGGTCCGCATCCCACTTCTCCATCGACAGGATAGTCACCAAGGTCCCGTATTTTGCCGATGCCCTGTGGGCGGGTCTGGTTCCCGCCTTTTCTTATTTCTTCAATGTCGTGCTTTCCCACTATCAGATCCACATGATGCATCTGGGTCCTGAATCCATCACCCTCCTTTCGGTCTTCGCCTTTGTTTGTGAGGCAATGATGGGCATCCTTCCTTCGGTTGCCTTACTACGCCACTTCTTCTCTATGCGCCTTGTCGACCCTACCCAATGCTGGGCGTGCGTGAGCTTTGTTGCCGCGTCTGAGACAGCGGCCTCAGGGATTGACTTTAGGCTCCCTCAGCCCGCGGCTGGGTTCCGCGAGCGGTGGATGTATGTGGATGTGGGGGTGCCCAGCCCCCTGCTATCAGAGCCAACTTCGCTTGCTGTCCCCAATTCGGGCTAGGGCCAGGAGACGCTTGAGAGCCCCCGGCTCGTCTTCGTCTGGCACCGCTTCGCGTTCTTGAGGTCGCTTGGTGTGACAGCGCCCAAGGTGGTGAAGGAGTTCCTGCTACACCGCGTTGCTCCTCTCCAACGCCACTCCCGCCGGATGTGGGCCTTCAGCGGGCGTGATGATTGTATGAGGCTCCTGGAAGAGGACCTGACGCCTAAAGTGCTGAGGATAGCACTCTTGATCCCGACTGGGGACCCCAACCCTGGCAGCATCCAGCAGGGCGGGGCCTTGCTGTACCTCTGCCAGAACAGGGGCGATTTTGTGAAGCAGATGCCTATCTTTGATGAGTGGGGGTCGCGCCCCGCCGGCCTCCAGGGGCCTCACGAGAACCCAGTGATGGTGACTGCCCTTCCAGTCGGCCAAGGCGACTCTTCCTCAAGTGGCGGAGCAGGGAGGCATGAGGCGCCAGAGGCCGAGGGGGCTCCCGGCGGGGTGACAGCGCCGGGCGATGCTCATGAGGGAGTAGCTCTTGGGGCCCGTGCTGCTGAGGCTGAGGGTGACAAGCAGCTGCCCTCAGCGCCTGCGACTGAGGCCCCTGAGGCTCCAGGTGCTTCTCTTGGCGAGGCGATTGGCAGCGTGCATCAGGCAGGCGCCCCTGACGCAGATCGCCTTGACGCTCCGTCTTCGTCGCAGGTTGATCCCTGCGCTCAACTCTTGGGCCGCTTCCGCATGGACTTTGAGGCCCTCCGGAAGAGAAGGGAGGCCCTGGGCGATGATTACCCTTGTCGCCTGCTGAAGCGTAGGAAGTACTTCGCCACTGATGAGTAAGCCTTCTCCTTTCCCAGCTCCCGATCCTTCTGTTGCTTTTACTGACCCTTGCTCCGCAGGCCCCTTCCAGCCAAGCTCGCAGAGACGGCTGAGGTGCCGTCCCCCTTGGCTTCGCCCCCTCCACCGTCCTCAAGCGCTCCGAGCAGCAGAGCCCTTGTGGTGAGGGCGATCGGAGAGGCGAACCGTCCCGAGGCGCATCGTGGCCCTGCGCACCTCGCGATCCTCCTTCGCGGGCCTTCTCGTGGCATAGCCAGCCTGCCGTGGGATTCTCGCCTGGTCGTGGACTATGATTGGCTGAGGCGCTCCCTGCGCTCTTCATCTGGGGCGGGCTGGCTCCAGGTGTTGGAAATATGCCCTAGAGGCAATAATAAATTGGTTATTATTATATTTCCTTGTTCATGATAATCGTTTATTATCCATGCTAGAATTGTATTGATAGGAAACTCAGATACATGTGTGGATACATAGACAACACCATGTCCCTAGTAAGCCTCTAGTTGACTCGCTCGTTGATCAATAGATGGTTAAGGTTTCCTGACCATGGACATTGGATGTCGTTGATAACGGGATCACATCATTAGGAGAATGATGTGATGGACAAGACCCAATCCTAAGCCTAGCACAAAGATCGTGTAGTTCGTATGCTAAAGCTTTTCTAAATGTCAAGTATCATTTCCTTAGACCATGAGATTGTGCAACTCCCGGATACCATAGGAATACTTTGGGTGTGCCAAACGTCACAACGTAACTGGGTGGCTATAAAGGTACACTACAGGTATCTCCGAAAGAGTCTGTTGGGTTGGCACGAATCGAGACTGGGATTTGTCACTCCATGTAAACGGAGAGGTATCTCTGGGCCCACTCAGTAGGACATCATCATAATGTGCACAATGTGACCAAGGAGTTGATCACGGGATGATGTGTTACGGAATGAGTAAAGAGACTTGCCGGTAACAAGATTGAACAAGGTATCGGGATACCGACGATCGAATCTCGGGCAACTATCGTACCGCTAGACAAAGGGAATTGTATACGGGATTGATTAAGTCCTTGACATCATGGTTCATCCGATGAGATCATCGTGGAACATGTGGGAGCCAACATGGGTATCCAGATCCCGCTGTTGGTTATTGACCGGAGAGGTGTCTCGGTCATGTGTGCATGTTTCCCGAACCCGTAGGGTCTACACACTTAAGGTCCGATGACGCTAGGGTTATAGGGAATAGATATATGTGGTTACCGAATGTTGTTCGGAGTCCTGGATGAGATCCTGGACGTCACGAGGAGTTCTGGAATGGTCCGGAGGTAAAGATTTATATATGGGAAGTCCTGTTTTGGTCGTCGGAAAGGTTTCGGGGTTTATCGGTAACGTACCGGGACCACTGGGAGGGTTCCGGGGGTACACCAAGTGGAGCCACAAGCCCCGGAGGGCTGCATGGGCCAAGTGTGGGAGGGGATCAGCCCCAGGTGGGCTGGTGCGCCCCCCCACAAGGGCCCAAGGCGCCTAAGGGGACGAAGAAGGGGGCAAACCCTAAGGGCAGATGGGCCTTAGGGCCCATGCCTGGTGCGCCTCCCTCTCCCCCTCCACCTGGCCGCCACCCAGATGGGATCTGGGGGCTGCCGCCACCCCTAGGGAGGGAACCCTAGTTGAGGACACAGCCCCTCCCCTCCCCCTATATATACTTGAGGTTTGGCTGCCCAAGACACACGAGTTCCTCTCCTTCTTGGCGCAGCCCTACCCCTCTCCCTCCTCGTCTCTTGCGGTGCTTGGCGAAGCCCTGCTGGAGTACCACGCTCCTCCACCACCACCACGCCGTTGTGCTGCTGCTGGATGGAGTCTTCCTTAACCTCTCCCTCTCTCCTTGCTGGATCAAGGCATGGGAGACGTCACCGGGCTGTACGTGTGTTGAACGTGGAGGTGCCGTCCGTTCGGCACTAGGATCTCCGGTGATTTGGATCACGACGAGTACGACTCCTTCAACCCCGTTCTCTTGAACGCTTCCACTTAGCGATCTACAAGGGTATGTAGATGCACTCTCGTTCCCCTCGTTGCTGGTTTCTCCATAGATAGATCTTGGTGACACGTAGGAAAATTTTGAATTTCTGCTACGTTCCCCAACAGTGGTATCAAAGCTAGGTCTATTGCGTAGATTCTATGCACGAGTAGAACACAAAGTAGTTGTGGGCATTGATTTTGTTCAATATTATTACCGTTACTAGTCCAATCTTGTTTCGACGGTATTGTGGGATGAAGCGGCCCGGACCGACCTTACACGTACTCTTACGTGAGACAGGTTCCACCGACTGACATGCACTAGTTGCATAAGGTGGCTAGCGGGTGCCAGTCTCTCCCACTTTAGTCGGAACGGATTCAATGAAAAGGGTCCTTATGAAGGGTAAATAGCACTTGGCATATCACGTTGTGGTTTTGCGTAGGTAAGAAACGTTCTTGCTAGAAACCCATAGCAGCCACGTAAAACAAGCAAACAACAATTAGAGGACGTCTAACTTGTTTTTGCAGGGTATGCCATGTGATGTGATATGGCCAAAAGGATGTGATGAATGATATATGTGATGTATGAGATTGATCATGTTCTTGTAATAGGAATCACGACTTGCATGTCGATGAGTATGACAACTGGCAGGAGCCATAGGAGTTGTCTTAATTTATTTATGACCTGCGTGTCAACATAAACGTCATGTAATTACTTTACTTTATTGCTAACCGTTAGATGTAGTAGTAGAAGTAATAGTTGGCGAGACAACTTCATGAAGACACGATGATAGAGATCATGATGATGGAGATCATGGTGTCATGCCGGTGACGATGATGATCATGGAGCCCCGAAGGTGGAGATCAAGAGGAGAAAAGTGATGATGGCCATCATGTCACTATTTGATTGCATGTGATGTTTATCATGTTTATGCATCTTATTTTCTTAGAACAAAGGTAGTAAATAAGATGATCCCTCATTAAAATTTCAAGAAAGTGTTCCCCCTAACTGTGCACCGTTGCGAAAGTTCGTCGTTTCGAAGCACCACGTGATGATCGGGTGTGATAAATTCTTACGTTCGAATACAACGGGTGTTGACGAGCCTAGCATGTACAGACATGGCCTTGGATCACATGCAAAACACTTAGGTTGACTTGACGAGCCTAGCATGTACAGACATGGCCTCGGAATACAAGAGACCGAAAGGTTGAGCATGAGTCGTATGGTAGATACGATCAACATGGAGATGTTCACCGATGTTGACTAGTCCGTCTCACGTGATGATCGGACACGGCCTAGTTGACTCGGATCATGTAATCACTTAGATGACTAGAGGGATGTCTATCTGAGTGGGAGTTCATAAGATGAACTTAATTATCCTGAACATAGTCAAAAGGTCTTCGCAAATTATGTCGTGCCTCGCGCTTTAGTTCTACTGTTTAGATATGTTCCTAGAGAAAATTTAGTTGAAAGTTGATAGTAGCAATTATGCGGACTAGGTCCGTAAACTGAGGATTGTCCTCATTGCTTCATAGAAGGCTTATGTCCTTAATGCACCACTCAGTGTGCTGAACCTCGAACGTCGTTTGTGGATGTTGCGAACATCTGACATACACATTTTGATAACTACGTGATAGTTCAGTTAAACGGTTTAGAGTTGAGGCACCGAAGACGTTTTGAAACGTCGCGAAACATATGAGATGTTTCGAGGGCTGAAATTGGGATTTCAGGCTCGTGCCCACGTCAAGAGGTATAAGACCTCCGACGATTTTTGTAGCCTGCAAACTAAGGGAGAAAAGCTCAATTGTTGAGCTTGTGCTCAGATTGTCTGAGTACAACAATCATTTGAATCGAGTGGGAGTTGATCTTCCAGATGAGATAGTGATGTTTCTCCGAAGTCATTACCACCAAGCTGCTAGAGCTTCGTGATGAACTATAATATATCAGGGACATATATGATGATCCTTGAGATATTCGCGATGTTTGACACCACGAAAGTAGAAATCAAGAAGGAGCATCAATTGTTGATGGTTGGTGAAACCACTAGTTTCAAGAAGGGCAAGGGCAAAAAGGGATACTTCATGAAACGGCAATTCAGCTGCTGCTCTTGTGAAGAAACCCAAGGTTGAACCCAAACCCGAGACTAAGTGCTTCTGTAATAAGGGGAACAGCCACTGGAGCAGAATTACCCTAGATACTTGGTAGATGAGAAGGTTGGCAAGGTCGATAGAAGTATATTGGATGTACATTGTGTTAATGTGTACTTTACTAGTACTCCTAGTAGCACCATGGTATTAGATACCGGTTCGGTTGCTAAATGTTAGTAAACTCGAAATAAAAGGCTACGGAGTAAACGGAGACTAGCTAAAGGTGAGCTGGCAATATGTGTTGGAAGTTTTTCCAAGCTTGATGTGATCAAGCATCGCACGCTCCCTCTACCATCGAGATTGGTGTTTGCGTTGAGCATAGACAAGATTGGATTATGTCTATCGCAATACGGTTATTCATTTAAGGAGAATAATAGTTACTCTGTTTATTTGAATAATACCTTCAATGGTCTTGCACCTAAAATGAATGGTTTGTTGAATCTCGATCGTAGTGATACACATGTTCATGCCAAAAGATATAAGATAGTAATGATAGTACCACCTACTTGTGGCACTGCCACGTAAGTCATATCGGTATAAAACGCATGAAGAAGCTCCATGTTGATGGATCTTTGGTCTCACTCGTTTTGAAGAGTTTGAGACATGCGAACCATGTCTATTGGTGTATATGCATGAAGAAACTCCATGCAAATGGACCGTTTGGACTCTCTTGTTTTTGAATCACTTGAGACATGCAAATCATACCACATGGGCAAGATGACTGAAAGCCTCGTTTTCAGTAAAATGGAACTAGAAAGCAACTTGCTGGAAGTAATACATTTTGATGTGTGCAGTCCAATGAGTGCTGAGGCGTGTAGTGGATATCGTTATGTTCTTACTTCATAGATGATTTGAGTAGATGTTGAGTATATTTACTTGATGAATCACGAGTCTGAATTATTGAAAGGTTCAAGTAATTTCAGGGTGAAGTTGAAAGATCGTCGTGACAAGAGGATAAAAGATCTATGATATGATCATAGAGATGAATATCTGAATTACGAGTTTGGCACAGAATTAACACATTGTGGAAATTGTTTCACAACTAATATAGCCTGGAACACCATAGTGTGATGGTGTGTCCGAACATCACAACTGCACCCTATTGGATATGATGCATACCATGATGTCTCTTATCGAATTACCACGATAGTTTATGGGTTAGGCATTAGAGACAACCACATTCACTTTAAATAGGGCACCACGTAATTCTGATGAGATGACACTGTATGAACTATGGTTTAGAGAAACCTAAGCTGTCATTTCTTAAAAGTTTGGGGCTGTGACGCTTATGTGAAGAAGTTTCAGGCTGATAAGCTTGAACCCAAAGCGGATAAATGCATCTTCATTTGACACCCAAAACAGTTGGGTATACCTCCTGTCTCAGATCCGAAAGCAATAAGGGATTGTTTCTAGAATTGGGTCCTTTCTCGAGGAAAAGTTTCTCTTGAAAGAATTGAGTGGGAGGATGGTGGAGACTTGATAAGGTTATTGAACCGTCTCTTCAATTAGTGTGTGGCAGGGCACAGGGAGTTGTTCCTATGGCACCTACACCAATTGAAGTGGAAGCTTATAATAGTGATCATGAAACTTCAGATCAAGTCACTACCAAACCTCGTGGGATGACAAGGATGCATACTACTTCAGAGTGGTATGTAATCATGTCTTGGAAGTCATGTTGCTAGATAACAATGAACCTATGAGCTATGGAGAAGCGATGGTGGGCCTGAATTCTGACAAATGGTTAGAAGCCACGAAATCCGAGATAGGATCCATGTATCAGAACAAAGCATGGACTTTGGTGGACTTGCCCAATGATCGGCAAGCCATTGAGATAAATGGATCTTTAAGAAGAAGACGGACGTAGACGGTAATGTCACCGTCTATGAAGCTCGACTTGTGGCGAAGAGTTTTCACAAGTTCAAGGAGTTGACTACGATGAGATCTTCTCATCCGTAGCAATGCTTAAGTCCGTCGGAATCACGTTAGCATTAGCTGCATTTATGTAATCTGGCAGATGGATGTCAAAACGAGTTTCCTTACCAGTTTTTGTAAGGAAAGTTTGTATGCGATACAATCAGAAAGGTTTTGTCGATCCTAAGGATGCTAAAAGGTATGCTAACTCCAGCGATCCTTCTAAGGACTGGAGTAAGCATCTCGGAGTTGGAATGTACGCTTTGATGAGATGATCAAAGATTTTGGGTTTATACAAAGTTTATGAGAAACTTGTATTTCAAAAGAAGTGAGTGGGAGCACTATAGAATTTCTGATGAGTATATGTTGTTGACATATTGTGGATCAGAAATGATGTAGAATTTCTGGAAAGCATATAGGGTTATTTGAAAAGTGTTTTTCAATAGAAAACCTGGATTAGGCTACTTGAACATTGAGCATCAAGATCTATGAGGATAGATCAAAAACGCTAAATGGTACTTTCAAATGAGCACATACCTTGACATGATCTTGAAGGTGTT
The DNA here is from genome assembly GCF_056163025.1 of Triticum urartu. Lineage (NCBI taxonomy): Eukaryota > Viridiplantae > Streptophyta > Magnoliopsida > Poales > Poaceae > Triticum > Triticum urartu. The sequence goes on along the minus strand of NC_141873.1, from coordinate 385,241,787 downwards.
CAAGATGGATCAGTCAAGGAAGGAGTTCTTGCTTGAGTTGTAAGGTATGAAGTTAAGACTTAAAGCTCGACCACGGCAGAAGAAAGAGAAAGGACGAATGTCGTACCCTATGCTTTTGTCATAGGCTCTATACGGTATGCCATGCTGAGTACCGCACCTGATGTGTGCCTTGCCACATGTCTGGCAAGAGGGTACAAAGGTGATCCAGGAGTGGATCACTTGATAGCGGTCAAAATTATCCTTGGACTAATAAGGACATGTTTCTCGATTATGGAGGTGATAAAGAGTTTGGCGTAAAGGGTTACATCGATGCAAGCTTTAACACCTATCCGAATGACTCTGAGTAGCAAACCAGATACATATAGTGGAGCAACCATTTGGAATAGCTCCAAGTGGAGCGTGGAAGCAGCATTTATAATATGACCTAGAGATTTGCAAAGTACATACGGATCTGAATGCTGCAGACCCGTTGACTGAAACCTCTCTCACAAGCATAACATGATCAAACCCAGAACTCTTTGGGTGTTGGTCACATGGGGATGTGACCTTGAGTGTTAATCACATATCGATGTGAACTAGATTATTGACTCTAGTGCAAGTGGGAGACTGTTGGAAATATGCCCTAGAGGCAATAATAAATTGGTTATTATTATATTTCCTTGTTCATGATAATCGTTTATTATCCATGCTAGAATTGTATTGATAGGAAACTCAGATACATGTGTGGATACATAGACAACACCATGTCCCTAGTAAGCCTCTAGTTGACTGGCTCGTTGATCAATAGATGGTTAAGGTTTCCTGACCATGGACATTGGATGTCGTTGATAATGGGATCACATCATTAGGATAATGATGTGATGGACAAGACCCAATCCTAAGCCTAGCACAAAGATCGTGTAATTCGTATGCTAAAGCTTTTCTAAATGTCAAGTATCATTTCCTTAGACCATGAGATTGTGCCACTCCCGTATACCATAGGAATACTTTGGGTGTGCCAAACGTCACAACGTAACTGGGTGGCTATAAAGGTACACTACAGGTATCTCCGAAAGAGTCTGTTGGGTTGGCACGAATCGAGACTGGGATTTGTCACTCCGTGTAAACGGAGAGGTATCTCTGGGCCCACTCGGTAGGACATCATCATAATGTGCACAATGTGACCAAGGAGTTGATCACGGGATGATGTGTTACGGAACGAGTAAAGAGACTTGCCAGTAACGAGATTGAACAAGGTATCGGGATACCGATGATCGAATCTCGGGCAAGTATCGTACCGCTAGACAAAGGGAATTGTACACGGGATTGATTAAGTCCTTGACATCGTGGTTCATCCGATGAGATCATCGTGGAACATGTGGGAGCCAACATGGGTATCCAGATCCCGCTGTTGGTTATTGACCGGAGAGGTGTCTCGGTCAAGTCTGCATGTTTCCCGAACCTGTAGGGTCTACACACTTAAGGTTCGATGACGCTAGGGTTATAGGGAATAGATATACGTGTTTACCGAATGTTGTTCGGAGTCCCGGATGAGATCCCGGACGTCGCGAGGAGTTCCGGAATGGTCCGGAGGTAAAGATTTATATATGGGAAGTTTTGTTTTGGTCGCCGGAAAGGTTTGGAGGTTTATCGGTAACGTACCGGGACTACCGGGAGGGTCCCGGGGGTCCACCAAGTGGGGCCACAAGCCCCGGAGGGCTGCATGGGCCAAGTGTGGGAGGAGACCAGCCCCAGGTGGGCTAGTGCGCCCCCCCACAAGGGCCCAAGGCGCCTAAGGGGAGGAAGGGGGGCAAACCCTAAGGGCAGATGAGCCTTAGGGCCCATGCCTGGTGCGCCTCCCTCTCCCCCTCCACCTAGCCGCCACCCAGATGGGATCTGGGCGCTGTTGCCACCCCTAGGGAGGGAACCCTAGGTGGGGGCGCAGCCCCTCCCCTCCCCCTATATATACTTGTGGTTTGGGCTGCCCAAGACACACGAGTTCCTCTCCTTCTTGGCGCAGCCCTACCCCTCTCCCTCCTCATCTCTTGCGGTGCTTGGCGAAGCCCTGCTGGAGTACCACGCTCCTCCACCACCACCACGCCATTGTGCTGCTTCTGGATGGAGTCTTCCTCAACCTCTCCCTCTCTCCTTGCTGGATCAAGGCATGGGAGACGTCACCGGGCTGTACGTGTGTTGAACGCGGAGGTGCCGTCCGTTCGGCACTAGGATCTTCGGTGATTTGGATCACGACGAGTACGACTCCTTCAACCCCGTTCTCTTGAACGCTTCCGCTTAGCGATCTACAAGGGTATGTAGATGCACTCTCCTTCCCCTCGTTGCTGGTTTCTCCATAGATAGATCTTGGTGACACGTAGGAAAATTTTGAATTTCTGCTACGTTCCCCAACACCAGGCCGGGCTTCTGGCGTGGCGTGCCCGACCGTCGCGAGGGTGCCAGCCCCAGCCCCCTGCCCGGAGGGGGAGTGCTGATTCATGGCCCCCGGTGCTTGCTTGGGGCAGATGATGGTGTGGAAGACGTGCTCGAGCGCGCCCGGGAGCGTCGCGCTCTCCGCCAAGGATTCCTTCGAAGGGCGGCTGACGCGGTGAGCCTGCTTGGTGAGGAGCTTGCTGATGAAGACGCGCGCCTTCAGGCCGAGGGCCTGCGCCTGGCTGTAGAGAGGCGCGAGCTGGAGGGCGCCATCGCCCTTGCGCACCGTCAGCGCGATCTTGACGACGCAGAGGCCAAGGCGTCGCTGGTGCCCTCTCGGGAGGCCCGATCTTGGGCCATTGAGGAGGCCCGGGAAGCTGACCGGCGGCGAAAGGCGGTGGAGGAGCAGGCTCGGGAGCTCCTGGCCTGGTGCCACTCACTGGAGGAGCAGGTGGAGCTGCGCGAGGCAGCCCTCACGTCGATGAAGGTGGCCTCTGGCGACTCAGCAGAGCTCCAGAAGCGTGAGGAGGCGCTGACGCTGGAAGCCGCCGAACGTACCCGCGAGTACGAGCGTTTGGAGACGAGGGAGCGCTTGGTGACGCAGGCGGAGGATGATGTCACTGCACAGGAAGCCCATGTCCTGGAGGAGGTCAGACGTCGGGTGGCGATGGCGCGTTTGAACCTCGAGCACGAGTTCGAGGAGAAGCTGGGGTTGATCCGGACTGAGGCTGAAGGCAGGACTGCTGCCTTGAGGGCCAAGCTGGAGGAAGCGACGCGGCGGGCCGATGCTTTCCTGGCCGCCCTTGAGTTGGCACAAGGTGAGTTAACCACCTCCCAGGCCGAGGTGCTCCTTCTTCGCCAGCGGGTGGAGGAGGCTGAGGTCGTCGCGCGCCAGAATGCGGACGAGATACGTCAGCGGCGGATCCTGGAGCATGAGCACGGCCCCATGCTCACCACGCTCCGGGAGAGAGCCAACACAGCCTTGGGTAACATCTGCGAGGCGGCTGTTGGCGAGCCGCATGCAGTCAACTATGCCGGCAACCTTTAGTTCTTCACCGACGTGGTGACGCAGCTGGAGGCGTGGTCGGTTAGGGCTGACAGGTTGGTGGAGGAGAGGAGCCGCGCCCTGCTCGGGCGCGCCTTTTTTCTCGCGTCTTCAACCATCTCCGGAACATGGATCCCCACTTCGATTTCGTCGCCGCCATCTCCCCAGTCCCCCAGGCCGTCCGAGACGACCTGGCGCACTGGGTGGAAGACAATGTGGATGCTCTTGTCAGGGCCTTCGCTTCAGACAATGACGTCGTGATCGTGGCTGCCGACGAGGGCGGTGTGGTGAACGGCCCTGACACCGCTGGCGGCGACGCGGACAGCGATGGCGAGTTCAGCGACGCCAGCAACGGTTCGGGTGGTGCTCCTCAGGATGCATTGGGGGATTTATCCGACTGATTGTGCGTCGTTCCTGCTTCCTTACCCTGCATGAATAGAACTCAGGTCTTGGCTTGATGGCTGTGAGAGCATTTTGGGGGGGGAGCCCCTCATGTAAAACTTGTGTTCATCGTATTAGTAGACGCTACATTGCCCATGCGCCCGCATCAAGTGGTTGGCTTAAGCGACGCGCTGGTCGGCTAGTTTACCTTTGTCCCATGCGGGCCCTGAGGTAGCCTGTGGGAGGCTGTGGTGTCCCGAGTGTTCCCTGATCGAATCCGTAGGATCTGCAGTAAAAAACCCTCCTGAGAGGACGCGGCGGCGGCAGCCTGGGCTGCGCGCAAGCTAGGCCTTACCCGGCTCGCGAGGGGCTCACGAGGGGAGGCAGCTGAGGCGAAGTGGTAAGCAAAACGCGAGAAATTGCTCGAACGAGACTAAGCACCCCTTCCCTGAACACACGCAAATCTCAAATTCAAATCCAACTTGAATCCAGTGAGGGAAAGTGACAACCAAAGGGAAAAGCAATGAAAGCAGACAAAAGGCCGCGTCCGACACCTAATCTAGTCTTGGACGTCTTCTCACCAACGCGGAGCTAAGTGCTGCCACTGGGCGTGGGAGGGAGCCCCAGGGCCTGAGGCCGGCACCCCTGAGACTCCAGGGCGTGTACAGCCCCACTCATTATTACATGAGAGTGTCACGGGGCGGCGAGCTTCACAGGCACTGGGCCTTCTTCATAGGTACCGGCCTTGCTTCATATCGCCAGACAAGGGCCCCGCCTTGCGCCACACTCTAGTGCCATCAACGACAACCGGAAACCAGGACGCCGCCGATGGGGTAGAGCGGTCGCCAGCGGTTCCCCCGACGACCACGGGTCCTCCGCCAGGGGCAGGCCCTGAGGCACCTCCCCAGCAGAGGGCCTACCTCCTGAGAACACCTTGCTCCGAACGCCGCGGTGGTGATGTCGGATCTCGGCCCCTCTCCTGCAGCCCCCTGCGCCCTCCTCCCGAGGGGTAGGAGACTGTGGGAGCGGGGCAGCTGCTCGCTGTGGCGACCTGCACCTCCTGCGATCCATGATTAGCGTATGCCTGCTCCTGAGGAATTAGCGGTACCCGATAATCGTTGCCTCCAGCGTGGCCAGTGGGACCGTCCCGGGGCTCCTGGAAGGGCTCAGCTTCTGGCGCCTCGTCCCCCCAGCTTGGGCTGAGGAGCGAGCCTTGTTCGCCCTCGTGAGGGTGTCCTTGGTCCATCATGAGGGGCACGTATTCTTCTGGCGCCATCATCCCGAAGGCCACACCGTAGTGCTCCGCGTGCCACGCGGTCCTGCCTGACGCGCCCAGCGTGGGGTGGTAGCGCAGCTGTCCACTGGGGCCGCGGGTCGCGTCGAGTCCTTCTTCTTCACGGACCGGGAGCGGGGGCAGCACCGCCGCCGGTCCGGTGCTGACAGCTTCGCTGGCGTTGGAGTAGCCTTGGAGCCCGCGGGTGCGCGCGGAGCCCCCGCGCGGGCCGCCCTGGGCTTGAGATGGGAGCTGGGTGCAGAAGGGGTGAGCCCCCGAGGAAGCGAAGCCCAGGAGCTCTGCCACCCGCTCCAGCAGCACGTCGCGGCCGCCCTCCAGCAGCCTGCACTGCAGCAGCTCTCGGGCCACCGTTAGCGTGGCCCTTGAGTTCGCCTGCTCCCGGCGGGTGTACGGTGTCGTGGTCGCGGCGTGATTGGAGGCCCTTGCTGCCGACCGCGCCTGCCGCGGTGTGAGAGCTGTCGAAGCCTGTCCGCGTCGCCCGCGGCCCGCTGCGCCCTGCGAACCGCGAGCTGCCTGGGGCACAGGGTCGCCCGAGGCGAGCGGCTCTACGTGGGCGGGCCACGCCGCCCACGGATCTGGGTTGCCGGCCTGGTCGCCGGACATGGTGATGGCGACGCGACAGGACACGAAGCGGTAGAAGGTGGACTCCGGCGCACCCCTACCTGGCACGCCAAATGTCGGATTTCGGGTTCCGGCAGACCCTTGAGGTTCGAACACTGGGGTGCGTGCGGAGATTTCGCCTCCTACCTACCTGCACCCCTCCGCCTCGCTAAGATCTAAGCTATGGAAAGAACAACACAAGAGACACAGGGTTTATACTAGTTCAGGCCACCGTTGTGGTGTAATACCCTCCTCCAGTGTGTGGTGTGGTGGATTGCCTCTTGGGCTGCTGATGATGAGCAATACAAGGAAGAACAGCCTCGCGAGGGTCTGTTCTTGGCTAGGGGGGATGAACTGCTAGGAGGAGTTCAGTCACCCTTCTCTATCTCTCCCTCTCTGATTTTCCTCTCGATCTCTCTCTGATCGATCTCCCACCGATCGATCTCGATCCCCCTACCCTGTGGGTGGCTGGTCCTATTTATAGGCAAAGGCCCTGGGCCTCTTCCCAAATATTGAGCGGGAAGGGCGCCAACAATTGGCCATTTGAAGGGGAACATCTGGTACACTTATCCTGACTAAAGTTGGTCCTCGCCTGCCAAAGACTCTGGTGGTGATGCTGGCTTGGGTTTTCCACAATGACTTCCTCCCTGCTGTTGGACTGGTCTTGGTCTCGTTGCACCGAAACGGGCGCCTTTGCTTGATGCTCTCGCCTGCGCTTGCTCCCTTTGCACCAAAGAGGAAAGGAGGACACTGCGCAGGCTGGCGCCCGCCTGGCACCCTTGGTCGTCATGGCTTGCGTCATGGGCACCTCGTGAGGTACCCCGCCTTGATCTCTCCGCCTCCTCGCGAGCCAGCCTGATGAGGCCGTGCCTGAGGAAGCTCCGTGTCGTCCGCCCCGCGAGGCTTGGCCCCTCGCGAGGGTCTTGAGTCTGTGTTGATGAAGATGGGCCGGCCCCCTTTGAGCCACGCCGCAGGCCGCAGGCAGGCAAGTCTGGGGACCCCCGTTCCCAGAACGCCGACAGGGCTGATCTCGAGTCCGTTTGGGGCTCCGGAGAGGGGAATCCGTTGCCATCGTCATCATCAACCATCTTCCATCACCAATTTCATGATGCTCACCGCCGTGCGTGAGTAATTCCATTGTAGGCTTGCTGGACGGTGATGGGTTGGATGGGATCTATCATGTAATCGAGTTAGTTTTGTTAGGGTTTGATCCCTAGTATCCACTATGTTCTGAGATTGATGTTGCTATGACTTTTCTATGCTTAATGCTTGTCACTAGGGCCCGAGTGCCATGATTTCAAATCTGAACCTATTATGTATTCGTCAATATATGAGTGTTCTTGATCCTATCTTGCAAGTCTATAGTCACCTATTATGTGTTATGATCCGTTAACCCCGAAGTGATAGTAATCGGGATACTTACCGGTGATGACCGTAGTTTGAGGAGTTCATGTATTCACTATGTGTTAATGCTTTGTTCTGGTTCTCTATTAAAAGGAGGCCTTAATATCCCTTAGTTTCCGTAAGGACCCCGCTGCCACGGGAGGGTAGGACAAAAGATGTCATGCAAGTTCTTTTCCATAAGCACGTATGACTATATTCGGAATGCATGCCTACATTACATTGATGAACTGGAGCTAGTTCTGTGTCACCCTAGGTTATGACTGTTACATGATGAACTGCATCCGGCATAATTCTCCATCACTGATCCATTGCCTACGAGCTTTCCATATATTGTTCTTTGCTTATTTACTTTCCCGTTGCTATTGCTATCATCACTACAAAATACCAAAAACATTGCTTTTACTACTGTTACCTTTTGCTACCGTTACCACTACTATCATATTACTTTGCTACTAAACACTTTGCTGCAGATATTAAGTTTCTAGGTGTGGTTGAATTGACAACTCAGCTGCTAATACTTGATAGTATTCTTTGGCTCCCCTTGTGTCGAATCAATAAATTTGGGTTGAATACTTTACCCTCGAAAACTGTTGCGATCCCCTATACTTGTTGGTTATCAGCAGACGGCAAAGAGGGCGGCCGTTTAGGGCTGGCCCACGTCTCCTCTTTGTCGTCCGCTGGTGGACGGCAAAGAACCTGACCTAGCCACGCCGTGCCCCGTGGGGCCCACCTGGCCCTTTGCCGTCTGCCTTCTAGCTCTTTGCCGTCAGCTGGTTGACAGCAAAGAAGCAGCGGACGACAAATAGACTTTTTGCCATCCGCACTTTCTTTGCCGTGCGCATTGTGGAAGTGGACGGCAAAGAGGCTCTTTGTCGTCAGCTGGCAGACGGCAAATTGCCAGATTCCAATAGTGGCAGTAGCGCTGCTCCGGTAAAAGGCGCTAATGCTATGGCATTTATCGGTAGCGCTTTATCCCAAAGCGCGCTGCTGCTAAGCCCATCCTATCTTCTCCAACCGGCCGCCCCTCACTCTTCCCTCTCCACTCAGTCTCACTCTCCCGTGCGTTCCGCCGCCGCCGACGTTCGGCCATCCCCTGCCGCCGCATTGTCGTCGCCCCCAAGGTATCCTCTCTCTGTCCTCCTCCCTCCGGTCTCCCTCCGGCGGCCCTCTTCCTTCCTCCCACCACCTCCTCCTCCCTCCCTCCTCCTCCCTCCTTAATGGTGTCCTGGACTAGGAGGTACTCACCACGTCGTCTCCCGGTCAGTTAGATTGGGCCGAGGACCCCCATGGCCGTATACTCATGGGCCAGTTCGGACAGCTGCTGCATACAAGAAAGATTTCCACAAGACTTGGTGGTCAAGACAAGGACTCCTCCCCCACCAGTGTATTCGGCTAGGACTCTTGTTATCCTAGGCCTCTGGTGCATTATATAAACCAGGGCCAGGCTAGTCGATAGATATACAAACAATCATACCATAGGCTAGCTTCTAGGGTTTAGCGTCTACGATGTCGTGGTAGATCAACTCTTGTAATACTCATATCATCAAGATCAATCAAGCAGGAAGTAGGGTATTACCTCCATCGAGAGGGCCTGAACTTGGGTAAACATCGTGTCCCCCGCTTCCCGTTAACATCTGCCTTAGATGCACAGTTTGGGACCCCCTACCCGAGATCCGCCATTTTTGACACCGACATTGGTGCTTTCATTGAGAGTTCCGCTGTGTGATCGGCAAAAGGATCGATGGCTCGTCTGCAGTTTGACTGCGACGTCGACATCTTCGTCACCGGCTCGACTGGTCAGCTTGGCTTGACCGAGGACTGTGCCCTGCCTCTGATCGTAATGTTCGTACAAGGGCCTTCATCAACACCAACTCCGATCTCTATCAAGATCATGGAGGAATTGTCCATGGAGCTCGGGGGCTCAACGTCAACATTGCCCTCGGGCGACCGTGCTATTTTTCTGGACAGCGAATGCGTATCCGCCGCCACTGCCTCCTCGAGTGTCGTTTTAACGATCGCATCGATGGAATTGTGCGGAATCGAGTCTACAACAACCTTGGAAAATTTCGTCGAGTTTCGATGGAGGAATCTCTGACAATCTACGATATACCAGAGCCCTGTCAAATCCAGGGAGGAATCTAGACGAGTTTAGGGCGTGGTCTCCAGAGCCCAGCTCGGAAGTTCTTTGGAAGATCCAACCATTCATATGCTGCGGAATTCCCATATCTACCACCCCTCAAAATTTTAGCTCGATTCGACCGTCCAAACTCCGGGAACCTTCTGAGTAGTGCATCACTTTTTCAGATCTGTTTTCTGCGCGAATACAGATCCAACCCGAATTCATGTTTCTTTATGAATGTGATATTTGACAACCTTTTTAAAAGGAATTTTCTTCTAAGGTATTGTGCGTTGTTTTTAACACGCACCCATAAAATTTTAATCCTCCTCTGAGGTAATCTTCGCCATCACGCTGGTGTCAAATCAGTCCGGCAATATAGCTCCACGACTACCGACCTGCGCTAGACATGTCGTCGCTTTTTTTAGCCGAGCTCAACTTCTTCAGATGGTTGGTCAACAAAGTTTTGTACAATGCAGATCCGAGCATTAATGACGTAAAGTACTTGGATACATAGAGTCATTCAAATAATTTGTGATTTTACTATGGATATCGATCCTTAATTCGGCCACCCGTGCCCGCATTAAGGCTCGGGGGCTACTGGGCTTCAGGCTTATTATTTACAAATATTAAAGGGGCACATCGATCCCCTGATCTGGTGTTGCCACCCGACCAATGTCTCGGGGGCTACTGCATTGCCTGTCCAATGCAGAAATTTTTAAGTGCAATACTGTTTCCGAGGAGATTTTGATCCTCAGGTTGGTCGACCGCGCCCAACCCGAGTCTCGAGGACTGAGCACGCCGCTTTTTGTGTCCTGAAGTATTCTGTCGAGGTAGGACTTGATCCTCAGGTCGATTTTGCAAATCAACCTGAGTCTCAGCGGCTACTGGGATCAGCAGTCTTACGTCATCCTTCAGGTGCATCTCGGGTTTTAGACCGATACACACCTTGAGGGCTACTGGCTATATATCTCGGCAGAGAATAAATTGCACCAATAAAAAATATTGACAAAAAATCGACCCATAGTCGGGGTGGTGCACCACCTCGGAAGCAGTCCGACATAAAGCTCAGGCATGAGTGGCTGGGTCCATAGAGGGCATTTCCGGCATTAAGCTCGGCTAAACTCCTTCGACTTTTTTGAACCAAGGTGATATGACACCTCGGATATAGTCCGGCGTTGGAGCCGGATACAGTATGGCGTTGGAGTTTGGACATAGTCCGGCGTTCGAGCTCTGATACATTCGGGAGTTGGAGCTCGGAAAGCGGTCCGGCGTTGGTGCTCGGCTGCAAAAGATACCTTGAATGCAGTCCAGCGTTGGAGCTCGGACGCAAGAGGATGCTGCCGCCTGGGAACAACTTCAAACCCGAGGTGCGGCATAAAAATAACAACGCATTGATAAAGGCCGAAGACTTAAAGGGCTCCTCGGATACCCGACGTGTGAGATCTTCAGATTTAGCTCGGCAATCCTCAAGATAGAAGATGGGAAGATTTGTTGAACCGGTTATCAAGACCGACGACCGAAGACAAAGAACAGTTCGGAAGAACCGAGGAGCGTCCCCAACTTGAAGACCGGTTTAGGGGGCTACTGACGGTGTCCTATACTAGGGGGTACTCACCACGTCATCTCCCAGTCAGTTAGATTGGGCCGAGGACCCCCATGGCTGTATACTCATGGGCCAGTTCAGACAGCTGCCGTATACAAGAAAGATTCCACAAGACTTGGTGGTTAAGACAAGGACTCCTCCCCCACCGGCGTATTCGGCTAGGACTCTTGTTATCCTAGGCCTCTGGTGCATTATATAAACCAGGGCCAGGCTAGTCTATAGATATACAAACAATCATACCATAGACTAGCTTCTAGGGTTTAGCCTCTACGATCTCATGGTAGATCAACTCTTGTAATACTCATATCATCAAGATCAATCAAGTAGGAAGTAGGGTATTACCTCCATCGAGAGGGCCCGAACCTGGGTAAACATCGTGTCCCCCGCCTCCTGTTACCATCCACCTTAGACGCACAGTTCGGGACCCCCTACCCGAGATCCGCCGGTTTTGACACCGACACTCCTCCTGACTCCCCCTCCCCTCCTCTCTCCCTCCTCCTCCCACTCCAGTCACTGCCCCACCTCCATACGCCACCCCTCCTTCCTCCTTCCTCCCCTCCATCTGCCGCCATCTCGGCCTCCTCCCTCTCTCCTCCCTCCCTCCCTCCTGCCTTCCTCCCTCCCTTCCTCCCCCTCCCTTCCTCTACAAGTTTGTAATTAGGTATAGAAATAGTTTTTGTAATAGAGAATTTTAGTAATATAATTAGGTATAGAAATATTTTGTAATATAAAAAGTTTTAGTAATAGGAAATTTTAGTAAACATAATCTTACTAAAATTTTTGTAGTAGAAAACTAGTGAATAGGCATTTGATGATCTAGTTACAATTTTACTATAGAACTAGTTTGTTTTTAGTAAGAAAATTAACAGAACTAGTTTATTTTTAGTAAGTGCTTAGTTGAACTAGCTGAATTAATAGAACTAGTTGAATTTATGTCATTATCACTTTGTTATCAAATAATGTTGCATGAGATTTGATGATCTAATTAAAATTTTACTCTGTGGAATAGGAAGGCTTTGTAGAGTCGTGTCTCCTTGAAGTGATCATCATCCGAGCTACCTCTACTTCCTCTACACCCGAGTCGGTGAGCTAAAAGTCCACCACCTCCTTCTCTACTCCTCGTTTTTGAATAGAGTAGAACTAGGGTATTTAGTTATGCTTCTTAACTAAATGAAATGTTCGGGTTATAAGATAAATTGAAATGTTTGGGTGTGAATGCTTATGATAATTGATTCGGATATATGAGAGAAGGGACATTTTGTATAGTAGGAAAAATCCGAGTGGCCTATGTTTTGCCGGAGTGTTGATTCATTTCCGTTCCAGAAAATTTCAGGCGCTCGATATGTCCTATTTTAGCAAAGGCCATGCTGGATTTTTCTGTGAGTTTAAGCATGACTTGTGCTAGAATATGTAGGAAATATCGAGTGCCCCGGATTTGCTAGAAAGAGAATTAAACGACATTCAGAGTTGACTTTAAGTCTGTCGGGGCTCCATACATGACAATCAAAAAATCGGTGAGGGAGAGTCTCCACCATATATGAGAGAAGAAGAATGCCAACTGTTATCGTGGGGGTCGCTTCTCCTTCTTCTCTTTGTGCGAGACCTTTGTTATGCACTAGGGGAAGAAGGAGTAGCGACCATCATCGACGGTCGAAAAATCGTGAGGGAGTGTCCGCCATATATGAGAGAAGAAGAATGCCGCCCTTGTCGTGGGGGTCGCTTCTCTTTCTTTTCCTTGTGCTAGATATTTGTAATGCACTAGGGAAAGGAAGAGTAACGACCATCACCAACGGTCGCAATATCAGAGAGGGAGTGCCCACCATATACGTGAGATGAGAGTTTAGGAAGGAAGACTCGACAGACCTAAAGTCAACCCGTTGCATATTGAGTAATAGTGATCTGTGTGATCTCCAACGTATCTACATTTCCAAACTCTTTTGCCCTTGTTTTGGACTCTAACTTGCATGATTTTAATGGAACTAACCCGAACTGACGCTCTTTTCAGCAGAATTGCCATGGTGTTATTTTTGTGCAGAATAAAAAGTTCTCGGAATGACCTGAAAATCAACGGAGATTATTTTTGGAATTAATAAAAAATATTGGCGAAAGAATCAGCACCAGGGGCCCACACCCTAGCCACAAGGGTGGGGGGGTGCGCCCTCCAACCTTGTGGGCCCCCTAGACCTCCATCGACCTCAACTCCAACTCCATATATTCACTTTCGGGGAGAAAAAATCGGAGAGAAGGATTCATCATGCTTTACGATACGGAGCCTCCCCAAGCCCTGTACTTCCTCGGGAGGGAAAATCTGGAGTTCATTCGGGGCTTTGGAGAGGGGAATCCGTCGCCATCGTCATCATCAACGATCCTCCATCACCAATTGCATGATGCTCACCGCCGTTCGTGAGTAATCGTAGGCTTGCTGGACCATGATGGGTTGGATGAGATTTACCATGTAATCGGGTTTGACCCCTAGTATCCACTATGTTCTAAGATTGATGTTGCTATGACTTTGCTACGCCTAATGCTTGTCACCAGGGACCGAGTCCCATGACTTCAGATCTGAACCTATTATGTTTTCATGAATATATTTGTGTTCTTGATCCGATATTAAGACTTTCAGGTGTGGTTGAATTGACAACTCAGCTGCTAATACTCAAGAATATTCTTTGGCTCCCCTTGTGTCGAATCAATAAATTTGGGTTGAATACGCTACCCTCGAAAAATGTTGTGATCCCCTATACTTGTGGGTTATCATTGCCTTCGATCGATTTTCAATTAATGTTTCAACTATGAACATAGGAAATGTCTGACGATGAAAAGGATTTCGGTATGTGCAAATACTATGAAGACGAGCGCGGCCTGTGTGATAGAAATTTCTTAGTTGGTGGTAGGCACTTCAGCATCAACCTGGATGAGACCTTCGAAGTGGATACAGTAAGTCACAACGACAAGTATTTCTTCGTAATTAAGCATGACTTCTACTTCTTTTGCTTCAACTTATAATTTTAATTTTTTACTATTCTACCAGCGTATCCCCTGCCATGCAAGAATTTATGTCTTGGATAAGATTGGCTTCAGTCCTATGGAAACTATGGAGGTAAAGAGAGTTCACTTGAGGACCGAGCATGGTTATACTTTTGCCACAAAATTATACAATGCAGACACATACACCTATTTTGAATGCAAAAATTGGAGATCACTATGCAAGGCTTATGCATTTGAGCCTGATATGCTTATCACCTTTGATATTCTCCCAGAAGATGATATTGAAGGTAATATCGACATCTGGGTCGATGTGCAGATGCCTCTAGTTCTACCATTATGTGAGTTTCCCAACCATATTTATGTCTTGGATATTGTTTATTAAAAAATGTTTTACAACTAATTTCTATTGACACCGTATTTAAATTCAAGCAAACATGTCCGGTGCTTGGTAAACATGACCTACTACTATCCCGGGGCTGAACTAAACTGCGAGGAGATAAGTCATTATGTTTCATGGCTTGAGGATCTTGATACTGTCAAGACAAATTTTTTTCTTGGACTTCAAAATCTTAGTACTCAAAACGTGCGACCACTAGCGTGCGTATTGAACTACGGTCACATCTATTTAGGAAAGATGGTAAGATTTTTACTATTTGTCCTCATGCATCTTTTGCATACATTATTTTTTAAGCTAAACTTCATTGCTAAGTATGTTACTACGATGTTCTTCAACATGGACTCCTGATGATAGTTGTGCCTCATTGGATCGAGGCTAAAGGTCTCATGAAAATGGTTAGCTTACGGCCAAGACACCCTACATTGCACATGAGTGCATTTAGGATTTGTAAAAGCGAGCAAGTCTTAATAGTCAAAGACTTGAGCAAAATTGTGAAGGATCACAGAGAAGTACTAGGGGGCAGCAATCAAAAGCGCAACCCACAATTAGGAGACATGTTCATCTGCATGCTCCAATATGATGAATCAGGAGTGCTACATATGTTCTATGCTATTTTACGTGAGAGAGAGCAGAAGGAGTGATTAGCTAGCTAGAATGAGTTAGAAGATGATGATGTTGTGCTACACTATGACTATGATGATTAAATAGCTAGTTTTGGTGGTAATGACTATGATGATTATTATTAGCTAGTGTTGGTGGTGATTAGATAGCTACACTATGACTATGATGATTAAATAGTGTTGGTGGTATGATACGTCCATTTTGAATCATGCTTTTATATCGATATTTATTGCATTATGGGATGTTATTACACATTATGTCACAATACTTATGCCTATTCTCTCTTATTTTACAAGGTTTACATAAAGAGGGAGAATGCCGGCAGTTGGGATTCAGGGCTAGAAAAGGAGCAAATATTAGAGACCTATTCTGCACAACTCCAAAAGTCCTGAAACTTCACGGAAGCTATTTCCAGAATATATAAAAAATACTGAGCGCAAGAAGTTCCAGAGGGGGGCCACACCCTGGCCACGAGGGTGGGGGCGCGCCCTACCCCCGGGCGCCCCCCTGCCTCGTGGGCCCCCTGGTGGCCCTCCGATGCCCATCTTCTGCTATATGGAGTATTTCATCGAGGAAAAAATCATAAGCAAGCTTTCGGGATGAGACTTCGCCGCTACGAGGCGGAACCTTGGCGGAACCAATCTAGGGCTCTAGAGGAGCTGTTCTACCGGGGAAACTTCCCTCCGGGAGGGGGAAATCACCACCATCGGGATCACCAACGATCCTCTCATCGGGAGGGGGTCAATCTCCATCAACATCTTCACCAACACCATCTCATCTCAAACCCTAGTTCATCTCTTGTATCCATTCTTTGTATCCAAACCTCAGATTGGTACCTGTGGGTTCCTAGTAGTGTTGATTACTCCTTGTAGTTGATGCTAGTTGGTTTACTTGGTGGAAGATCATATGTTCAGATCCATTGTGCATATTAATACCACTCTGATTATGAACATGAATATGCTTTGTGAGTAGTTACTTTTGTTCCTGAGGACATGGGAGAAGTCTTGCTATTAGTAGTCATGTGAATTTGGTATTCGTTCGATATTTTGATGAGATGTATGTTGTCATCCCTCTAGTGGTGTCATGTGAACGTCGACTACATGAAACTTCACAATTGTTTGGGCCTAGAGGGAGGCATTGAGAAGTAATAAGTAGATGATGGGTTGCTAGAGTGACAGAAGCTTAAACCCTAATTTATGCGTTGCTTCGTAAGGGGCTGATTTGGATCCATATGTTTCATGCTATGGTTAGGTTTTCCTTAATACTTCTGTTGTAGTTGCAGATGCTTGCAATAGGGGTTAATCATAAGTGCGATGCTTGTCCAAGTAAGGGCAGTACCCAAGCACCGGTCCACCCACATACCAAACTATAAAAGTACCAAACGCGGATCATATGAGCATGATGAAAACTAGCTTGACGATATTCCCATGTGTCCTCGGGAGCGCTTTTATCTATATAAGAGTTTGTCCAGGCTTGTCCTTTTCTATAAAAAGGATTGGGCCACCTTTCTGCACTTTGTTTACTTTTGTTACTTGTTGCTCGTTACAAATTATCCTATCACAAAACTATCTGTTACCACTTATTTCAGTACTTGCAGAGAATACCTTACTAGAAACCGCTTATCATTTCCTTCTGCTCCTCGTTGGGTTTGACACTCTTACTTATCGAAAGGACCACGATAGATACCCTATACTTGTGGGTCATCAAGACTCTTTTCTGGCACCGTTGTCGGGGAGTGAAGCGCCTTTGCTAGGTGGAATTTGGTAAGGAAAAATTTATATAGTGTGCTGAAATTTACTATCACTTGTTACTATGGAAAGTAACCCTTTGAGGGGCTTGTTCGGGGTATCTTCACCTCGACCGGTAGAGCAAATAGTTTCTCCTCAACCTACTGAAAATGAAAATGTTTACTTCGAAAATTCCTTCGGGTATGATAGAGAAACTTGTAGCGACCCGACCTCAAACGGTCAAGTCTCTATGCTTCAGTGTCATCCCTGGATCAGTAATGCTGACACACATAGTACTCGAGGATTTATAATAGAGTAGCAATCACACACTTATTACATCGAATGTCTCCAAAGAGAACTTATTACAATAAATATGGCTTAAGGCCATCTAATACGATAACAGCGGAAGGCTTGGAAGATAAAGTGAGTCCATCAACTCCAACGGCATAACTGAGCTGCACGGCAACGACCTAACGAACCTTACTCCTCGTCTGAAAAGTCTGCAACATAATACATTGCAGCCCAAAAACGGGTCAGCACATGGAATATGATGGAAAAATAACACAGTAGATCAAGAACAGAATAATGCTATCACTACATGCATATTTGGCTGGTGGAAAACTCTAAGGTTATAGTTTTTGCGAAAAGCCAATTTTTCCTTACAACAAAGGATTAGATTTTTAATTTAACTATCATGGTAGTTGAAACATCATTGAGAAGGTTCCTCCAACTCAATCCAAATTAAGGTAATTATCAACCCAACAATATTAATTTAGAGTGATGAGATACTTAAGATACTCCAAGTACTAGATACTCAAGATTGTCCATAACCGGGGATACGGCTAACCATGATTCGTTTATACACTCTGCAAAGGTTTGCGCACTTTTCCCCACCAGACTCGATCTCCTCCGTTGGTTTTCTCGCACTACAGGGTGTTTCAGAAACGGATGACCGAGACACAGTCTTTCGGAAACATTAACTCTCTACTCCGGGCAGACCATACCAAACCTCCAATCCCACTACCTGCTGATCCACCTCTTCAAGAGCTTCACGTAACTTACTCAACTATGCTAGAGCCCATAATAGCTTGTGGCTGCACATGGAAGTTTCTAGCATGAATAATCTCAGTTCCCTTTGAGCCTGGGTGGCGGTCCATAGGAAGATCACATGGGTACTCCGGGATTTCCTAAAAAATACAGGCAACACTGGGTACTCCAGGTGCCTCAATCCACCCAGATGTGTATTTAAGTTGCCACCTTAAGTTGAACCATTAATTATCAATCTCACATATGTCATGGATTTCACTCACCAAACCTCGTCTACGAGCATAGCATAGTAATATAAGCAACGCGTAGAAGTAACTCCCAAGGGTTTGAATGTAACAGGGTAATAGGTTCTACCTCATCAACTACTTCCCAACGGACATGTTAATGACATCCTAACTATGAAATGTTTGAGGATTGGTACTAATACATAAAACTGGGTGATAAAGGGGTATGATCAAAGTGTTACTTGCCTTGCTGACGATCCGCGTAACCTAGAGACTCCAAATAACACGCTTCGCACTCCGGGAATTCTATCGCAAACAAACAATAACTTACATAAGCAATCAAGCTAGGAAACACGAGTAAATCTCAAATAAGAAGATCTAACCAAAAAGTTCAACTTAGGAACTCCGGTTTGCAAAAAAGAATCAAATTGAACGAAGCAACGAAACTCAAACGACGAAAGAAACAAGATCCGTTTACTAATTTGGACCTAGGTAAAATTTTAAAGTAGCAAAAACTTGTGCAAGTTGGTTAAGCGGAAAGAGGGTCTTGAGATGAATATCTAGGCGCTTGAATCGCCTGATTCCGACTAACGAGCGAAAAGATAAACTAGAACGAAAATCGGATCAGAAATCGCGATAAAAAATAATCACGGAATAATCCGAAAAAAGAAAACTGACGAACAGGCTAACGAACTAGCGTTCGTTATCTGTAACTAACGAGCGAAAACCGTTCGTTAAAATGTACGTATGGACGAACGTCCGCTAAAAAGAAAAACCGGGAAAAACCGGCGAACCGAAAAAAACAAGTTAGGGTTTTCTTAAAAAAATCTGGGTCGGTTTTCTTTTAAAAAAAACTGGCGGTCTACCTCGTTGGCCCGGCGAGGTATGGCGGCAACAGCGAGGCGAGGCGCGGCAGCGGGCGAGGCGGCGGCGGCGCGGGCAGGCGGCTGCGGCTACGGTGGCTTGGGGCGAGGCGGCGGCGGTGGTTGGTGGTGGTGACGGGGGGTATTTAAGGGGAGGGGGGTGCCTATGGGGAGGGGGAAAAGGGCGGCGGCGGCGGAGTCCTAACCGGACTCCGGTCCGGCTCGGGGCGTGGCGGCGTCGGTCTCCTGAGGGAGACGGCGTCACGGGTGAGATGGGCCGGTGGCTGGGCTTCGGCCCAGTTAGCCCTGTCGTTTTTTTAAAATAATTTCGCCGAAACTAAAAAAATCCTAGAAAATAAAATAAAATTCTAAAAATGCCAAAACAAATTTTCTCCGTCTAAATAAAATATTTAGAACGAGATGAACATTTTCTTGGCCCTAAAATGCAATTTTGAAAACGTGCAATTTTTCTAATGCAAACAAAATTGCAAATAAAATCCAAAATAAAACAAATATTGATTTTAATATTTTTCCTCCAATATTTCATTTATTTTGGAGAAGTCATGTTATCTCCTCTCATATATTTTAATATGAAATATTTTCAGAGAGAAAAATAATTAAAACCAAAATCCTCGTTTCAAAATTTGATAAAAATCAAATTTGAAAACCGGGGAAATTCCCAACTCTCTCCGAGGGTCCTTGAGTTGCTTAGGATTTCGAGGATCACGAGACGAAATGCAATAAAATATGATATGCAAGAATGATCTATGTATAACATTCCAAATTGAAAATTTGGGATGTTACAAACCTACCCCCCTTAAGATGAATCTCGCCCTCGAGATTCGGGTTGGCTAGAAAATAGGTGTGGGTGGTCTTTGCGAAGATCATCTTCTCGTTCCCACATGGCTTCGTGCTCGGTATGGTGGCTCCACTGAACTATGCAAAACTTGATGACCTTGCCGCGGGTGACTCGACTAGCAAACTCCAAAATCTTGACTGGCTTCTCCTCATAAGTCAAGTCATTGTCTAACTGAATCGCCTCCAAGGGTATGGTATCTCTTAGCGGTATGTCGGCCATCTCAGCATGGCACTTCTTCAACTTGGAAACGTGAAACACATCGTGAACTCCTGACAGTCCTTCAGGTAACTCCAACTTGTAGGCAACTTCTCCCATCCGTTCCTAAACACGATATGGCCCTACAAATCTCGGGGCTAACTTTCCCTTAACTCCAAAACGTTTCACTCCTCGCAAAGGTGATACTCGCAGATATGCTCTGTCTCCAATTTCATAGGTTACCTCCTTGCGTTTCGAATCTACATAACTCTTCTGTCTGGACTGAGCTATCTTCAGTCTATCCCAGATCAGTTTAACCTTCTCCTCAGACTCTTTGATCAAGTCTGGTCCAAACAACTGTCGGTCTCCAACTTCATCCCACATCAACGGTGTTCTGCACCTTCGGCCATACAGGGTTTCGAACGGTGCCATCTTCAAACTGGCTTGGTAACTATTGTTGTATGAGAACTCTGCGTACAAATTGTCATCCCAACTAGATCCATAATCTAGTGCACAGGCTCTCAACATATCCTCCAGAGTCTGATTAACTCTCTCAGTCTGTCCATCCGTCTGTGGGTGAAATGCTGTACTGAACTCCAATCTCGTTCCCAAAGTCTGGTGTAGCTGATGCCAAAACTTTGAAGTAAACTGTGTTCCTCTATCTGATACAATGGTCCTCGGAACTCCATGCAAACATACGATCTTGGTCATATATATCTTGGCCAACTTTGCACTAGTATAAGTTGTTTTCACTGGGATAAAGTGTGCCACTTTGGTCAAACGGTTAACTACTATCCATATAGAATCATATCCTGATTTGGTCCTGGGCAATCCGGTGATAAAATCCATGCCAAGTTTATCCCACTTCCATTCGGGTATCGGCATAGGCTGTAACAATCCTACTGGCTTTTGATGCTCTGCCTTCACTCTCTAACATACATCACATACGGCCACATACTCGGCGATATCCTTCTTCATCCCTGTCCACCAGAAACGTTCTATTAAATCCAAATACATCTTGGTGTTTCTGGGGTGTATCGAGTATGGTGAGTCGTGTGCCTCCTGAAGTATTAACTTCCTGATCTCTGTGTTATTGGGCGCATAAACACGGTCCTCAAACCACAGGGTGTCGTGCTCATCCTCACGAAAACCTTTGGCTTTTCCTTCGCTCATTTTCTCCTTTATCTCGACAATCTCTTTGTCATCCTTCTGAGCTTCTCAAATCTTTCCCAACAATGTAGACTGCACCTCCATTGTTGCAACAAAACCTCTAGGAACAATCTCCAATCGAAGTTCCCTGAGATCCTCTGCTAACTCTTTTAGCAATCCCGTGCTTATTAGGGTATTAGCATAGCTCTTCCGGCTCAAAGCGTCGGCTACGACATTGGCCTTGCCCGGATGATAATGAAGCTTCATGTCATAATCCTTTATAAGCTCCAACCATCTTCTCTGCCTAAGGTTCAGTTCCTTCTGGGTGAAAATGTACTTCAAACTCTTATGATCCGTGTACACATCACAATGGTTTCCAATAAGGTAATGTCAACATGTCTTCAACGCATGCACTACGGCCGCTAGTTCCAAATCATGCGTGGCATAATTTAACTCATGTGGTTTTAGTTGTCGCGAGGCATACTAAACAACTCTTCCTTCCTGCATAAGCACACTTCCAAGTCCTAAGCGAGAGGCGTCGCAATACACTTGAAAATCCTTACGTATATCTGGCAGTGTCAGCACTGGGGCTGTAGTCAAACGTTTCTTCAGCTCCTGGAAACTTGCCTCATAATCTTCCGTCCATTTGAACTTGATATCCTTCTTCAATAATTCTGTCATGGGCTTCGCGGTCTTGGAAAATTTTCCAATGAATCTACAGTAGTATCCTGTGAGTCCAAGAAAACTGCGGATCTCGCTAACTGAAGTGGGTGCCAACCATTCAGTGACTGACTGAACCTTGGTGGGATCTACTGCTATACCTTCTCCTGATATAACATGTCCAAGGAATCCGACTTCCTTCAACCAAAACTCGCATTTGCTGAGCTTGGCATACAACTGATGTTCCCTGAGTTTCTCGAGAACAAAAACGCAAATGCTCGTTGTGTTCCTCTTCATTCTTCGAATATACCATTATATCATCAATGAACACCACAACAAACTTATCCAAATAGTCCATGAATACCTTGTTCATCATGCTCATGAAATAGGCAGGGGCGTTAGTTAGTCCAAATGACATGACCGTATATTCGTATAACCCGTACCGTGTGGTGAAGGCTGTCTTTGGTATATCCTTCTCTCGTATCTTCAACTGATGATATCCTGATCGCAGATCGATCTTCGAAAACACCTTAGCTCCTTGCAGCTGGTCAAACAGATCATTGATCATCGGCAATGGGTACTTGTTCTTAATCGTTACCTCATTCAAGGCCCGATAATCAACAACCATTCTTAGGGACTTATCCTTCTTCTCAACCAAAAGAATAGGGGCTCCCCATGGTGATGAACTCCGTCGAATGTAACATTTCTCCAATAACTCCTTGATCTGTTTCTTAATCTCCTCCAGATCATTTGCGGGCATCCTACAGGGTCTCTTGGATATTGGCCCTGTGCCTGGCAATAGCTCTATCAAAAACTCGATATCTCGATCTGGTGGCATGCCTGATAACTCCTCTTGGAAAACATCCGGATAATCCTTTACTATAGGCACTTCCTCCTGAACAACTCCCGTGAGGGTATTTACCTGGCTACTTCTTGGCGCATGCCTAGATATATACTTGATCCTTTTTCCCTCCGGGGTGGTGAGACAAATTGACTTACTAACACAGTCAATGTTTCCTCCATACTTTGACATCCAGTCCATTCCTAATATCACATCCAATCCTTGTGACTCCAAGATAATTAGGTCAGACAGAAAAACATGGTTGCCAATGGTTAAGGATATCTGGTCACACCATCGACTAGCCATATACTCTGCTCTAGTGAGCTTACTAACAGAGGGGTCCTAAGGGTTTGGGTCAGTATATTAAACTTATTCACGAATTCCCTTGATATGTGTGAATGCGATGCACCAGTATCAAAAAGAACAAGAGCGGTAAATGACTTAACCAAAAACTTACCTATAACCACGTCTGGCTGCTCTTCAACCTCCTCCACGTTAACGTGGTTCACTTGTCCTTTGTTGAATGGATTGGGCTTCTTCCTAGCGCTCCCATTTCCGTTTCCATTCTTCCCTTTAGGGCACCCCGTGGCATAGTGTCCAGTCTTCCCGCACTTGAAACAGGTAACGTGGCTTAGGTCCCTCTTGGTGGGTGTGGCTGGATTTGGGCGGTTGTGATTGTTGCTTGCTCCATTCCCATTCCTAGGGCCAGTATGATTATGGTTACTCCCTCCATTATGGGTGTGGCCTCCATGGTTATGAACAAGTCCTCCCGAGTTCGGGGTTAGGCGAGGCTTCTGCTGAGCTCCTGAGTTATACCTCCCTTGTCCATACTTCCTCTTACGGTTCTCAATTTGCTGCTGCTTCCCTTCAATCATAAAGCCTTATCTACCAACTCCTGGTAGTTGGTGAATGTTGCCACCATCAACTGCATACTCATCTCATCATTCAGCCCTTCCATAAATTTCTCCTGCTTTGCGGCATCTATGGCCACATCATCAGGGGCATAGCGAGATAACTTGCTAAACTCATCTGCGTACTGAGCCATAGTACGGTTCCCCTGGCGTAAGTTGCGAAACTCACGCTTCTTCAAATTCATGGCTCCAGTTGAGACATGGGCTGTACGGAAGGCTTGCTGAAATTGGTCCCATGTCACCATGGCTATGGGGGTACATCCTGCAGTGGTTAACTCCCTTCCAATCCTGCGGAGCCAATCATCTGCTACTATAGGCTCGGTGCTACTGGAAAACACCGGTGGCTGCAACCTCAGAAAACGGGCTAAGTTGTCAACTGGTGGTGGTGGTGGATTGTTGTTGTTGCCTTGGTTCTGAACTAACAACTGCATCAGGGTACTCTGCTGCGGAAAGCATATCCGGGGTCACGTCTCAGAGGCATCTGCTGTGTTTAGAGGGGAGAGATTAGAATAGAATGAGGTCTAATGAGAAAGCACTACCCATATGCACATGAGACAAACACAAACATTTCACTCACTCAATCAATCAAGTCATACAATCGGTCTAACTATCGCAAAAGTGCTCGGACTACTCTATTTGCATGGTGGAATACTACTACTGATGTGGTGGTCTACTAGAAATATTCCTCGGTTGCAGACTCCATGCTATCTGCTCCAGCTTCGTCTTCAAAGTCATCATCGCTCAGGTCAGAGTCGGTGTCGTCGATGATGATGTAGTCTTCCGGGCGAATCTCCTTGGGTTCTTTGTCTTCTTCTACTGGTGTGGGGTCTCCCATGAATATTCCGATCTTCTTAACCAGGTCGTCATTCTTCTCCACTAGTACGATGATTTCCTCCTCATAATCTTCACGTGTAGCTTTGAGTTCTTCCTCCAGTTCCGCAATCCTAGTCATTGACTTCTTCAGATCTATCATGCCTGCGCACATCTGGTTCTCCTGGCGTCGAATGTGTTGGTTTAGTTCCTGGATGAAAGCTGCAATTGATCTATCCTTCCTGGTGCTGATCATCTCCTATTGCTCGTCTCGGCGCCCACAGATCTGGTAGATAGTGTCTTTAAGCTCCTTTTGATAAACTTCTCCAATGCGTCCCATGGTGATGTGAGCTGCCATACTCTTTCCTAAACTCCAGGTTGGTGCATCAAAGGAAAACTCTATGGGTTTAGTGACTGGCGTGAAGGTCCTTCCTGGAACTTGAACTTGAATCATCCATCGCTCCTCTTCTGGTGAAGTGGCGTTATAGGTCCCGGTGAAGCTTGGTATTCCTATGTTCAGGTTCCTAGTGACTTCCTTCAAGTTTCGTCCAAAAGGAGTTTTTCATCCGGTTGTGCAAACTTGTTCCTTGCGTCCGCCATCCTAAAGAGTAGAAAATGGAGAGGAGTCAGAAATGAGAAGAGAATAGTGATCTATGGCTTTTAGCTTAGTGGTCGTGTCCTACACTCAGTGTGTGCTCTGATACCATCTTGTAGCGACCCGACCTCCAATTGTCAAGTCTCTGTGCTTCAGTGTCATCCCTGGATCGGTAATGCTAACACACACAGTACTCGAGGATTTATAACAGAGTAGCAATCACACACTTATTACATCGAATGTCTCCAAAGAGAACTTATTACAATAAATATGGCTTAAGGCCATCTAATACGATAACAGCGGAAGGCTTGGAAGATAAAGTGAGTCCATCAACTCCAACGGCATAGCTGAGCTGCACGACAACGACCTAACGAACCTTACTCCTCAGAGATCATTGTTATCATGGATTGTGTGATATGGGTGCTAGTGCTAGTGCAATACCTATTTCCTTATACAAAGAAATTATGCATGAAATTGCACCAGCTGAGATAGAAGGTATTGATGTTACCATTAATCTTGCTAATAGAGATACTATTTCACCAATTAGGATTGTTAGAGATGTTGAAGTCTTGTGTGGGAAGGCTAAATATCCTGCTGATTTTCTTGTTCTTGGTTCCCCTCAAGATAGCTTTTGTCCCATTATATTTGGTAGACCCTTCTTGAACACCGTTAATGCTAAGATAGATTGCAAGAAGGATGTTGTTACTATTGGTTTGGATGATATGTCTCATGAGTTTAATTTTTCTAAATTTCGTAGAAAACCCCATGATAAAGAATTGCCTAGTAAAGATGAAATTATTGGTCTTGCTTCTATCGCAGTGCCTCCTACTGATCCATTAGAACAATATTTTCTAGACCATGAAAATGATATGTTCATGAATTAAAGAAGGGAAATAGATGAAGTATTCTTTAAACAGGGACCTATTTTGAAACACAATTTGCCTGTTGAAATCCTAGGGGATCCTCCTCCACCCAAGGGTGATCCCGTGTTTG
The DNA here is from genome assembly GCF_056163025.1 of Triticum urartu. Classification (NCBI taxonomy): domain Eukaryota; kingdom Viridiplantae; phylum Streptophyta; class Magnoliopsida; order Poales; family Poaceae; genus Triticum; species Triticum urartu. The sequence goes on along the minus strand of NC_141873.1, from coordinate 385,216,055 downwards.
AGCTTAAACCATTACCTGATACTCATAAATATGCTTATCTTGATGAAAAGAAAATATATCATGTTATTATTAGTGCTAACCTTTTAGAGAAGGAGGAAGAGAAATTATTGAAAACTCTGAAGAAGCACCGTGCTGCTATTGGATATACTCTCGATGATCTTAAGGGCATTAGTGCCACTCTATGTAAACACAAAATAAATTTGGAGGAAGACGCCAAACCAGTTATTGATCACCAATGACGGCTGAATCCTAAGATGAAAGAAGTGGTAAGAAAGGAAATATTAAAGCTCCTTGAGGCAGGTATAATTTATCCCGTTGCTGATAGTAAGTGGGTAAGTCCTGTCCATTATGTCCCTAAGAAGGGAGGTATTACTGTTGCCCCTAATGATCAGTTTGAGCGCTCCACCAAGATGCATGTGACGTGGAAGAGTAACCCATGATCCTAACTCATTGTGCATTCGCAGTCCAAAGCAAATCTTAAACTATGCACAAATTCAGGGGGAGCTCTTGCTTTTCACATACTTCTCAAAGCGACAATGTTTTTCATTCTTATTATCATTTGTCGAAGCTTTGATCTATATGTTGTCATCAATTACCAAAAAGGGGGAGATTGAAAGTGCAACTATCCCTAGGTGGTTTTGGTAATTCCTAACAACATACGGCTCATTGAGCTAATGCCATTTCAAGATTAATATCTCAGGAAAGCTCAATGTTTGGCATGGCATGGATGAGAAAAGTGGACCCCTCAAAATGATAAGGACAAAAGTATTGGCTCAAGCTCAAAGCTCAAGACTCTACATTTTCTATTTTAGTGATCCAAGATCACATTGAGTCTATAGGAAAAGCCAATACTATCAAGTAGGGATGGGGTGTTGCTTAATGAGGATCTTGCGCAAAGTGCTTAGTGATATGCTCCAAAGCCCTCAACTACTCTCTCACATCCACATATGACCTAAACCAAAAGTCAAACTCGGCCCCACGGATTCTTTCTATCCGGCGCCACTGAGTTCAGATGTCACAGCCACTGCCACAAACCCTAGGCAAATCGGTCTCACCGATAGGGATCTTGGTCTCATCGATATGGGATTGTAATCTCTCTGTTTCCCTTCGTAACGTTTCGTTCCCACCGAGATGAGCGATCGGTCCCACCGAGATTGCAATGTAAACTCTCTGTTTCCCTTTTGTAACATTTCGGTCTCACCGAAATGAGAGAATCGGTCCCACCGAGTTTACCTGACCAACTCTCTGGTTAGCATATTACCAAAATCGGTCTCACCGAGTTTGTGTAATCGGTCTCACCGAGATTACGTTATGCCCTAACCCTAACCATATAGGTCCTACCGAGTTGCATGTCGGTCCCACCGAAAACCCTAACGGTCACTAGATTTCCTGAATCGATCCGACCGAGTTTATCAATTCGGTCCCACCGAGATTGGCAGGTTGTGTGTAACGGTTAGATTTTGTGTGGAGGCTATATATACCCCTCCACCTCCTCTTCATTCATGGAGAGAGCCATCAGAATGAACCTACACTTCCAACTTACCTTTTTCTGAGAGAGAACCACCTACACTTGTGTTGAGGCCAAGATATTCCATCTTACCATATGAATCTTGATCTCTAGCCTTCCCCAAGTTGCTTTCCACTCAAATCCTCTTTCCACCAAATCCATATCCTATGAGAGAGTTGAGTGTTGGGGAGACTATCATTTAAAGCACAAGAGCAAGGAGTTCATCATCAACACACTATTTGTTACTTCTTGGAGAGTGGTGTCTCCTAGATTGGCTAGGTGTCACTTGGGAGCCTCTGACAAGATTGTGGAGTTGAACCAAGGAGTTTGTAAGGGCAAGGAGATCGCCTACTTCATGAAGATCTACCGCTATTGAGGCAAGTCCTTCGTGGGCGATGGCCATGGTGGGATAGACAAGGTTGCTTCTTCGTGGACCCTTCGTGGGTGGAGCCCTCCGTGGACTCGCGGAGCAGTTACCCTTCGTGGGTTGAAGTCTCCATCAACGTGGATGTACGATAGCACCACCTATCGGAACCACGACAAAAACATCCGTGTCTCCTGTTGCGTTTGAATCTTCCAACCCCCCCCCCCTTTACATTCTTGGAAGTTGCATGCTTTATTTTCCGCTGCTCATATATTCTTTGCATGCTTGCTTGAATTGTGTTAAGATTGCTTGACTTGTCCAAAGTTGCTAAAATCTGCCAAGAACTAAAATTGGGAAAAGCATAAGCTTTTATTTGGTCAAGTAGTCTAATCACCCCCCTCTAGACATACTTTCAATCCTACAGTATCGATAATACATTTGTATCTCCATACTTATATTTCTTCTCTTATAAAAAACCGAGTTGGTGATGATGTTACGTGTGCCATCTTGCAATATAAACCGTCTGATCTATATCTGACGGATGGAAATTAAACTAAAAGATACCCGCACCTCTCTCCATATTTGCAGACAAGGCCTTCCCTCGTTCATCCTTATCTCCAACAACCTCATTGGTGAGAAATTAAAATACGAAGCCTCTAGAACAAATTGGCCTAGTGGCCGCTGCCGACGTCATCCATGCCCATGTCTCCACTCAGTCCGACCACCAATCACCACCACGCCCCACTCCTCTTCACCTTATCTCCTCTTTATCAAGATGTCATTAGTTCTTACACATGGGATTACTCCCGCATGGGTCAATCACAACAAGTGTTTTATAACAAAATGCATCTTGATGTTCCGTGCAATGCACGGACATCTTGCTAGTACTCCTACAGAAGACTAAGTTGGTGATGATGGTGTGTCTGCCATCCGTCATTACTGACCATTAGATCTACATCTAATGACTCTGAGGTAAGTTGTTGCCTTTTCTCACCAACATCCCACTTCTTTACCAATTTGCAGAAAAAACCCATAATTAGTATCTTAAAACCAAGCACATCCCTCCCTCACCTCACCAAAACAGCCCAAGGAATATATTCTGATTGAAACATAATATATCTTTAGTGATATATGTATATCAAAATTAGAGTGTTTTGTATCAAGTTTGTGAATAAGTATTATTCTAATTATGATCTGTTGCAACGCATGTGAACATTGATAGTATTTCCAACCATGCAAAAAAATGCTAGTATTTCCATAGTTTCGAGTTTTCCATCAAGATATTAGTCACTCATGGTTGATATTTATTTTCAATCACGTACACATAGGCACTATGTAACTAGCCTTGCTTATTGGCTTCCAAAGCTTAACTTTCACCCCTACGTACAATATGTAGAGTATTTAACAAAAAACTACCACTTTCAACCAGCCCTAGGAAGAAACTATTGTACAAAAAATAGCAAAAACATACCCAAAATTTCTTATTCCGCGCCAAAAACTACTACCTAGTGCCGACTAGGCTCGTTTAAACCCGTTTATGATAGGGTTGGCCCACACGTCCGTGTTGATGAGGCAGCTTAAACCAACACATTTTGTTTGACCATTGAGATGAGGGACCCACATCTGACCTTCTATCTTGTTATTCCCCCTCAAATCATTATTTTCCATGAACATTACTTCAAATAGTACTGATGCGTGTTCGTCGGTGGCGCCGGTGATGAGCGAGTTGGTCGCCGCTCCGCCGGACGGGCTGGACGCCGTGTTGGCCTCTGCACGGGTTGGCAGGCTGGCCCGAGCATGACTCACGCGCGAGCAAGCCGCCATGCTGGCCTTCGCTCGACCCAGATGGTTGGCCTTAGCGCGGCGCCCACGAGCAAGCCACTGTGCGGCCGTGCCAATCTAGCTAGCAAACCTTGTAGACAAGCAGCTGGATGGAGCTATCTTGGCTAGCTAGCGGCCGCGAGCGCCGGACGGAGCTTGCATCCGGGCTGCCACAAGATGGGCTCCGCACCATTGGCGGTTTTGACCTCGCCTTCTGCTGGCGGCGGTAGCTGTGTCCCATGGCCGAGGATGACTAGGTGGACGGGCCGGAGGTAGGAGGTCACTCGAGGATTTTTGTGCAGACTGACATGTAGGTCCCACAAGTCATAACGCCTAACTTGCCGGTCGGATAGATGGTGTTGACTTAAAGGGCGGCATGGGTTGAAAGGTTCCTATAACGGCACTTTGTAGAGTAGTCGTTTCTTGGTAGGGCTGGTTGGTAAGGGCATGTACAATGGTTGATAAGGTATTCCTATCTTAAGTCTGCCATGTATGCAAGTGGTAGTAGTTTCTTGGCATTATTAGTGGTTTCTTGTAAGGAACAATGTACTACTAGCGACAAAAGGCGATTCTAGGTTGTGTTGTACTCCAACAAGTACTACTAGTGGTCGCAGGAGTGTATACCTCGTTTTGTGGGTTCGATCACGGCCGAACGCACGACGGCCTTTTTTTAAATAGTAACTTTGTAGCGAGCCAATATTGTACACGGGTAGTTTGAGTTCTAAAGTCGAACGAACGTGTTGCACCACGATCTGGGTGCACTGGATAGCCCAGCCACGTGAACGGGTTTTCCTTCCCATCATCTCGTGGCTGGCGTGCTCGCCCTAGCCGTACCTCGCTTGCAGCTTCCTCATCAGCTAGTAGCATATTTAAACTAGCTCCTCCCAATTAAGACCGATTTCACTGTCCTGGACTAGGGCGTACTCACCACGCCGTATCCCGGTCAGTTAGATTGGGCCATGGACCCCCATGGCCGTATACTCATGGGCCAGTTTGGACAGCTGCCGCATACAAGGAAGATTCCACAAGACTTGGTGGTCAAGACAAGGACTCCTCCCCCACCGGCGTATTCGGCTAGGACTCTTGTTATCCTAGGCCTCTGGTGCATTATATAAACCAGGGCCAGGCTAGTTGATAGATATACAAACAATCATAATCATAGGCTAGCTTCTAGGGTTTAGCCTCTACGATCTCGTGGTAGATCAACTCTTGTAATACTCATATCATCAAGATCAATCAAGTAGGAAGTAGGGTATTACCTCCATCGAGAGGGCCTGAACCTGGGTAAACATCATGTCCCCTGTCTCCTGTTACCATCGACCTTAGACGCATAGTTCGGGACCCCCTATCCGAGATCCGCCAGTTTTGACACCGACAATGGTGCTTTCATTGTGAGTTCCGCTGTGTGATCGGCAAAAAGATCGATGGCTCGTTTGCAGATTAAACTGCGACGTTGACATCTTCGTCACCGGCTCGACTGGTCACCTTGGCTTGACCGAGGACTGTGCCCTACCTCCAATTGTCATGTTCAGACGAGGGCCTTCATCAACACCAACTTCAATCTCTATCAAGATCATGGAGCAATCGTCCATGGAGCCCGGGGGCACAATGTCAACATTGCCCTCGGGCGACCGTGCTGTTTTTCTGGACAGCGAACGCGTATCCGCCGCCACCGCCTCCTTGAGTGTCATTTTAACGATCGCTTCGGTGGAATTGTGCGGAGTCGAGTCTACAACAACCCTGGAAAATATCGTCGAGTTCCGATGGAGGAATCTCTGACAATCTATGATATACCGGAGCCCTGTCAAATCCAAACAGGAATCTGGACAAGTTTAGTGCATGGTCTCCAGAGCCCAGCTCGGAAGTCCTTTGGAAGATCCACTATGGAATTCACATATCTACCACCCCTCAAAATTTCAGCTTGATCCGACCATCCAAACTCCGGGAACCTTCCGATTAGTGCATCACTTTTCAGATATGTTTCCTGCGCGAACACGGATCCGACCCGAATTCATGTTTCTTTATGAACGTGATATTTGACAACCTTTTTAAAAAGGAATTTTCTTATAAGGTATTGTGCGTTGTTTTTAACAAGCGCCCATAAAATTTTAATCCTCCTCTAAGGTAATTTTCGCCATCACGCTGGTGTTAAATCAGCCCGGCAATATAGCTCCACGACTGCCGACCTGCGCTAGACATGTCGTCACTTTTTAAGCCGAACTCAACTTCTTCGGATCCTCACCTCGGCGAGCCGAATAAGAGTTCGGAATCGCCAAGGATAAATCATCACCAACATCGCCGCCCCATGGATTACACGGAGCAGGCACACCGGCATCGCCGTATGGTCACTACATCAAACCATCATTGGCCGCGTCACAAGTTACGGCCTAGGTCGGCATGGCCGCACTATTGCTTCTTCGAGCCAATGTCCATCATGCCGAACTACTTCAACACCTCGGCTGACATGGCAGCTACAACAACTCCTCACCGGCCTGCTCCGTCACCTCGGCTAGACCGGGGACTTGGCTATTTCTTCATCAACATACTCCGGTGACTTCGGCGTCACCAGCCGACCAGCTTCATCACGTTAGCTGGACCGAGGGCTTCGCCTCGGCAAGCCAACCTTTACTAGCATCACCAGGCCATCACTTTATCGCCCATCAGGCAATGGGTCTGCGGATCGATTCTCAATTTTGGGAGTCGCTTTTCTTCGGAATGCTACAACGAATAAACCAGGTGCTGTTAATCCTAACAATTTTTGCTTGTTGGGTTTACTTTTCTTATGGAATTATTACTCTGGTTTGTTCCATCATCTGTACACAGGTCTATTAAACGGCGGCCACATTAAAAATGGTCGCGTGGTGGTTAGGTCAGTTTCCGTACATAGTTTGGCGAACGCCGCATCCGGAGCCCGGACCGCCCTGCAAATTCAGGCTTTGTCACGCCTTCACTGCATCATGCTGATGCCCTCCATCGACATTGGCTTCGGTGCCAGGCCACATTTCTTTAAATAAATTATTTTTGCGTAAAGTAATTATGCAAGGATTATATATATTATTATTATTTCCTGGACCGCATTGTTTTATGTGTGCAGGTAATCGATTTTGACTAAGTTAGGTGCTCACTACTCCGGAGTGCCGAACTCCTTGCTCGGACACCTCGGGCCTGGGGGCTGGGACCTCGGCCATGCCGAGGACTGCGAACCTTGTCAGATCTGTCACAGATCAATGGGCGTCTTCGTCTTGCCACAATCCCGAATCGTGTCATCAACACTGAGCACATTAACCAGCTAAGTTGCTTTCATGCTCAAAAACTTTCAGTTTTAAATTTTGTTCGGTTCGACCAAGCATTATAATTTTCGGCACAAAGTTGTTTGTGACGCGCATATTCAAATACCCCGTTTATTTGGGGGCTCCCTTGATGGAGCTTTTCCTCTTGCATATGATTATACTTGTACAGCTTCGTTCCTTGTTCATGTATTACGCCACAATATGCACCTTATTGACCTAGGCGATTTGCAAGCTGGGTTGCCTCGCTCCTGTGCTTACCCCTACGCTCTTGATTGTTCGGCTAGGGAGTAAAGGGAGCACCTCTGCGATTGTCACGACCGGGTCATCCGAGCTCTGACCTCAGACTGGGTGAAGCCGAAAGCTAGCGCTCTTATTGTTTTCAATCATGGTCGGCACGCAACGGAACTCATGAGTACAAAAAATCTATTGCACAAGTCTCATAGTAATAATGAGCACCGAAGAAAGGTATCGGTGGGGGTACTATTTTCTTCGAAGATGCTTCTTACACTTTGTCAGTAATATAGCATAAGTTCCCTGAGCGCGCTTTGTCCGTTACAGCCTTATGGCCTGATTGCCTGGTCATTGGAAACACTATAGATACTCTCGACAGGTGGAGTACATGACACTTTTCGGCCCTTGGCCGAAGAGGGAGAAGCCGACGGTCGGTTAAGACGCGTTTAAAGTTCGGGTGAACACATATATGATATAAGTACTTCGGTACATACAATCATTATACATAAAATTCTTTTACCCAAGTAACTTGGGGGCTCTAAAAATGTATATGAGCTATTTTATAGTAAATGTGTTTTCTTCTTGATGGTTGCAAATTCTTTTTCTACCGCTCCTATTTCGACTCGAGTTTATGGTCAATAGCTGGATAGTCTGTCTTCTGTATGAAAGCCGCTTGAGTTTAGTTTGCTAAACTGACCTCGGAGAAGTACTCCGCCTTTGGGATAAGGAGCTTGAAGTCGTAAGCTGACCCGCGTGAAGTCTTGAGATCGGGTGTGTCATGTTAAAGAACGACAGAAGCACAAATTTTTTCTCTCCAATTTTCGGATTGGCACCGGACACTTGATCTTGTTCGGACCTCAGGTTTTTACTGACGTTTTTTGGTTTTTCAAGCTTATGGCACTTTCCAACTATTTGTGTGTTTTCAGCACAATTCTCACAGTGCAACGCCGGACACCTTTAAAGATTTGGCAAAAACATTCTTGGATATTGCTAAATATGCATCGGTTTCGAATTATGTCTTCGGTCAATAGTTGGGTTGCCCGGCTCCTGCACTTGCCTCCTATGTTCTGCTTTGTTCGGCTAGGTGTGCAAAGGGAGAACCACTGTGATTGTGCTTCCAGCTCACATGGTTAAGCACCTTAGTGGAGAAAGCCGAAAAATGACTGTCACAATAAGCGTAAACTGGTCAGCGATCCGATGACTGTGTTAAATGACGGGCCATTTATAACATTGGCCGAAGTGTTTACGGCTTGACCTCGACTATCGCCGAACACTACCGGGGGCTAGTAACTGGCCTCCCAAACAAAATCCTCAATATTTTGCTCTTACATTAGAGCTGAGGTTTCATGGTCATGCTTAGCATGATAACCCAAAGAAAGGAACCGATAGCGGGACTATTTTCTTTGGAAGACATTTATTATGTTAAACAGTAATATAACATATCTCTCTGCGTACCTTTGTTTATAAAACCGTATGGCCAGATTGCCTTGTTTGTCGTAAATCTTTGCCCTCATAAAGGCTTTGTATAGTAGGACAACCACTCCTCGGCTACTAGCCGAGGAGGTGGAAGCCGATGGTCGGTCAACAAAGTTTTTGTACAATGCGGATCCGAGCATTAATGATGTAAAGTACTTGGATACATAGAATCATTACACATAATTTGTGATTTTACTCTGGATATCGATCCTTAATTCGGCCACCCGTGCCCGCATTGAGGCTCGGGGGCTACTGGGCTTCGGGCTTATCATTTACTAATATTAAAGGGGCGTATCGATCCCCTCATCTGGTGTTGCCACCCGACCAGTGTCTCGGGGGCTACTACATTGTCAATCCAGTGCAGAAAATTTAAGTGCAATATAGTTTTCGAGGAGATTATGATCCTCAGGTTGGTCGGCCGCACCCAACCTGAGTCTCGAGGACTCTGCACACCGCTTTTTGTGTCCTGAAGTATTCTGCCGAGCTAGGAGTTGGTCCTCAGACCAATTTTGCAAATTAACCTGAGTCTCAGCGGCTACTGGGATCAGCGGTTTTATGTCATCCTTCAAGTGCATCTCGGGTTTTAGACCGATACACACCTTGAGGGCTACTGGCTATATATCTCGGCAGAGAATAAATTGCACCAATAAAAAATATTGACAAAAATCGGCCCACAGTCGAGGTGGTGCACCACCTCGGAAGCAGTCCGGCATAAAGCTCAGGCGCTAGCGGCTGGCTCCATAGAGGGCATTTTCGGCATTAAGCTCGTCTAAACTCCTTCAACTTTTTTGAACCAAGGTGATTTATGACACCTCGGATATAGTCCGGCGTTGGAGCTCGGATACAGTCCGGCGTTGGAGCTTGGACATAGTCCGGCGTTGGAGCTCGGATACATTCCGGCGTTGGAGCTCGGAAACGGTCCGGCATTGGTACTCATCTGAAAAAGATACCTCGAATGCAGTCCAGCATTGGAGCTCGGACGCAAGAGGGCACTGCCGCCCGAGAACAACTTCAAACCCGATGCGTGGCATAAAAATAAACAAGGCATTGATAAAGGCCGAAAACTTAAAGGGGCTCCTCAGATACCCGACGTATAAACTCTTTGGATGCACGTTGGTGATCCTCAAGATTGAAGAAGATTTGTTGAACCAGTTTTCAAGACCGACGACCGAAGATGAAGAACAGTTCAGAAGAATCGAGGAGCGTCCCCAACTTGAAGACCGGTTCAGGGGGCTACTGACGGTGTCCTGGACTAGGGGGTACTCACCATGCCGTCTCTCGGTCAGTTAGATTGGGCCGAGGACCCCCATGGCCGTATACTCATGGGCCAGTTCGGACAGCTGCCGCATATAAGGAAGATTCCACAAGACTTGGTGGTCAAGACAAGGACTCCTCCCCCACCGGTGTATTCGGCTAGGACTCATGTTATCCTAGGCCTCTGGTGCATTATATAAACCAAGGCCAGGCTAGTCGATAGATATACAAACAATCATAATCATAGGCTAGCTTCTAGGGTTTATCCTCTACGATCTCGTGGTAGATCAACTCGTGTAATACTCATATCATCAAGGAAGTAGGGTATTACCTCCATCGAGAGGGCCCGAACCTGGGTAAACATCGTGTCCCCTGTATCCTGTTACCATCGACCTTAGACGCACAGTTCGGGACCCCCTACCCGAGATCCGCCGGTTTTGACACCGACACCCGAGGAGCCGGAAAAGCCTGGTGCAGCATTGGGAACTATGCAATATGGCTCTGTACGCAAAGTGCTAGTACTCTACTACTCTGTAACTTGTGGCGCTGCACGCATGGACTTCACTCCATTATCGGCACTATAAAGGAAATTCCTCTTGACGTGATTTTTTTGTATTGAAACGGAGGCAAAAGCTTTGCCTCAACACATTCGTAAAGAAGGAACTGCTAACAAAGTTTGACGAGATCCATTACACCTCCACAAATGGAAGCGAGAATCCTAGTCTCGCTATATCAAATAACTCAAATGTTCTACCCCCGCAATAACCGTCGCTGATAAACAGGCTGCTAGTGTGTGCGTGAGAGGAGCGGCAAAGTAGGCCAGCTATGCGCTTGAATAGAGCACCGAGAGTACCCACTACGCAGGTGTACTTTCCCTGCATTGATAGTATAGCGATGGTTCTAGAGAACAGTACTACCCTCCACTTCCAACTGTAGCTCCTTGGCCGTGAGATTCAGGAGTTCAAAACTAGTGCACTATACTAGAAGTACAGTACATCGCACTGCTAGTTGAGAACCCTTCGTCCGAAAATACTTGTCATCAAAATAGACAAAAGGGGATGTATCTATAACTAAAATATATCTATATATATCCTTTTTTATCTCTTTTATTCATTTCGATGACAAGTATTTCCGGACGGAGGGAGTGATACGTCCATTTTGCATCATGCTTTTATATCGATATTTATTGCACTATGGGCTGTTATTACACATTATGTCACAATACTTATGCCTATTCTCTCTTATTTTACAAGGTTTACATGGAGAGGGAGAATGCCGGCAGCTGGAATTTTGGGCTGGAAAAGGAGCAAATATTAGCGACCTATTCTGCACATCTCCAAAGGTCTTGAAACTTCACGGGAGCACGTTTCAGAATATATAAAAATATTGTGCGAAGGAAGTACCAGAGGGGGTCCACCCACCATCCACGAGGGTGGGGCGCAGCCTACCCCTAGGCACGCCCCCTACCTCGTAGGCCCCCTGGTAGCCCTCTGGTGCCCATCTTTTTCTATATGAGATCTTTCGTCCGGGAAAAAATCATAAGAAAGCTCACGGGACGAAACTCCGCCGCCACGAGGCAGAACCTTGGCGGAACCAATCTAGGGCTCCGACGGAGCTGTTCTGCTGGGGAAACTTCCCTCCATGAGGGGGAAATCATCACCATCATCATCATCATTGATGCTCTCATCGGGAGGGGGTCAATCACCATCAACATCTTCACCAGCACCATCTCATCTCAAACCCTAGTTCATCTCTTGTATCCAATCTTTGTCCCAAAGCCTCAGATTGGTACCGTGGGTTGCTAGTAGTGTTGATTACTCCTTGTAGTTGAGGCTAGTTGGTTTATTCGGTGGAAGATCATATGTTTAGATCCTTTATGCGTATTAATACTCCTCTAATTATGAACATGAATATGATTTGTGAGTAGTTACGTTTGTTCCTGAGGACATGGGAGAAGTCTTGCTATAAGTAGTCATGTGAATTTGGTATTCGTTCGATATTTTGATGAGATGTATGTTGTCTTTCCTCTAGTGGTGTCATGTGAACATTGACTACATGACACTTCACCATTGGTTGGGCCTAGGGGAAGGCATTGGGAAGTAATAAGTAGATGATGGGTTGCTAGAGGGACAGAAGCTTAAACCCTAGTTTATAAGTTGCTTCGTAAGGGGCTGATTTGGATCCATAGGTTTCATGCTATGGTTAGGTTTACCTTAATACTTCTTTTGTAGTTGCGGATGCTTGCAATAGGGGTTAATCATAAGTGGGATGCTTGTCCAAGGAAGGGCAGTACCCAAGCACTGGTCCACCGACAAATCAAATTATCAAAGTACCGAATGCGAATCATATGGACATGATGAAAACTAGCTTGACGATAATTCACATGTGTCCTTGGGAGCGTTTTCCTTTATATAAGAGTTTGTCCAGGCTTGTCCTTTGCTACAAAAAGGATTGGGCCATCTTGCTGCACCTTATTTACTTTTATTACTTGTTACCCGTTACAAATTACCTTATCACAAAACTATCTGTTATCGATAATTTCAGTGCTTGCAGAGAATACCTTATTGAAAACCACTTATCATTTCTTTCTGCTCCTCATTGGGTTCGACACTCTTACTTATCGAAAGGACTGTGATAGATCCCCTATACTTTTGGGTCATCAAGACTCTTTTCTGGCGCCGTTGCCGGGGAGTGAAGCGCCTTTGGTAGGTGGAATTTGGTAAGGAAAAATTTATATAGTGTGCTGAAATTTACTATCACTTGTTACTATGGAACATAATCCTTTGAGGGGCTTGTTCGGGGTATCTTCACCCGACCAGTAGAGCAAAGAGTTGCTCCTCGAACCTACTGAACCCTATGAAAATGTTTACTTTGAAATTCCTTCGGGTATGATAGAGAAACTGCTAGCTAATCCTTTCACAGGTGATGGAACATTACATCCCGATTTGCACCTAATCTATGCGGATGAAGCTTGTGGATTATTTAAGCTTGCAGGTATGCCCGAGGATGTTATCAAGAAGAAGGTCTTCCCTTTATCTTTGAAGGGAAAGGCATTGACACGGTTTAGGCTATGTGATGATATGGGATCATGGAACTACAACCGATTGAAATTGGAATTTCATCAGAAGTTTTATCCTATGCATCTTGTTCATCGTGATCGTAATTATATATATATAATTTTTTGGCCTCGTGAAGGAGAAAGCATCGCTCAAGCTTGGGGAGGCTTAAATCAATGTTATATTCATGCCCCAATCATGAGCCCTCAAGAGAAATTATTATTCAAAAAATGTATGCTTGGCTTTCTCTCAATAATCGCTCCATGCTTGATACTTCTTGTACTGGTTCTTTTATGATGAAGACTATTCAATTCAAATGGGATTTATTGGAGAGAATTCAACGCAACTCTGAAGATTGGGATCTCGACAAAGGTAAGGAGTTAGGTATAACACCAAAGTTTGATTGTGTTAAATCTTTTATGGATACCGATGCTTTTCATGAATTTAGCACTAAATATGGACTTGACTCTGAGATAGTAGCTTCTTTCTGTGAATCCTTAGCTACTCATGTTGATCTCCCTAAGGAGAAGTGGTTTAAATATAATCCTCCATTGAAGTAAAACTATTTGCACCTATTAAAGTTGAAGAAATGACTATCACTTATAATGTTGATCATGTTGTTCCTACTGCTTATATTGAGAAACCACCTTTCCCTACTAGAATAAAGGATCATGCTAAAGCTTCAATTGTGGTTTGTAAGAGTAATACTAGAACACCTACACCCTCTGAGCAAATTAAAGTTGAACCTAGTATTGCTATGGTTAAGGATCTCTTGGCCGATAATATTGATGGGCATGTTATTTACTTCTGTGATGAAGCTGCTAGAATTGCTAGACCCGATACTAAAAATAAACATAGACATGTTGTAGGCATGCCTATTATTTCTGTTAAAATAGGAGATCATTGCTATCATGGTTTATGTGATATGGGTCCTAGTGCAAGTGCAATACCTCATTCCTTCTATAAAGAAATTATGCATGATATTGCACCTTCTGAGATAGAGGAAACTGATGTTACAATTAAGCTTGCCAATAGAGACACTATTTCACCAGTTGGGATTGTCAGAGATGTTGAAGTCTTGTGTGGGAAATTTAAATATCCTGCTGATTTTCTTGTTCTTGGTTCCCCACAAGATGACTTTTGCCCCATTATATTTGGTAGACCCTTCTTGAATACTGTTAATGCTACGATAGACTGCCAAAAGGATGTTGTTACTATTGGTTTGGGGGATATGTCTTATGAGTTTAATTTTGCTAAATTTCGTAGACAACCCCATGATAAAGAATTGCCTAGTAAAGATGAAATTATTGGTCTTGCTTCTATTGTCGTACCTCCTAATGATCCCCTAGAACAATATTTGCTAGACCATGAAAATGATATGTTTATGAATGAAAGAAGGGAAATAGATGAAGTATTCTTTAAACAGGTACCTATTTTGAAACACAATTTGCATTTTGAAATCTTAGGGGATCCTCCTCCACCCAAGGGTGATCCCGTGTTTGAGCTTAAACCATTGCCTGATACTCTTAAATATGCTTATCTTGATGAGAAAAAGTTATATCTTGTTATTATTAGTGCTAACCTTTCAGAGCGTGAAGAAAAGAAATTATTGAAAACTCTGAAGAAGCACCCTGCTGCTATTGGATATACTCTTGATGATCTTAAGGGCATTAGTCCCACTCTATGCCAGCACAAAATAAAATTGGAGAAAGACGCGAAACCGGTTGTTGATCACCAACAACGGTTAAATCCTAAGATGAAAGAAGTGGTAAGAAAAGAAATACTAAAGCTTTTGGAGGCAAGTATAATTTATCTCGTTGCTGATAGTCAGTGGGTAAGTCATGCCCATTGCGTCCCTAAGAAGGGAGGTATTACTGTTGTTCCTAATGATAAAGATGAATTGATCTCACAAAGAATTGTTACAGGTTATAGAATGGTAATTGATTTCCGCAAATTAAATAAAGCTACTAAAAAGGATAATTACCCTTTACCTTTTATTGATCAAATGCTAGAAAGATTATCCAAACATACACATTTTTGCTTTCTAGATGGTTATTCTGGTTTCTCTCAAATACCTGTGTCAAAAGAGGATCTAGAAAATACAACTTTTACTTGCCCTTTCGGTACCTTTGCTTATAGACGTATGCCTTTTGGTCTATGCAATGCACCTTCTACCTTTCAAAGATGTATGACTGCTATATTCTCTGACTTTTGTGAAAAGATTGTTGAGGTATTTGTCGGATCACGGGTTCCATCAAACCCTTGAGGTTCGAACACTGGGGTGCGCACGAAGGTTTTCTCCCTATCGATCCACGCCCTAGCTCTCTAAGATCTTGCGGATGAACTTAACGAACTCACAACACAGAAAGACACAAGATGTATACTGGTTCAGGCCACCGTTGTGGTGTAATACCCTACTCCAGTGTGGTGGTGGTGGATTGCCTCTTGGCCTACTGAAGAACAGTTACAGGGGGAAGAACAGCCTCCTGAGGGTGAGGAGTTCTTGTGCTTGGTGGACTTGTGATCAGGTCGATCCTCACTTGTCTCTCGTCCCCTTGTGCTCTCTTTTTCTGTCCCTTTCACTATGGGGGCTTGTTCTACTTATATAGGCCCTGGTCCTCTCCCCAAATATTGAGTAGGAAGGGAGCCAACAACGGCCAATTCGAAAGGGGACAGCTAGTACAAGTTATCCTAACAAAAGGTGGTCTTCGCCTGCCAAAGGCTCTGGTGGTGACGCTATTTTGGGCTCCATGGTGACCTCCGTCCTGCCGTCCTTCTGGTCTTGGTATCGTTGCACCAATATGGAAACCTTTGCCTGATGCCTCGATACTCCGCGCCTGCGCTTGCCCCCTTGACACCAAAGAGGAAACAAGGACACTGCGCGCTAGTGCCCGCCTGGTCTCGATCGTCATGGCTCACGTCATGAGGACCTTGCGAGGTTTTCCCTGCCTTGATCTCTTCGCTCTCACGAGCCTGCCTGGCGAGGCCGCTCTTGAAGAGGTCTTGTGCTGTCTGCCTCGCGAGGCTTGGCCCCTCGCGAGGGTCTTGAATGCCTTACCGATGAAGATGGGCCGTATAGACCTGCCAGCCCAGCCACACCGTGGGCTGCAGGCAGGAAAGTCTGGGGACCCCCATCCCCAGGATGCCGATAGTAGCCCCCGGGCCCAAGGTGCGCTCGGGCTTGGCTTCGAGGCGAAGCCAGAGGGTCAAGCACGGAGCGCCGCGGGGCCCCAAAGCCTGTGGCCCCGGTTGATACACGGCGGTTTATTAGACATGGGCGTCTTCGCTTCCCCACGCTACCTCGGCAACTGCCCGACTTGACAAGTCCCTGCGATATGCAAGGGAAGCCATCATTACTTGTGATCATGGGGGTGCTGGTTGGCCTTCTCTTTCTATAAATGGGGAGGGGGCAGAGCCCCCATCACTCATCTTCTCCCATTCCACTCGCTCCTTCTTCCTCCGCTCCACTGCCAGCAGCAGCTTCAATGGGGCCGATCCGTAGGTTTTCTACTGAAGAGAAGGGAAAGGTTATTCTCGACGTGCCGCTGCTGCTCCCGCCGAAGAAGAGGTCAACCCACCGCTGCGACACCACGGAGATGCAAGTGGTGGCGAGGCCTTGGTATGAGCGGCCTCCTCCTGGGTACCCACTGCCCTTGTACGCCCAAGTCGGAGGCTCGGGAGGAAGAAGCGTCGGGCATCGGCGCACGCACGGCGGCCAAGGTCACCGTGCCCCGGCGACGAGGGTCCTCACTCCTGGAGTCCACGCCGCGGACTCCTCACGCGAGCTCGTGCTGTGGGCGGCGATGCCCCCAAGCTCCTGGATTTGCTTCCTGAACTTCTTCTCTGACGTGATGCCACCAAGGGGGCCTCTCGTGCTCTGGTTGCAGCATGCTGACTACGACGCTCCGTCGACCGGGGCAGAGGTTGAAGCGGTCTCCACGACCAAGATCTTCATGACCCACGGCTAGGGCGACGTCGCGCGGGTTTGCCGTGCGGAGGGCGTCCTCGCGATCCACTTCGAGTACGACGGCGCCTCCATGCTGTTCTTCAAGGTCTTCGACGCGGAGGGTCGCTGCTTGGAGTGCTGCCCCGAAGGAAAGCGCCAGGACGAGGCGCGCCCCGCTTGGGGCTGCTCCAGCAGCAGTGATTCTTAGGAGTCCAGCAGTTCTCCCGAGCTCTACGAGACTCCGGAGACGAGCAGTGATAGCTACGTGCCCTCGAGCTCTCGCCGCGCCCGGAGCAAGGCCGCAACGTCCGGCCGCCGCCATCGCTGATCTGGATGGGGTTGGCACCGGCCTTTCGTGGCCCACTGTTGATGATGGCGTTGGCCGCGGGGGTGTGTAGATAGGATTATCCTAGGTTCATGTCTTTTGTTCCTTGCGAGGAACCAAGAAGTACCCCGTGGGGGCGTGTAAAGGGTTTGTAATGTTTTTGTTGATGTTATCCCAATTAAGAAAGCCTTGTTAGCGCAGGTCCTGTTTAGGCTCGGCCTTCCCTTTCCAACCTCGCGATAGGTTGTTGCTCTACGCTGACAGGTCCCGGTCCCCAAACAAGCTTTAGCCGTCGCTGGTATTCTAGGTCGCGTGCCGTGGTCAAGGCCAGGAGGTGAGCGGCCCGAGGTCCAGTAAGAGCCTCTGAGGCGCGATGCTCAAGGGGTCCCCTTTAGCGCTCAAGCAGTTGTGGTAAGATAAGAAAGGGAGGCGACGTTGCCGCAACAGGGCCGCGGCGAGCGTGTCCCCTAGATCCCAACGATTAGCTGATCTGAGCTAGTGATTTATCTTTGCGGTCCGGGGTCGATTCTTCATGATGCATCAGACCAGTGCACGATAATCCACAGCGTAGCTAGGACAGGCTCATACGAGTCCTCCCCCT
Organism: Triticum urartu; assembly: GCF_056163025.1. NCBI lineage: Eukaryota > Viridiplantae > Streptophyta > Magnoliopsida > Poales > Poaceae > Triticum > Triticum urartu. The sequence continues at coordinate 385,198,184 of NC_141873.1, read as the reverse complement.
TCAATGCTCTCCTTTGTGCTCTACGTCCTCAGGTCCCGGCCATCGAGCGAGCTCAGCCGCCGCTGGTATGCCAGGTCGTGTGTCGTGGTCAAGGCTAGGGGTGAGGGCTAGAGAGCCATTAAGAGCTCCTGAGTCGTGATGCTTAGGAGCCCCCCTTTTAATGTGCAAGCGGATTACTTGGAAGAGGTGGGAGCTCGCGGTGCCGCCTGGTGCTATCCTCGTGAGATCCCTTCAAGCCAGCACAAGGAAGAACACGATCTGCCATTATGGTTGCCAGCCTGCCGCTGGTTGCTCCGTGAGGGGGTGAAGGCACTGAGGGCCTGGTGAGGTGACGTGCGCGGGGCGTGCCGCGAGCCAGAGCTCGACCGCTTAGGTTTATCGACGTGGTAGGGACGGACCCATGCACCAGCGACGTGCCAGCGTGCTGAGGCCCCATGGGAGGCGACGATTGAGCAAGTAGTAATCATAGATAGATCGAACATGAGAGTAGTAGGCTTAAGCAAGTGCATGAAAGATACGTGCCACTGGGTCAGGCCCGAGCGACTTGGGGATGATGCAGCCCAAGGGGCGCCCCCAACAAGGTAAGCTAAAGACATAAGAAAAGGGATACATGCCACAGGGACGGACCCACGCGGCCTGGGAATGATGCAGCCCGAGGGGCACTCTGTGGCACCCCAGCTCAGAGCGACCGGTTTGCCATGCATTGCCAGCCCAGAGACCATGTCTTCTGGAAACACACAACATCTTGGTACAAAAAAACAACCGCTTTATTGATGCTAGCAGAACAGAGTTTACATTACAACAGCTATCGAGGCCAAGCGGCACACCCGGTGCGGCTGAACAATATATACATTATTTAGTGAACATAAAGGGGCCTCGATCCGAACAACTACGTGGCAGCGGAATAACATCATGGCGGAAGCTCCATATCACAGGGACACCGATGTGGACACGATCTAGACTCGATCAATGCTCCTCTCCAACGATACTTTCCTGAAATCTGGCATGACACGCCAGGTCAGTACATTGAATGTACTTGCAAGCTCACAACAGGAATAATCATAATGGCAAACAATATCATGATATTTAACCAATTATTAATAATGCAACACTACATGTTAACATGTTGTGATCATGCTCGAACGTCCCTCGAGACAGCTTACCAACTATGGTCATCCCTGGATCACAAACAAACCACCACTACAAAAAAATACACTTCCGTGATGATACGTGTTTGTCACAGTAGGTCGTGTTTTTTGTCATGCATGTACATCCATGATGATTTTATGACAAAATCAAGATAGTCTTACTTGTGATGTCGTAGAAGTGTTCCATGACATTACCAAAATTATCATCATGGAAGTGTCCACTTCCCTGACGATAAATCGCGTGTCACAGAAGTGCTTTCGTCAAGGGTGACCAACACGTGGCATCCACCGTAACGGAACGCCGTTAAGCTATCGGTCGGATTTTGGGTCAGATAACCCGTTAACAGCCCTGACCAATGGGAAATTTCCACGTGTAAAATTCTGATTGGCAGAAGGGAACACCTGTCAGCTCGTCAGTGGGCCAGATGTCGCCCGTCCATTGGAGGAGACATGCCTATGATACGTCGACACGTGGCTGGGCCCAACAGAGGCCCATATAGGTTAAAAAGGCCAGCCCAGTCAAAGGCCCATAGAACTTAATCAGGTACTAGTGGGCCAGCCCAATAACGGCCTGCTTAATAAAGGCCCATTTACGGCCTGAAGCCAGATCTGGCCCGTTAATTGTTCGCCCAATATTTGCGCCCATTTGCGGCCCGAAGCCAGATCTGGCCCGTTAATTGTTCGCCGAATATTTGGGCTCAACTACAGCCTAGTGACTTTCGGCCTGTTAGAGGCCTGATGTAGACATGGGCCCATTTCAGCCCGGTGTGACTTTCGGACTGGGAATGGCCCGTGCTACCCATGGGCCATATATGGTCCGACGGGACATCGGGCCCACTAACGGCCCGTGCTAAAGGTGGCAATAGTTAAGCCCGACGTGACTTTGGGCATGTTAAAGGCCTGTCGCGTAATTCGGCCTGTTGATGCCTGTGCTAAGCTTTCGGCCTCTTAAAGGCCCATGATATTAGTGGGCCAACTAAGGCCCGAGATATGTTTTGGCCTGGTAACGGCCCGTGAGCTAACTGGGCCCAAAACGGCCCGGTCTACATTTCGGCCTACTGAAGGCCCGTCGACGACTAGTGAAAATTGAGGCCCAACATGCATTTTGGCCTGCTAAAGGCCCGTGGTTTCATCTCGGCCGTAACAGGCCAGTACAATATTCGGTCTGTTAATGGCCCAACGCTACCTGGGCCAAACTAAGCGCTGGGTCGAAAAAAGGCCCAACTAAAATATAGGCCGGTGTAAGATTGGGCCTAGCGCAATGTGTGAAGGCCCCAATCATTCGGGCCCAAAGAAAGACGCAGGCCGGCCTAATTGTGGCCCGCTAAAAACCTGGCCCGTTAGAGTCGAATGTTTCGGTCCGGTCGACTACATCTGATTTTTTTTTCAGATAGCGAATGATGGCAGTAACTAGTAGGAATTAAGAACAAACCTACTCTATACAATAAAGAAATTATGGCATAGTAACTAAGAATAAACCTACACTATACAATAAAGGATTTAAGGTATATTACATCCACTGGGTATCGAAGTTCGCCACCAGTGATCATAAAGCGCAACGAAGAAGCAGATTACAAAAACTGGGCACCATTGCAGCGTAACAAAATAATACTGAACCGAGACCACTTCCAAGACAGTTCAAGAAAGGTTAGCCTTGTGGGGGAACTGCTGCGCAAGCTGCTGAGCAAGGCTGTGAGACCGGCCTAGCATGTCGGTCATAGCTTCCAGGTGTAGTTGTTTAGCGATGAGGTTCTCATTGGTGTTCTCCACAATCTTTCTTAGAGATAGGACTTCAAGTCGAAGTTGAGTTGCAGAATGCCTTTTTGCTAGAACTTGGGACTGAAGAAGTCGAACTGATTCAGACAACGAATTCTGTGAGCTTGTCTGACTGTTAGTCTCAAGTAACTTGAACACTGCATCAAGACAAGACTTTGGGGTTGTCTCGCTATCTTCAAGATGTTTTGCCTTCTTTGCTGCAATATATGTTGGGTTTGTCTCACAGCCTTCAGCAGACTTGTGCATGCCATCAGGCATATCACCCTGAAACAAAGCAGAGAGATGATAGGTTTTGCACATGTATAAACAAAGATGATAATTTTTCTGTCAATTCTATCCAATTTCAAATTAGAAAATAAAGAGTAAGTTCAAAATATCAATAGCATAATTTGGCATTGTTCATAATGCGGGGAGCTTCACCACACTACTGGATTACCATGTCAACATAACAAGCATAGATGAAGGGCAAAGAAGATCATTGTATCTATTTTGGATAATTTGCATGGCATGTTATTAATATCATCAGCCACATCAGTAAGATAAAACAGGAGATGACAAGGTGCAAACGTGGGCTGCTTCACCACACACTGGATTATAGATCCACAAAAACAAGCATACATGTAGGGAGTATTAAGTAATGTGCATGGTATGAATAAGGAATTTGGTTTTACAAGTATAACTTAGAACTTACGGTTCTTACGAACATGCATTTTGGTAGAAACAGCAAACTAAACAACAGTAAATGATACGGAGTATGAGAAAATTAAACAGCAGTTGAGGATAAATTTTTAGAAGGGCTGACTTACATTAATAGTTAACACCGGCTTTATAATGCCCTTCTCCATGTCAAGGGAAGGATAACTCAAGAATTTCAGCACAGAATCTTCTTCATAAGCATTGCCTATACTCTACATTTTGTAGAGAGTAATTATAGATATGATAATACTGTAAGGGATAGAGGATAATGAAGATAAGATGTAGATTGATGCTACATAATCAACTATGAATCCCTGGAAGTACAAGCGTTACAGGACAAAATGTACTGACAAGAGCAATGGGCTACACTTCTGCACTGGCATTGTCTGTGTATTCTACTTGTTGGTAAGATTAAATATAGATCTGATCTTTTTTAGTAAATGGTGGGCGAGGGAGATAAGATGCAGAATGCTACAAAATGAACCAATCCCTCTTCCCATAATACAAGAGTGTTTTGAACACTGGTGTACTATACAAAACGTTCTTATATTATGGGACGGAGGGTGTAGCTGTTAATGTAAGTACAGTGATAGACCACGTTTAGTCCTTACAAGAGGACTGCAGAGCTAAACCTCTTCAAAAGCATTGGGCTGATTCTAAATTTATGTAAGAGTCCATACGGATCTTATAATGTCCACTAAATGGACGATTACGAGGCTAACATGTGCAGTGATGCTACATAATCAAACAGCTATGAAAGTAAGTATGGTCATACAGGGCAAGAGGTACTCACAAGAGCAATGCAGTGTACAGTATAGTTGCGAGATTCTGTGGTCCCTTGAGAACGAATGTTCTTCTGCTAAAAGTTTTCGTACAAGTGAGAAATTAAGGCAAATGTAGAAATGTAGCTCAAATTGTGATGTGATATCATAGACAGTACCTTACACTATAGCCGAGACCAATGTGTAACAAGATTATTCCAGTCACCGTCGGATAAATGTAGCACCAGAGACTTTACAGAAATTTCGTTCAGAGGCTTGCCATCGAAGTGCGCTTGCGTCAGGTATGAACGATACTTCATCAACGAGTGCTTGAAAAGCAAAACCAACCCTTGCTCGTCATCACAATCCAGTTTGCTCCTCGCCTATTTAAAAGAATGAAATCTTGTGTCTTCTGTCAGCAGAAACATATGCAGTAATGACCATGAATAACATTAGTACATTACTTACGCGTAAGTTGCGTAGGAAGACTGGAAATTGTTCTGGGTCTGCGGTATAATCTTTCCATGAAGGAAAGATGCGCACAAAGTTCCTGACAACAACATAAGCTTCGTCTTCTAAACTGGGAAGAAATGGAACAGGGGTCCTATTTGCTGCAATTGGGGCTCTCTCTGGTTCGAAAAGGGATTTGGCAACTGGATTTGGTGTACTCTTTGCTGGAATGGGGGTTTTGTGTCGTACAGCTGGTGCTATGTCAACTGGCATAATCATACTGTTTTCTACAGTTGGGGTCTGCTGAGTTGGGGCATAAAAAATGACCAGTGTAGTAGGGCTAGAGTCTGCTAGAGTTGGGGTATTTTGTGGGTCAGGTGATATTGCAACTACACCTAATGGGCTATTTGATTTATCAGGTGCCACTACCTTTTCCAAATACTTTGCTTGTGCTCCTCCATGATCAGCAATCTCCCTCTTCCTTTTGAATGTCTGATTCACAAGAACAGCATTTGAATGGATAAATATGGTATGATGACAGATGGAATATGTACTGAAAATGGATAGGGAGGGCGTATTCACATACACGATTTGTAAACTAAGCTAATGGGAGTTCAACAAAGTAGAAGCAATGCAAAGCATCAGTTGCAAGATATGTGCGAGCAATGTAACCTTGGAAAGTTAGAGCAAGTACCTTGATGGGTCAATAAGATAGGGCATATTCCTCTGTCCTCCACTGGGGAGCTACATTGACTTAGGTCTCCCTCTAGCTCAGAATCACTGTTAGGATCATATTCTGAGCATGAATCTGTAGGTGGAGAGCGTTTGCATTGCATTGCATTGCATCCAGACTTGATTTCAGTCCCTTAATGCCAAGTTTGATAGCCATGGCATTGTTCTGCTTTATTCTTTTCATGCGCGCAAGCTCATAATCATTATGATGCTGTTCAGAATCTGAGATTCATGAAAACATAAAAAGTAGTCAGATTATCTATGGAATGCATTGCGGATTCAACTCGGAGAGTGTCTCCCTATAAACCACTGCATATGCAAAGTTCACCTCCCCAACCGTGCTGACCAGACCACACACAGAAATACAAACCCCTTATGTCTCTATAACAGGTAGGCACACATTTCAAAACTAAAGTAGGAACATTAGAATCATATGAAATTCGTATTTGAAAAAATAAAGTAAGCAATTATGAGTGGCGTAATGTTTAGCTTCAAGGGTGGAGTGTTGGTAGTGCGACACAAAGCAAGTAGGCAGATTGTATTCCATGTAAAAGATTGAAACCTATGTAAAAGCTGGAAATGACACTTTCTTTCTATACAATGCAGTGTTTGTTACCCACACATGATGAAAGAGATCACATAGAGAAATACTATTCACTCATGTCTACGGTTCCAGTATTTAGAAACAGGGTGGTCCACCCTAAAAGAATATTTACAACAAATATGACAAGGCAAGAATAGATGTAGTGAATCAATCATTTACTTGTGAGCTTACTAGGACAAGTATGCAGAATTGTAACTACAGTAAGAGACCGTCCAAAATCTGAATGAAGAAGTTCGTCTAGCACTTATTGTTTGCAATTAATCGACATGAATAATTGGATATTATATCTAATGAGTAAGAAAGACAAGTAAAATTGTCAACAAACCTGCTTGCAGTAGTAATCTGGGTTAATGTCACTATGACCAACAATCCAAAATGACTGGTTTCTATTCCGAGGGCCAGAATTTTGAAAACCCTGTGAACTTTAGAGGTACTAAAGATTACCGAAATACATCTGAACCATTAAGTGTAGGTAGCACTGAGCACACAACAAACCCTAATGACAGTCCTGCCTAATGAGTAATGAATCAATTAGAAAATGGGTGATGAGGAGTGGCTGCTGAGTGTTGAGGATGTATCTCGGGATAAATCGGGTTGGCTTGGTGGGTGTTGCACGCCTGAGCCCTGAACAGACTGGGAAGGTAGGCATGGCGGCGTGCCCTGGCAGCGGTGACGCTGTTGGGCGAGCGGCTCCTGGCCTCCTGTTAGTCCGGCGTCTCCTCCTAGAGTCATGTCATCCGGGGACGGCAAGTCGCCGGCGAGGCAGGCGGCTGGGGGCGAGTAGAGATCGGAAGCGCACAGCAAAACAGAGGGGAATCGGGGCCTGGGACGACCCAAAATCCCAGGGTGGGCCGGCCCACCGTGGGCACCCTGTAGAGATACACACCCGAGCAGCGAACATGCATTTTCGAAACTAATTTAGGAACATTTAGCTGACCAATTAAACAACTCTATTTTAATAATATCAGATTCGTATTTGAACAACTAAGCTTGTTTAGCTTGATGGGTGGAGCAGTGTTATTATGACACGAAGCATGTATTCTGATCGTATAGTGATCATAAAAGGGGGAAACTCTAAGCATATTTTTTAGCAAAAGAGGGTTTCCCCTCCGATTTCTATTAAAGAAACCACCACGGAACCAACATGATCAATTAAACCCTAAGCATGATCAATTAAACCGTATTATGGCTGTGCCATGGCAGATTTGAAGCTGCAAACCGGAGAAATGATATTTAGCATCCATTATTAGCTTCGAACTAAGAACTAAATTCTAAGAGCTGAAAAGAAAGTAGAGTAACCAAGTTAAGCTCTATTTTTCTGGTTGAGATCAAAAGGTTGAGGAGATATGAAGTACCACCTCTCTTGCGGCGCCGTGTAGGCATCGGGGTGCGATGGTTGTCGGTGGCGTTGAAGAAGATCTGCGACGGTAGACGGGTGCATCGGGAGATAAGTCCCGTTGCGGTGGAAGAGAAGGTCGTGTGAGCGGCCCCGGCAAAGAGGACGACGGCGCCGATGAAGCGAGAGGACGCGATGCAAGACTATTGGCCCGTCACCGTGGATGAGAAACGTCCATCTCTAGCAGTGGACGACGCGGTCTTGGTAGGCACTCCGGCATGGTGGAGGACGGTGGCGATGGATGTGGTGGAGGACGGCGGCGATGGATGGGGTGGCGGATGGAGGCTGGTGTGGGGATGGGGTGTTCTAGCGCGGATGGTGTATGAATGGGAAAATGGAGGGAGAGGTACGGGGAACCATGTCTTTGGGATGGGCCTGTCTGAAATATGGGAAAGTTACGAACTTAGCCCCCATTTAAAATTTGGATGTCTCGTCGGTTGGGGATAGGACGGTAATCTCGCATCTCGCCAATATTTTCCTAGAGTGATTTCGGGCGAGGAGAGGGTGGTTGGCGCCCATGGTTGGCGCCCACGGTGTATGAGTGGGGCTGACAGGTAGGGCGGTTCTGTCACGTCTGAGTGAAGTTACAAACCTGCCCCTATTGAAAATATTTGCCTACATCGATTTCGGCCGAGTCGAGTTTGTTTTGCCGCCCACCGTGTATGAATCGGGAATGGAGGGAGAAACAGAGGTCTTTCGAACGAGCTTGAATCAAATGATTTTTGCCGCCCATGTTTGATGCCCACCATGTCGGAATGGGCTCAGAGGCGGTCGTGTCACGTCTAATTGAAGTTACTAACCTACCCATATTTAGAGCAGTGGAAATCGGGTCGATGGATTGTCCGTGTAATGGGTAGACAGTAATTTCCATCTCCCAAACACTTGGCTTCGGACAGCCGAGGTGGGAGTGGACATTTTGTTGCTTCTTTCGAATTTTGGGACAATAAGCATCCACGTTTACCCTGGCACCTAAATTCGAATCCATTTTGTATTCCTATATGAATCTTTATAAATCATTCTATGTGTTTTTATATATCTTCAAAAGGACAACAAAGATGTATTCCACTGTCATATATGAATATGGTTTACAAATGCTGATACTCAAATTCAGAAACTAGAATCCAGTTTAAGGTGAATTCAAACATTTGGAACACTTCATGTCCAACTCAAATGTCACACTCGGCATAATGTGTACTCCCATTTAGATATGTACACAAGCGATGTATCAAGATTCAAATACCGAGTCAATCAACCAAGAATGTACAGAACTAACAGACATATAAACACTTATAGAGTATATGGATCAATAATATCAACTAACATACATAAGCCAGGCCGTTGTACTTTTTTTGGTTACAACAGCATCCTTTTTTAGCCAGCATCTTGGCCCTTTCCGATGCGTGCCACTTATGGTCCATCTATACTACTACTATTGTTGAATGCACATTCAGCCCGGTTGGCATATTTGTAGGTCTGGAACAGCAATCCAAACGAAATGTCTTCGAGTCTTATCAATTAATACAGACTTGTGCTCAAATAAAATTACAAACCAAAAAACAAAAAAAACAATTATTACATGATCTCTAAAACAAATGGTTTGATTGATTACATGAACCGACAACACAAAGGTTATTCAACTATGTAAAGAACATAAACCTATGATTTACCTAGGAATTTAATTTCCTTTTTTCCTTCAGGACCTTAACAATCTGGTCAGTCTCAGCTTGCTTCGTTTTGAAATCCACCAAATATTTAATGGTTGTCTTGAGTACTGCTTGTGATTGTGCTGTTTGCTTCCTTAACATGTCAACTCCATCTCTAAGTGCAGAAGCAGAATCTCTTTCTACCACTAGTTTAGCCTATAGAGCATCAGCAGTTGGCAATTCATAATGCATGATTGGGCCGGTGCCACTGCTGTGGGATGATGCAACGTCCATGGGGACCTCGCTCTTTGATCTTGGGCTAACCTATTTTGCAATTAAAGTTCCGATTGGATTCAGAAAAGTTGAAGTTAGCAACACATCTCAACTGGGATTTATAACAGCAAACTAGTTAAACAAACAAGGAATTAAAGAGTTTCAATTGGATGCTGAAAAGTAGTTATTAACATCATTGTAACCCGTTGTTGCAGCAGCAAAGCAGTTAAACAAACAAGTAGGTATTTAAGTTAAGGAAAACAGGTAATTCTTAACAGTAAGTATCAAACACATAGATAGGCGCAGTCTACAATATGATTAACAGGCTGTGCCATTATGTAATCAGTAGCAAACTAAATTAAGCCAAGCAACGTAATTGAACAATTTTGCAATAAGTGGCTAACTAAAATTCCGAGAAGCAGGTAACTGAACTTACGCTAGTTCTTTGTACAGGCACACTGCAACTTCTTTTTCGCTTACAAGGTTGTACGAAGGAGTCCATGGCATCAATTGCTTGGATACGCAGTCCCAATACTTCTTTCTTCCCACACTACATGGGTAGGTCGAATGGTTAATCTGGTAAGATGGTGCGTCCTTGATATGTTATATGAGGACGTGTAGTCAGACTAGTTGTAGCCAAACACATCACACTGGCTTTTACTGTATATTTCATGTGATTACTTTTGGCATATCGAGATCTAAGCAATCTACAATAGGATGAAAAGACTGGCATCCTTCACATTATTGGCGAACTCAGTTCATAGAAACAAGCAATTCAACCATTCTGTGGGTAAATCAAAAGCGCCACTGGAATATTTTTCACTATCCAATCATACATGCAAAAAGGGGCGACACCACCATAGGGGCTGGTATGGGCGGCTGCCTCAGGTGGCTGGAAAGTGTGCACCTAGTTTGAGTCGTCCAGGTTGGCCCACGCTAGTTTTGTTCGTCCCAACGCATGAGTAGGCAATGTAAAAAATGAAGAAAAATGTTTCAATTTGGATGGGCCAATAACATAAGTGCAAGGCAGGCCCTATAGCAGGCTCGCGGCCCAAACGAGCGCCTCCCATATCGATCGATAGCAGGAAAAATCCCAATTCATTTGCTCCAGCCTCAAGTCTAGTTCGCTCCTAACCTAGCCATCGCTGGACAGACCGACACAGCACTTCCTCGCACCCTCATTGGAGGGCGGTCGTTGGGCTTCAAGCGAACGGAAGGACAAGAAGATGAAGATCCAACCCTGGGTGTAGCCTGCGTGGGAGGCAGCGGCGGCAGCACGGGCATGGCATCGAGCTTGCGCAAACGGACAGTCACAGCTTGCAAGATTAGCATGCGCAACGAGCAGGTACATCACATCCCTGATTATATTTAATTCAACTCTTCAATTTCTGGCCAATGGTTAAACCTCACGGTGTTGTAAAACTGCTTGTATGTAGGGAATCTATGAGAAAATGAAACGAATTTCTACTTATTTTATAACTCCCCCAATCAATACTGAACTGACTGAATATGATGTATCTAATCAAGTTTCCGGTGCAAACATACAAGCTCATGTTGTTCTTGAGCCTGAAGTGTCTAATGAACAAACTGCTAATGAAGGGTTTGATGCAAACATTTTACATGCTCCTAGTGATGAACATATAGTATCTAATGAGGGATCTAATGCAAGCATTTTGCAAGCTCATTGAAGGATTTAGTGTCTAATGATGATCTACTATGTTGAGAGAGACAGAGATTTGCAGGCATTGATGACAAGCAAATTATAGTGCATTTTCATAGCTTGAGGAAACGTCGAGGCCATCTACCAGAAAGTCCCCGTATCATGACAACATAGCATAAATATTTTTCTAATCTGTTGTTTGAAACTATTGGCATACTTGTGCAGGATAGATATATTGATATGCAGTTTGCGCACTGGTTATACGTGCAATTACACTTCGATATTTTCAGCCAGAGAACGAATAATTCAAGAAGGTACAGACCATATTTGTAGTCCTTGTACACCATGTTGCATTTTGCTTTTTTTGGTGCTTGCATCATTTAGTGCTTGTAATCTGAACTACTTTGGATCATTAGCTGGTTTTCAAAGTGCATGTAGCTTCACATTTCTCAAGTTATGTTGATTTCCGGAGTGCAAGTGCCTTCATATTTTTTAAGTTAAATGTTCGCCCCTGGTAACTTGAATTCATGGATCAGCCACTTCACACAAATCATACACGAATGCCAGTACGAATTAAATGAAATGTGGGGACTTACGCTAGCTCGTTGTACAGGCTCACTGCAGCTCTGCTTGCGCTTGGGATGTTCCATGTACAAGTCCATGTTACCACTTGCTTGGATGTGCAGGCCTTGTGCTCCTTGCATCCCCCTCTGCATTTTTGACACGGCGAATGGTTGATCAAATAAGAGGAATCAACCTTGATGTTGTACCGGAGGACAGATACTTACAAGGTTATACGGGTGTGCAGGATGTGTACCAGATCCCGTAGCGCCGTCATGCTTCACTAAAAATGGATTTGCTTGTTTCAGATGATATCTCCAGAAGAAATAAGAGTTAAAGTCTGAGTTGCATACGCGTGTAAGCTAAGAGAGCAGTGAAAGGATATCCAAACATCGTCAGAACAGTGCACAAGGGAGTGATGTGTGGATACCTAGTTTGGGCCGACGTTTGGGCAAGCTCGCCTAGCTAGAGTGCGGGTCACTTCAGAGCCGTTGAGGGTGATGCGCTAGCGTTGGCTGGCCGCGCACGAATGCAGATCTTGAGTGGCAACGGAGCGCTACGATGCGCCTCGGGGGGCAGAGGTGCGACGATGTGCTCGGTGAAGTAGCCCCGGTGAGCTGGGAGACGGCGTCGGTGAAGCGCACCTGATGCGGTGGAACTCGGTGTCTGTGAGGCACGTCGGTTGCGGCGGCCGACGTTGTCGGTGGACCACCCGGTGCGGTTGACGAGGGTGTAGATGAGGTAGCTCTGGTGCGGTGGTGAAGCGCGACCGCCGTATTCGTCGTCATCGTCCGACACAAAGGTGGGGAATGGTGGGTAAAGAGACGAGACGAGCGGCGATTCGAGGGTTGGCGGCGAATTAGGGATTTAAGCAAAATCAGGGCGCGGAAGGGGACGGTGGAGAAGAGAGATTTTGGAGGGCTGGAATTGGGGCCGCCAGATATTTCAATCCGAAACGTGGAAGCATGAACTTATATTGTCGTCGTCCTTTTGGGGGGGTGGCTGGGTGCTACGCGTCCGTCCGACACACACGACCACCCCGATAGGACTATGCTTCGGTGCCTTAAGGCACCTGGCTTTGTGTCCATGACATGTGGGCCCAACAGGTCGTTGGCCTACATGTTAGTGACCCAAAGGCAGCTGCCTTTAAGGCACCGAAGCAGCGTCCACCCTGACATGACCCTGGTCTGCCTGGTGCGCCTACATTTGAGAATGCAAACGAATCTTCTTTTATTTGCAAATGAATCTATATGTATTACCATGCCTGTGTTTTCCTTGCAATAATTAGTCATTCAAAACGAGATACTCCATCCGTTCACTTTTGTAAGTCGTTTCAGACAACTTAAAATGAACTATTTTGCACATTATCTGAAATGTCTTCAAGGTCTTATAAAAGTGAACAGAGGGAGTACTATAAATTAATTAATGAGGAGTTATTTGAAAAAAAAATCGAAATGGTACCCACGCTAACGTGGATTAGAGTGTGTATCACATAATTAGTTATTTGAATTAGAGTGTGTGTCACGTAGTTAGTTATTTGCATTAGAGTGTGTGTCACGTACCGATCTCCAATTCTAACATGGATTTCGCATTTCACTGTATCCATGCTACTTTTTTAATACAAATTCATATGTATATGATGAACACCATGGTAGTGAGAAAACTTTTGGATGGATTCAAACATATGACCTACAAAATAGCACAACAAACTGAGTCAATGTCAACTTTTTGAAACTTAGTATGGCACGAATTCGAAATAATTACCCGTATGCCTGGTCCTCGGTTCAAATCTTACAATGTACACCGAATTGAAACATCGATATTAAGTCTCGTACTATGTACATTCAAATGTTGTTTTTAGCCCCCCCCCCCCCCCCCCGCACAAACTGTACATACTTCCTGTATCGGTCAATCTTCCTCTCCTAACCACCTTAGGAAGCTATCGGTTTTCCAACACACGTTATGTTGGGATATTACTACCAGTATGACCCGCCCAGGAGGGGCCGGGTCAGCGCTAATGGCGGGTTACATAAGAAGCCCAATATACAGTCAAGATGATAGTTCATTAAACATATAGAAAGCCCAAAGGCGTCGGGCCGGCTTAAGGCCCATTATTGTAAACCGCCATATGGGCGGCAAGACTTGTAAAGAAAGGCATGTAAAGGAAGTCACCGAGCCGGACACGGTTATGAGCCGGCCGGGGTCTGTAGGCCACCAGGCGTCAACCCGTGTATATAAGGGGACGACCCGGTGGCGGTTGAGGGGGAGAGACAACCAAGTCGATAGCCAAGCCAGCGAGTTAAGCCTCTTGGAGATCGAAACCTCAGCAATACTAATCCCAACTAGACGTAGGCTTTTACCTTCATCGTAAGGGGCCGAACTAGTATAAAACACTCCCGTGTGTCCTTTGTCCCGATCAACCCCTTTAAGCTTCCTAGTGCGATGGCCCTACGACTAAGTCCTTGCTCTAGGACATGTGTCGTGTCAATTCCACGACAGTTGGCGCCCACCGTGGGGCCAGCGCACAGTGGATTTGAGTTCTTGAAGGGCAACTTCGAAGGGCTCAAGGGATACGCTGTGGGCCGGATGACCAAGAGTCGTCGCGGCAAACTCTACATCGACGACGAAGGCTGGGGCCCCGAGACCGGCTCGATCGAGTACGGGTACCGGGTCCCCTTCTGCGGAGTTCACATCTTCATCGGCCGGATCGGCGAGTCAGACCCTGAGTCGGACGTCCACACCAACCTCGTCGAAACGGCTCAGCGCACCGGGTCCGCCCGTGTTCAATCTGTTGTGAAGCATGCCTTCGTAGGCTGCGTCCATGGCGGGGAATACTCAGAAGGATCGATGGAAGGTGGGGAGACGGCCATCTGCTCTGATACTGCATCATCAATAGGTGAAACGGACTCGTTGTACCAACTGCAAGACGGCATGCTCGGGGGCTGTTCCGATGGCAGCAGTATTCTGGACCCCCTTGAGCCGCCGAATTGGGCCGGAGTCTTCATGGCGGGGACGCGGCCCGGGTAGAACTCCACCGCAGCAACAGCGGCAGCCACTAGGTCGGCAGCGGCCGGGTCAGGAGTCCCCGCGCGCCCCCCAGCTCAGGTCCTAATGGACCTCATGGATAAACTGACGGCTCTGTTAACCGTTGTGGTAGAACCGGCGGATAAAGCCCAACATGATGCAGAATTGGCACGCATGCGGGAGGAGATGGTGCAAGCAAAGGAAAATCTAGCCGCGGAAGAAACCCGGATGGCAGCAGAACGAGCAGCTCTGGATGCTCGTGCCCAACAGCTTCAAGCAGAAACTTTCCGGCTCTCGGTGGATCTTAACGCATCGAACGAGGTCATGAGGAGGAGGCATCAGAAGACTCAGTCGCGTCTACCTCTAACGCTGGATCTGAGGAACCTGTTCCATACACCCGGAGCTGGGGGGAGCAACCCGCCGGAGGCAAACCGGGTCGCGACACCCGGTGCACCGATCCAGCCACGGACCATGGAGCCACCTCGCGTAAATACAGCTCCTCCTCGTTATGTAGCGACACCTCTGGGTCACTTCTCCAACCCCATGGAGAACCTCATCGCAGCGTCGGGCCGTTTGGCAGCTCTCCCAATGGAAGGCGACTCGCCAGCAGCCATTGAAACCCGGAGGGTAAGAGAACTACTTCAGACAGCTTTGGCCCAGCAGGATGCATACTCTTACAGTCGAGACAGGATTCATTCAACCCCTCGCCCAAGCCGGAGCCCGAGCTACAGCAGGCACATGGAGTCCGCAGAAATGTCAAGTAACGCTCAACGCCACAACCGGCCATATAGGCATGAGCTGGTGCGGGCGGATCAGGAGAGGATTCGTCAAGAGGCGGAATGGGTGGCTCAGATAGCGGCAGAGCAGGCGGCTCACCAAACCTTTCCAGCTTATCCAGCAACCTCTATTGAGGCAAGAGTGGCCACAAGAACCGGAGGTGTACCTTGCTTGGTCCCAGCCATACGCAATGAGCGGTTGCCCAAGGATCTCAAAGGGCCTCGTAAGGTGCCTAATTACACGGCTGACCTACAGCCGGGGGCTTGGATTGAGAGTTATGAGATGGCTATGGAGCTGTTGGAGGTTAGCGATGCTGCAATGGCCAAGTATTTTACCATGATGTTGGATGGAACAGCTCGGACCTGGTTAAAAAGATTGCCACCCAATTCTATCGGCTCATGGGCAGAGTTAAAGGCACGGTTCATCCAGAACTTTAAGGATACATGTAAGCAGCCAATGTCGATTGTGGACCTGACCAATTGCAAGCAAGAGGATGGAGAATCTACAACCCATTGGGTGCGCCGGGTCAAGGAGATAATACATTCATCTGATAAGATGGATGCCGTCTCAGTAGTTTTGATGTTGGAGAAAAATTGTCGTTTTGAACCTCTGAAGCAGAAGTTGGGGCGGCTTAAACGTGACTGTAATGACATGGGGACATTGATGGTAGCTCTTGTCAAGTATGCTGACTCTGATACCACCAAAGACCCGGTGTCTGATGAAGAAAAGGCAACAAAGGGAAAGAAGAACGGCAATGGCAAGGGTCATCAGCATAACCCGACGAATCAAGGAGGTAATAAACATAAGGTTGATGAGTTTGTTGCTAATACTAATGCATAGGGTGGTAATCAGCGGCGCAAGGGCAGACAGCCCCCTCAGTCGGGCGGGTCAGGCCCTACCCTTGAGCAACTGTTGAATGAACCTTGTCCGAAACACGGTACCCGTGAGAAGCCGGCCACCCACCTGTGGAAGGACTGCACAATCATGAAGGCATTTAAAAATTCAAACACATTTGATGGGGGTCACGGCCCAGGTGGTGGCTCAGGTGGAGGCGGCTTTCAGGGCCCGGGCACCGGTTCAAGCGGAGGAGGTTTTCATGGTCAGGGTTATCCTGGTCACCAAGGAGGATATAATCAGCAACACGGCCAAGGGAATCAACAGCAACAGCAATCCGGCTATCAGAGCAACGCGAAGCAGTTGAGTAGCGGACAGTATCATGTCTTTACTACCAGTTTATGTAAGAGGGACCAGAAGCTCCACAAGAGGGTCGTCAATGCCGTTGAGCCGGCAATTCCATGTTATTTACGTTGGTCGGAGCAGCCCATTGTGTGGAGCAGAGAGGATCACCCGCCCCGGGTTGATAATCCGCGTCACTTGGCCTTGGTAGTGTCACCTCAGGTTGGTGGGTAAGGTACTCATGGATGGAGGTAGCAACATCAACATCCTTTACAATGAGACGTTCTGCCGGATGGGATTGACGGACAAGAATCTTAAACAATCCAACACTGTTTTTCATGGTGTGGTACCTAGTAAGTCGGCATACCCAGTTGGTAAGATCGAGCTAGAAGTAGCCTTTGGGGATGAGTATGACTCCAGATCAGAAAAATTAACCTTTGAAGTGGTTAAAATCAAAAGCCCATATCATGCTCTGTTTGGACGGCCGGCTTATGCCAAATTCATGGCTCGGCCGTGTTACGTATATTTGCAGCTCAAGATGCCGGGTCACAAGGGCACCATTACAGTCCATGGGAGCCGGAAGATAGCCTTGGAATGTGAAGAAGGGGATGTTGCCTATGCTGAATCTGTTTGTGCAATAGAGGAGTTGAAATTCTACAACGATCATGTTGACCCGGCGGACATGACGTCATTAAAGAAACCAACGACAGAGCATGAGCCGGAGTTAAAGTTCAAATCAGCTGATGATACTAAGATGGTTCACTTTGTGCCTGGCGATTCATCCAAACAGTTCATCATCAGCGCAAACTTGGATCTGAAATAGGAAAGCGCGCTCATCGAGTTCATCCGTGAGAACCCGGTGTCTAGTGTCCCGAGGGAACTCGCTGAGCACACTCTTAATATCGATCCAAAGTTTAAACCTGTTAGACAGTTTCTCCGGCGGTTCAATGAAGAAAGGCACAAGGCCATCGGAGAAGAGGTGGCCGACTCTTGGCAGCCGGGTTCATTGTGCAGGTCTTTCACCCAGAATGGTTAGCTAACCCAGTGCTGGTACTCAAAAAGAATGGCACCTGGCGTATGTGTGTGGATTACATAGACTTGAACAAAGCTTGTCCGGCTGATCCTTTTGCTCTTCCCCATATTGATCAGATCATTGATGCTACGGCGGGTTGCGCACGGTTGAGTTTCTTAGATGCTTACTCCGGTTATCATCAGATTAAGATGGCAGTCAAGGATCAAGAGAAGACAGCGTTTATAACTCCTTTTGGGGCTTTCTGCTATGTTTCTATGCCCTTTGGACTTAAGAGTGCCCAGGCGACTTACCAGCGGTGTGTGCAGAATTGTCTTCACAATCAAATTGGGCGCAATGTTCATGCCTATGTTGATGATATAGTGGTGAAATCCAGGGAAGAGGAAACCTTGGTCACAGACCTGAAAGAGACTTTTGATAATCTTCGGGTGTACAAGATGATGCTTAACCCGGCCAAGTGTGTTTTTGGACTGCCAGTCGGCAAGCTCTTGGGTTTTCTGGTGTCTCACCGGGGCATTGAAGCTAACCCGGCGAAAATCAAGGCAATTACATCTCTAGCCAAACCAATCTGCGTCAATGATGTTCAATGACTGGCGGGTCGGGTGGCCGCTTTGAGCTGGTTCATAAGCCGGTTAGGAGAAAAGGCCATGCCTCTGTATCAGTTGATGAAGAAAACGGATGTTTTTGTTTGGAGCGATGTTGTGAACACCGCTTTTGAGGATCTGAAGGCACAACTGGCTGAGCCGCCGGTCCTAGCTGCTCCAATTGAGAAAGAGCCGCTATTGTTATATGTGGCTGCCAACTCACGGGCTGTTAGTGTGGCTGTGGTGGTAGAGCGCAAGGAGGCTGGCAAAGATCATCCGGTTCAGAGGCCGGTTTATTATGTCAGTGAAGTGCTAATTGAATCTAAGCAATGATATCCACATTGGCAGAAACTTGTTTATGGGGTGTTCATGGCAAGCCGGAAGCTTAAGCATTACTTTCAGGGACATCCAATCACTGTGGTTAGCTCTGCTCCTTTGGGGGACATTATTCAAAACAGAGAAGCCACGGGGAGAGTTGCCAAGTGGGCAATTGAGCTTGGGTCTCATGGGCTGAAGTATGTTCCACGTACTACAATTAAGTCTCAAGCCTTGGTTGACTTCATCAATGACTGGACAGAGATGCAAATGCCGGAAGAGAAGCCGGACAACACATATTGGACTATTCATTTTGATGGATCCAGGCAATTGGAAGGCTCGGGGGCTGGAGTCATATTAACTTCCCCACGAGGGGATACATTTTCTTATGTGTTATGGTATTTGTTTTCATGCACAAACAACGCAGCAGAGTATGAAGCGTTGCTCCATGGTCTTCGAGTGGCAAAGGAGATGAGCTTGAGCCGGGTTAGATGTCTTGGTGGCTCAGATCTAGTGGCTCAGCAAGTATCTGGCAAGTGGGATTCCAAAGACCCTCTCATGGCGGCTTATCGCCGAGAGGTCGATGCTGTTGCAGGATTTTTTAAAGGTTATCAGGTGGAACACATTGACCGTCGAAAGAACGAAGCAGCTGATGCTTTAAGCCGGCTAGGGTCTCAGCGTAAGCCGGTACCACCCAACACCTTTTTAGATGTTTTGCATAACCCCTCTGTCAAGTTACCCATGGAAGAAGATTTAGCTGTTCCTGACCCGGAGGCGCAGTTGGTGGCGGCTCTTCATGTCATCCCAGATTGGACAGTGCCATTCTTGGCTTACATGACCCCGGGAGAGTTGCCAGCGGATGAGACTCTGGCTCGGCAGATAACCTAGTGGTCTAAGTCCATGACGATTTCAGATGGAGAATTGTTTCATCGCAGTGTTTCCGGAGCGTTTCAATGACGTGTTTCCCCCGAAGAAGGTCAAGAAATTCTTCGTGAGATCCATGAAGGTGATTGTGGTCATCATGCCGGGTCAAAATCTTTAGTGGCCAAGGCGTTTCGTCACGGTTTTTACTGGTTAACGGCTCACGCTGATGCAGAAGATCTGGTCAGTAGATGTGATGGATGTCAAAAATTTGCACGACGAGCGCATGTGCCAGCTCAGGAGCTCCGGATGATTCCAATCACTTGGCCGTTTGCAGTCTGGGGGCTTGACATGGTGGGACCTTTGAAAAGGTCTAAAGATAAAAAGACGCATCTCCTAGTAGCGGTTGATAAGTTCACTAAGTGGGTTGAGGCGGAGCCTGTGAGTAAGTGTGACGCAGCCACAGCGGTTCAGTTCATGAAAAAAGTTATCTTCCATTTTGGTTTTCCACACAGTATCATCACAGACAATGGCACCAATCTGTCTCAAGGAGCTATGGAAGAATTTTGTCAGCGAGAGCACATCCGGCTTGATGTTTCTTCTGTGGCCCATCCTCAATCCAATGGGCAAGCTGAGAGAGCCAATCAGGAAATTTTGAAAGGGCTAAAACCCCGGCTTATGGTTCCTTTACAGCGAACGCCGGGTTGTTGGGTAGAGGAGTTACCCTCGGTGTTATGGAGCATCAATACTACGCCCAACAGGTCTACGGGTTACACACCCTTCTTCATGGTTTATGGAGCAGAAGCAGTATTGCCTAGTGACATCCGTCATGACTCGCCCCGCGTGGCGGCTTATGTTGAAGATAACAATGAAAAAGCCAGACAGGATGCGCTTGACTTATTAGACGAAGAAAGAGACCTAGCGGCGGCACGGTCAGCAATTTATCAATAGGACCTACGTTGTTATCACAGCCACCGGGTTAAGTCTAGAACTTTTCAGGAAGGTGACTTGGTGCTCCGGCTCATCCAAGATCTGTTAGATGCGCACAAGCTATCCCCGCCTTGGGAAGGACCTTTTGTGGTCTGTAAGAATTTAAACAACGGGTCATATTACCTCATTGACGTTCGAGAGCACAAAGACTCACGTAAGTCGGAGGAAGAGACCCGCCGGCCGTGGAACATTGCTCAACTTTGGGCGTACTACACCTGAGCTACCGGCTCTCATCATGTACATACGTTCACATTGTATATACAATGATAAGCAATAAAGTAAGACCATCGGTCTCTTTTTTTTAAAAGACTATGCATCTTTATTATTCTTTATTCACAAATGACTATTAAGGAGCTGATCATATTTGAATCAAGTTTAACCTTTTTGGTCCAGCTTACGATCGTATCCGAATCTAGCTGCAAATCTCAGGGTCACTTGGGGGCTTCCTGTTCAAACATAGGTCGTATACGAACCAAAGAGAACATAGCTGTTGTGACCCTCTTGATCGGCTCAAGGCCAAACTCACTTGGGGGCTTCTTGATCATATCCGAATCATAGCTTAACCCCTTTTGAGTCTGACTTGGATCATATTCGAATCAGGGTCGTTAAAAACCTCTTGAGGTCATTTGGGGGCTTCATCTTCAAACATAGGTCGTATTCGAACCAAAGAGAACATAGTTGTCGGTACCCTCTTGATCGGCGCAACGCCAAAGCCACTGGGGGCTATATGGTCATATTCGAACCTTAGCTTAACCCCTTTGGTCTGGTTTACTGATCGTATTCGAATCAAAAACCCCTAACTTTTTGAATACAGAGTTAAAAATTATGTTGCTTGCCCTTTAGTTTTTGTTGTTTCAATATTACAAATAAGTCAGCCTGGTTTTCTTCACCGGCTCAATTATTCGACAACACAGCCACCCTGGTTATTCAAGCCAGTGGTTCAAGAATCTAAAGGTACGAGTTGCTAAGATATGTGATCATTGGGTATTCAAGAAGTATTAGCTTTTCATATATATTGAATTCTCAATTTCATCACCCGGATTACTTAAACCGGCGATCTAAGGATCAACAAGGACAAGGTATGGTTCTTGCTCATATGCGCTTACTTGTTGCATTAAAGAGCTACTAGCAAACATGCCCGTCCGTTGCAACGGGAGAAAAAAGTTCACATGCTTCATTACAAAGTTATTATTAATCAGGCTGGAAAAATAGAGGGTAAGTTTGATGATGACAAAGATGATAGATCAATTAACAAATATGATTCTTTGGGGCAAAAGTGTTATGACGTTGTAGGGCAGATCATCGATGCTTAGTGAAAAAGCATATCACATCGACATATTACTCATTGTACTACCATCAGATAATACAAATACTATGCATGCAACACTTTCAAAATAATTTTACCTGGATGCAATTGTTGTTGTTCGCCCATAGCATCAATGTTTGGGGCAAAAGTGTGTATAAGTTGGCTACCAAGTTCCTCCATACCACGCCCAACATGTCCATTTCAGGGACGTCAGTTATAGCATCATTTTTGTGATCCAACACGATAGCTTCACTGGGATCAATTAAAGACTCAATTGCCATGACACATAAACGTCTGTATTTTGGCACCGATGATTTATTGTGCACTCATGTGAAACCGGATTAATACTGCTTGAAGACTATCTGCATTTGTGTTAAAAAAAGTGTGCATAGTTCGGAGAATAAACTCATGTGTACACGCTAACACATCCGCGTGACGGACTCAAAGATATTTTTCCTTTTCGCGGATAGGACTCAAAGATATTTACCGGTCCATTAAGGATATTAGGCCGAGCATCATCCATGATGCTTTTTTTGGATTTCTCAGATCGCCTCCCTTTAGGATAGTAGTAGGCTGTTTTTTTGGATTTGATCTGCCTCTCTCACATCTTTGATCGGTCGTGATCTTCAATTCGGGGCTAGGGACTCAGCAGTTTTCGATTGGTGATGCATGGCATACATATCTCATCCTTTTTTGTTTGCTAGAATTTAATGTAAAAAGGCAGGATGGGACTATTAATTAGAATCTGAAATTCTAGCACAGGCATAAGGAAACCCTTTTTTGTTTGCTACCTCCTTAAGGGAGGGGAGGGCAGGTCGTGATGTTGAATGTTTTAAGTGGCCCATAAAATTTTGGCACATTGACTTATCAACCTGTATACAGAACCGTACAAAAATTATGAGAGCAACAGGTGGATGGACCAAAACGGACGAAATTATGATGGTAAGAAGCGATCGGTTCTTTATTATTAGGTAAAGACATATGAAGATTCGTCTTGCATCCATGCTTAAAATAAACCAAACCTAAAAATTTAGGTTTACAAATTAACAAGCATACATCCCACATTAGAGAATCATCTAATGAACCGAAACGTTGAATTTTACTCTATACAAAAGTTGTACGTCATAAATAAGAATGCTAAGGCATAACTAATGTCATAACCATTGTTTAAACTATATTTTTTTCAAACCCCACATTAATGTAAAAAGCTTTCACCGAAAAATCACTTTTGGGTGCTATAACTTAAACAAATTGGGATCATTTTGGTTAAGCAGCCTGGATCAGGTTTTCGAGTTTGTACATACCAAGCGAACCTTTTGTAGAAGCAGTACATCGTTGATACAAGAACATTGTCTAATCATTGGCCTTCTCCTACATGCACGTATCACGCAAGGAATTTTGACGCTGCTTGATTCGGCATCTGGTCGTATAACTCATGCCTTCATTATGTTTATCTTCAGCTCTCCTACAATCCCGCACCTCATCATTTATATTTGTTTATTACCAAACGGGCACATCAATTATGTACTCGCTGACATATATAAGTTGATTGGATTCTTTTTTTGAAGGCAAATTGATTGGATTCTATAAGAAGCATCAATGTGGGACTATTAATTCAAAGGTGAGTTCTCAATTTTTCACAAGCAAAACAGCATGTGTATGCTGTTTCCCGACAGGAGCAATACTTTTTGGCCCGGTTGGCCCATCACGTGCGTCTCTGTCCATCCAATCATCACGTATATAATTAGTTTTTCTTTAATTTGTGAGCAGAACAAATGACTGGTGTTTTGGCTGGTATATTTTGCTCTAATCTATTAGGCATGTGTCCGATTTGCGTCACAGCCTAGCGAATTTATTTTTTCCGCCCTAGGCGTCAGCAAGGGTGACGGACGAAAACATTGTGATGCAAGAAATCTATATATACTTACTTTAATAAAATAATAAAATATAATATTGTGAATGAATTAAAAATTCTCAACAATAATTTTGACTTCAGAACTGGAAACATTTTATGAAAAAGGTGTTTTTTAATAGACGGATTTTTATAAAAATTCCAAACTTTTTTTTTGAAAAATAAAAATAATTAGAAAATAGGAACAAAAAAGAAAAAGGAAAATATAACACTGGTAGAAAACCGTCTAGAAGGTTCCCAAAACCAGTAAAACCCGGCCGGGAAACCTCTAAAACATGCCACATGAAAGTTGTACTTCTATGTATAGATGGGCCGGCCCAAAAAGCATAATGTGTTGCCTACAGATTTTACCAATTTTATCTCTTAGAAAACACAAAGCAATCGGTAGGTGGGTTGGCTGGTGCTTGCTCCGTTGACCGCATGGTGCACGGTTCGAATCTTGTCCATGCCATTTGATTAAAAAAATTAAACACATAGCAACGAGCCAGTAACAGTACCATTGAGCTGAGGCCTGGCCCAATAAAATTGGTTCCTATATTATTTTGACGAGCGTGTGCAAAATTTTTGTACCACCTCGAATAGCAAAAAATCAAAATTAATAATATAGGTGAACGGATGAAAAAAATTAGCCAAACGCACCTTACTTTATTAGTAGGTATAGATTATTAAACCTTATCCTTTATTTGTATTTGTCTCAGCTATTTATTAAGATAAAAATATGGGCCGTAAATTAGGTGTTTTAAACCCGTTTTGGTTCTAAACCGCCTTGCCAGCCTTTTTTCTTATATTCACAGGAACAGAGATTTGAACATTGCAGAGACAAACGTTAAGCAATGCATACATTGACATCTGAAACACAGATTCACATATAAGTATTTTGTGCACGATAGTACAAGCAAACAGGCAGTGTTTTAACAGCTAAGTTATTACAAGGCTTTATAAGCCTATGAAGATGATCGTTGTCCCTCCCTCGCCGGCTCAACATCTTGAATCTGCTGTAAGTTGGGTTTGGACCAGTCATAGCTGTTCATGGCGACAAATTCAGCTTCATCGTCAATCAGGCCGACCGGGTCAACCTCCAGGGAAAATGTGTCTTCTCTCACCGGTGGGATTAAGTTTGTTACTTTATATGAGGGAGGGGCCATCTTCTTATTCTCACTATCAAAACCCGGCTGATACTTGTCCACGTTGGTGTCATCTCCAAGGCTAGTCGCCTAAGGCTGGACTTCACGGACGCAGGCTATAAAGTCATCTTGATCAAAAGGAGACCCATCCTCCTTCACGGTAGGATAGCCCCTTGCCACGTCCGCCGGGTCCAGATCTGGCACCCGAGCCTTGGAGCGGCTTAGGGTAGTCAAAGCTCCGGCTCGCGCGCAGGAGCGTTTCACTTCTTGGAATTTGGCAGGAATGATGGACAGCTTCTTCAGGACGTCAGTGATCCGGTTAGACCCTTGATTAGTAGGAGAGATGGCAGCCAGAGCTCGTTGTGCGCCGATATACAGTTGTGCAGTTAAAGTATATACTGCCTTCAGCTTAATCAACGGGTCTTGGTTCAGATTCTTACTTCGCGGACCTGCATATATTTTTCACAGAGTCAGTTGGCAGATCATATTCGGGTTTGACAAGAGAAATATATGAAAGATCAAATCAGGAAGCTTAGCAAAGACAACAGCGACCATCTGGGACACCCAGCCCTTTAAGCCGTTCAGCTCGGTCGTTATTTCTTTCAGAGCTGTTTTGGCTGTCTCAGCTCACCGGGTCAGAAGTATTTTTTCATCTTCCCAAGTTTTCTCTTTGACAGCAAAGCTGGTCTTCAAATTCTCCATTTTAGAAAGGCTTATTTGCAGTTTGGAGGTGGAAGACTTGATTTCTGATTCCTGGCTCGCTAGCCGGGTCTTTGCATTAGTCAGTTGAGAGTTTAGTTCAGACAATGCATTCTGTGAAACATTCAGATAAAGTCAAGACCTGGTTTTAAATTCCAGTATCCAAGTTCAGACATTTTGAAGTCCCAAGTACTTTACGAATAAACCACTTGGCACTTGGGGGCTAATGTATGCCAAATCAAAATTTTATAACTCTACCAACATTTTGAAGTCCCAAGTCCTTTCCAAAGTAATAGCACTTGACACTTGGGGGCTAATGTACGCAGTTCAGCAAGTTTATCAAGGATAAACCGGAATGGTAAGTACTTTCCAGATGGTTTTGAAATTCTGAAGTACCGATTCATTAATGATCAAAATAAACCAGTACTTGGGGACTACGGGTGAAGTCTTGTTCTATCAATATCAGGCAAAGATTTAGAGGTAAAGGTCTCGGCCTATATTTTAAGTCTACAGGTTATTTCGTTCCTCTCATAATCTACAGACTTGGGGGCTGAAGGAATATTGGTAACCCGGAAACAACGTACCTCACATTTCAACTGAAGTTGCTTGACCATCTCGATCTCAGACTCACGACTGGAATGTACATGACTGAGATAGCCGGATAAGATATCACTGGCATTAAGACGGTCGTAGTTGGCAACATCAAAGCGAACCTTCTGCCTCTCCAATGATTCCTGCTTAGCTGTGCACTAAGCCAACACCGTTGGGTTCCCCGGCTCAACAAAGCGGCTCCCGGTAATCTGAACATCTTCAGTAGGTCGAGACGGCGGGTTGGTTGAGCTTGACGGTCCAGCTGTGGAAGGATTCATGGTGGCTTCGTCAAGGGATGGCTTCGGAGGATTCGCTTCATTGTTAATAGGCGGGTGTTCTAGAGCGTTAGCCAAGGGAGAAGGCGGCCTAGCTGGTTCAGACGATAGCACTGGCAGGTCTTCCACCGGTTTAGCTACCTTGGATTTCTTGGATTTAGCCTGGCCACTAAAGAATAAAATTGCATATTTGTCAGCATAAAGATACAATTGAGCAACCTGGAAGAAAGAAGGAGTTCTGATTACCCAGGAGCAGTCTTGAAAGCCGGAAATTGTGTTTGTGATGAGTCACCGGAAGAATGAGACACCTCCTGAAAGGATAAAGGAAAAGAGTTAAAAGAAATGTAAGGAGCAGGATTCATTAAAATGAGTTAAAGACAGTAATAAATAAACCTCATTTGGGCGTTTCCGAGGGGTCTGTTGAAGGACAACAGCCGGCTCATCTTCAATTCCGACTTCACGGCGGCTTTCATGTTGCTGCTTTTTCAAATGAAAGTTAGGATCCAAGTGAGCTAAGGGGTTAGAAAACCTTACTTTACGGATCACTCGTCGAACTTTGTGTCTTGGTAAGGGCTCTGAGTCGGAGGAAATGATAGTTACCTCTACTTCCTCGGCCTGACAGGCCCCAGTGTCGTCCTGGTAAGGATCAGTGTCAATAAGATTAATAAAAAATTGGCCAAGGGAGTCAAGGGCTACCTCCGAGTCAGAAGTGTCATCAAGTTTCATTAAATCTTCAGCAGTGGTCTTCTTCTTCTTCTTCTTTGATCTCCGGGTTGATTTCTTGGCATTCATGGTGGCGAGTTTCGCCTTCTTGGCAGCTTCGTGATCGTATTTCACTTTCCAAAAGTCAGAGTTGGCCTACAAAGACAAGAGGAAGGATCAATAATAAACAAATACGGCTTGACAAAATACAAAGGAAAAAAGATCAGCATATCCTTACTTCTGGTACCGGGTTAAACTTACAAAAGGGACTTAACCCAACAACACTGCAGTCTTCATATTGCGCATTTACCAGAAGGTTTGACATTACAACAATGTCCTCCTCAGTTATCTCAGCCGGGGTATGACGGAGAGAATCATCCGGTTCTCCACCATATTCATACATCAATTTTGAACGACGGCTTAAGGGAATAATCCGCCATGAGATCCAGCAGCGGGTTAGATCGACTCTGGTTAAACCGTTCCCCAACAAACCGTTGATTCTTCTGATAGAGGGAAGTAGTTTCTTGCGTTCAGCAACGGTAAGTTTGTCTGGCAGTGCGAACTTGGAGTCAAGACGATCGGGGCGATAACCCGGCAGTGGCTTCTCATTGGCGGGTGATATGTCTTGACAGTAAAACCAGGTTTGATTCCAATCCTTTGGGTGACTTGGCAAAACTATGAGAGGGAAGACAGCACCCTGCCGGCGCTGAATAGAGATGCCTCCAAGCTCTAAACTAAGGCCATTGGTGCACTCATTTTGCCGGTTCAGGTAGAAGTATTCTCTGAATAGTTCCATAGTCGGCTCTTGCTGAAGATATACCTCACAGAGCACTTGGAAGTTACAAATATTGGATATGGAATTGGGCCCAATGTCCTGAGGATGGAGTTTGAAAAAGTGAAGAACCTCTCTGAAAAACTTTGAACCGGGCGGTGAAAAACCCCGGTTCATGTGGTCAGTAAAGACGATCACTTTGCCGTCTTTTGGATTCGGTCGTTCTTCTTCCGGGTCAGGAGCACGATAAGACATGATGTTTCTTGAGGGCAGAAACCCAATGAGGAAGAACTCTTTTAAACGCTCCTCGGTTATGGTTGAGGGGACCCAATTGCAGATGGTGGGTGTCTTTGACGGCATGATGTGCAAGGGACTGAAAAAAAGGAAAAAACAACTGGCCGGTTCAGTTTAAGGCAAAAATAAACAGTTAAAGGTTGAAGGTGTAAAACAAGTAACGGAAGCTTAACTAAGGGCTAATGACACATATGGAAAAGATAGCCGGAATGGTAAGCCGCCATGACTACAGATTTTCTCAGAAAGCAGATTCAGCTAAGTGTTGGCATAAACAAGTTTCGCCAAGCTATCATTATCATTTTGGATCAAAAGGCTATTTTAAAAAGGGAAATATTATAGACCTAAAAACCTAGTACAGATGAGTTCGTCAGCTATAAAGAAGCTTCTATACAAGTAAAAGGGATCTACTGATATCAAAAACGAATGCCAAACAGCTACCGCGCAAGTTATATCTCTTTTTTGGATCAAAAGAAGTTGCAGAGTAGATCTACAAGATGATCCGTGGCGAACAGGTGAAGAACACTGAAGAACTCGCAAACCTAGAACAGATCTAGGTGCGTGAGAGAGAAGAAACTTACAAGATGTAGGCCTACCGTGAAGAGTCACCGCGTTCTCTGGACGGACTCAGGGTGATGCAGCGGGAAAGCTTGACAACGACGATGAGAGTTGCGGTGGCGGCGGAGCTCGAGCAGCGGTGGAGGTTGCGAGAGGAAGAAGATGAGGAAGAAAGGAGAATGAGAAGGACCGGCCGCGTGCCTATTTATAAGGGCAGATGCGAACAGACGGGCGCGAAAATCAAGGGAGAACCAGATAATGGATAGACGCCTCGATTCTCGGGAAGCATTAAAGATCAAAGATCTGTTGGAAGATGACATCATGAAAGTTTTTGTGTTTTCAAAAGATGACGTCACGACGGGTTACAAAGTTTTTTCAGGCAGAAGATAGATTTCATCTAAGTATTGAAGATTGACAAAGAACAAGGTTTAAAGTCAACCTAGGGCCTAATGTTGGGGATATTACTACCAGTATGACCCGCCCAGGAGGGGCCGGGTCAGCCCTAATGGAGGGTTACATAAGAAGCCCAATATACAGTCAAGATGATAGTTCATTAAACATATAGAAAGCCCAAAGGCCTCGGGCCGGCTTAAGGCCCGTTATTGTAAACCGCCATATGGGCGGCAAGACTTGTAAAGAAAGGCATGTAAAGGAAGTCACCGAGCCGGACACGGTTATGAGCCAGCCGGGACTCTGTTGGCCACCAGGCATCAACCCGTGTATATAAGGGGACGACCCCATGGCGGTTGAGGGGGATAGACAACCAAGTCGATAGCCAAGCCGGTGAGTTAAGCCTCTTGGAGATCGAAACCTCAGCAATACTAATCCCAACTAGACGTAGGCTTTTACCTTCATTGTAAGGGGCCGAACTAGTATAAAAACTCTCACGTGTGTCCTTTGTCCCGATCAACCCCTTTAAGCTTCCTAGTGTGATGGCCCTATGACTAAGTCCTTT